>NC_140834.1:2597500-2805912 GCF_050613455.1 Vespa mandarinia | reverse complement strand
TTTAAAAATAGAATCGCTGAACGATATACTCAAGCTCGATAATGATGCCGAGAGCATACCTGGAGAAGAATTACCAGAAATAGGGTAGTATTTTTGTGAAAAATAAAACACTATTTGTAGAAATGATTTACGGTATGAAATACTTTTTAGAGTTATAAGATATAGTGCTACAATTAACTATCTTTTCAAATTCTCCATTAGCATCTTATTATTTACGTTTATTAACTTTGAAACGCCTTATTTCTGTTCGTGTTTTTCTGAATTCTTGATAATCTCAAATATTACATCATTCATTTTTATTATATTTTTGACATTTACATATTCGAATCAAAAAATGCAATGCAACTATGGTCGCATTAATTGATTTCCATATTATTCTAACAATTTTTTAATCTATTTCTGTTGATGCACGTTTTCGTTGATCCTGTTTAACGTGCGCATTTTATAGAATAATTTTTGTTTTTATTTACGATCTCTATTTTTTCTATTAATCTTGTTCATACATCTTTTTATAAAAATGTAACTACTAGATATCAATATGAACTCCAGGATAAAGAAAATTGTTAAATGGTAAAAGTAAAATCATGGATTTTTTTTAAATCAATTCAATCCAATATTTATCCTTATATCTGTTAGGAAATCCATTTCCTGGGACTTCTTTCAATTTGTTTTTATTTATAAATACTCTTATTTATTTGGCATAAGAATGTTTTTCTTTTGATCGTGTCAGTTCTTTTTTAAACGACAATTAATTTTAAACATGATATCAGAAGAGAATATTTTTATTATATTGATATACATTTTATATATTTCTGTCTTTCAATACTTACATATAGATTTTCTTAAATTACATGAGGCATCCTCATCTCGATCATCACGATCATTACGATCGAAAAACACCGTTCATAAATGTGTTAATATGTGAGAAATATGGGATGGGACTAAAATCAATGTATATTTTACTTACTGCAGAAGTTTTTCCCGTTTTGCATAAATAAAATCGACGAATTTTCATCGCAATTATAAATGTTTGAAGCAAGCATTATTTCCTTATGCTTATGTCACGTACAGGTGTTGTTATCGAATGTATTCAACTGTTGCATTGAACTATAAAGTTTAGTAGAAATAAGTAGCCTTTCCCTTTAACCATAAAAGGCTTAAACTATCAGTGTACGCAACTCATAACGATCAAAAACTATATTTAGAAATTAATTTTCGACGTTTTGGTTAAATTTATGGGATTTGGGATCAGTATGATAAATGCACTTCACAAAAAAATCCAAAATAATAAATTTACCAATAAAAATGATACGAAATTAATATGTATTTCAAGAACAAATCTCACCAGTTATGATTCCGAAATATGTATTTATCGAACGGATTTTGAATTATTGTCTTATTCATTTTACTTTAATTTTTAGTAAGAAAGAGAAAACGCAGAAAAAGTGATACATGATTTCAGTGAAGTTTAGGAATGAAACTTGTTCTAACCCAAATATCTGTCCTTGATTTCACGAATAAAAACTTTTTTAAAACTTTTTAGTTTAACTTTGATATATTTTATTCAAGAAATTATTGATTCGTACATAGGCGATAGTCTAAATTATGATTATTTTTATTCTTCATTCTTTTGCTTCTTTTACGGAGATCCAAACGTTACAAGCAGCCAGGAAATCACAGCACATGTGATGATAAATAGAACACAGGCGATAAGAAATTTCAATGCTTGATGCATCAAATAAAACCTTGAAAATTTGAAAAATCAATATTATTTGAAAGTGATTATCAATAACAGAGGGAAAATGAAGTAAAAATGCAATAAGAGAGATATCTTCGCCATTTTATACGAGCTTGTGGAAGTGTCTCAATAGGATCCTTTAAGATATATTTTCTTATACCTGAGAAGTATGTTTCAAAATAAATATTCCAAACGAGAACCTTCATACCACAAAAGAATAATTCACGATTTTCCGGCGTCAACTTCCTCAACAATTCGTTCCATCTTTCATTCGTAAATTTTTTTTTCGTTTATACAAAAATAATTAAGTAGATCTGACATTTCGTGAATTTTATTATACATTCTGAGTAACCTTGAACGAAAAGGATCATCGCTAGATGAAATTTTTCGCTTCTTTATCGTTCTAATATGCTCCCTTTAGAAAATAAGATAAGAGAAATTTACCTTAGGTTTTTACCCTCTGCACAAAGAGAGTGTATCGATTATAAGAGCTGGTAGTAAATGTACAAAATATATGTAGAAAACATAAATCGACCGATATTTTGTTATTTTAAAGGTGGGGCACCAAATTGCCTTTTCAGATGATATCAATTCTCCATACGAAACTATCATTTCTATAAATCTGCCGTAAGTCAATGGATTGTCCTTTGATACGTAATTGTAAATGGGAATATCTTCATTGGATCTAAAAAGACTATGTATTCATACAGACGAATTAATTCAATATTATCTAATATCATTATTTAATTTGAACCTAAAAATATTGTTTGAAGTATTTGTCGTTACTTTCGATTATTTGCAATTTTCCATGCGCT
Organism: Vespa mandarinia; assembly: GCF_050613455.1. NCBI lineage: Eukaryota > Metazoa > Arthropoda > Insecta > Hymenoptera > Vespidae > Vespa > Vespa mandarinia. Next base: position 2,803,359 of record NC_140834.1, on the reverse strand, counting down.
AGCGATTACTCCATTGGCGGTCAAATCACCAGGTACCATGTCCGCATTTTTCGATTTACCACAGTAGTGAATTCGCATTAATCCCATAAAAACATTTTTTATGATCCGTACACGTTGTCGATCCATCCTTGAATAGGTTCTCGATAAGTGGATATCACTAGCAATATTAAATTGATTATCATACACCATTTATTGTTTTATTTTGTAAGGATTACATTACTACCAACCAATTCCTGGACAAAATATTCCAATCGGTATAGAGTCAGCATGCTTTTTTATAAAATTCTCTGCGGCTGTTTTCTTATAAACATAAGTATTTGGCCATATTCCGAGTAATCTACAATCAAACAATTGTCTGAGTGTAATTAAGTGCACTATCTATTTATTTTATATTTTTTATAACTAAATATATTATAAACTAAGCAATCGATACTCCGAGATATAAACATACTGTGGGGTAATATCGTCGAGCAATTTTTCATTTATATTGTTCACCAAATTTATCAACTTATCGGAATCTATCGGTGGATCATAAAATTTCTCCTCAAGTGTAATATGAAAACAATTGGAATAAACCGCTGATACCTGCACAGCACTCTGAAATGTTAAGGATAACAAAGATTTGTTACAGGCAGATTTTGAAAGACTCTAATTGTTATTAATAGGTATACAGAGGACAAAGGTGGTACCTTCAGTTTTTGACATTTCTTTGAACAAATTTATTATATCCTTTACAATTCGAACGTTGATTTCTGTCGCCAATTTTATTCTCTCGTTGAACTTAAGGGTTGCGGCGACATGAAAAATAATTGAGACCTCACGTAGCTCTATCGGCCATTGAGATATCGAGATTCTGCAAGGTACAATCGCCCTTGATTGGGACTATACGATTCTGGAATGTTGGTTGTTTCTCTCTCAAAGTGGAAAATAACTGGAAAAATGATAGAGTTGTAAATATTTTCTCTCTCACGTTCGTTATGATAAATAACAGGAAAACGACGTTTTGCGATTTTTTCCACTGGTTATGATAGACCACTACTTTGTCTCTCAATTTTCTTTATTTTATATATCTATTATATTATTTAATAAAAAGAGATAATTTCAAAGTTGGGTCAAAGGTGAAATAATAATTTACTAATCCCTGTAATAGATGTAATAACTCATAGAATTTTCGATTAATTCTTCCATGCGTTGATGCACACTTTTTCCTTTTTTTGTACGTATCAAAAGATAAATGCAAGTGATACCGGGACATTCTCTTAATAATTTCTCGATCAATAACTTTCCAATGAATCCTGTTCCACCAGTTATAAAAATACTTTGACCACTGTAAAATTTTTGAATGGGTGTAAGTTCGTCATTATTCTCGATGGGTTGAATATATACACGTGCATATTTAGTTTTCGTAGCAACTCTCAAAGAACTTTCCGATAGGGCTATTTCTTGTTCACCTCTTTCTGGCAGTACGTCTATCATATTTGCTTTTCTAAATCGATCTGTAAACATAAACATAAACATAAATGTAGAAATCTTCTCTGTTTCTCTATCGTATTTATTTATTTTAATCGTTTAAACGATATTGCAAGTAAGTTGAAGTGTCGGTTGAAAATATTATAATCGAACGTTTGATTAACACAATCTTTATTCCGATGGGTTTGCTCTTTCTATCTTAATATCGATTATTAAAAAGCATTCATGGCATCTATTACTCGTCCTAATATATATCTATAATTTAAAATAGACAATTTCATTATGATAGAAAATGATCGATGATTGGTGTCCTCGATAATTCGAAAGGGAAAAATATCACGTAACATGTACATGTATTAATATTAATTGCTTCATGATATTGCTTTTTATCTAGTATAAGGTAAAGGAAAACGTTTCAATTGCAAATGTATCTTTCAACCTGCCTCATAATAATATGTAATTAGTGAACATCATAAAACAAGTTATAGAAGAAAAATTAATTGAGTCTTCGAATGCGATCATTATTCTATACTATTTTTCTATGCTGTTTTTCTATACTATTTTTCTCTACGTATAATTTTTCCCGTACTACGCAAACAGAACAACGTGTGATATTCCTCGTTAATAAAATGATACGAAATTCTTTCAACTAGACAAATTTTTTAATCTTCACTTCGTTCAGACAGGAAAAAAATATTTATTACGATTCTTAGAGAAATCTTTTCAATATTTGATAAAAGATAAGTGCAATAAAAGTTAAATATTGGTCTATGTAAAACTAAAGGGGACCATATAAAAACCGACAAAAAAGTGTCAGGAAATTTACTGTAGATAATTACATTACATATTTCGTCTCAACAATGTTTATGTCAAATAAAAATATTTGTGATCGGTCCATTAACAAAAGAATAATCAAAGCTGATCACATTCCGAGTTTACACTAAGGAATATTTCGAAAATTAAAAAAAAAAATTTTCGCGTTCTATTTATCGTATTAATTATGGTAGTTGCTAACTAATTCTTCTATATTTTGTTGAATTGTAATATTAACCGAATACCTTAATTTCTTATTTTTCCGTAATTTCATGTAACTCACAAACCTTTTTATGCTTCTTAAAATTTTTACGTAATTATTTATTTGAATTTTCGTAAAAAATGTTACTTAATTTTTATAACACACCTTATGATTCTGATTCTTTTTAAGTGTATACTTCTATAAAATTTACTTACTTTCAGAATTATTTTCCATATTGCAGAATTAAAATAAACGGGCTTACAGTAAAGTTATGAACATTCGTAGTAGAGATTTTTTCTATTCCTTAGGACAGTAGTAGGTGTTAATTGAACGATGCTCACTTTTGCACTGAAATATAAAAACGACCAAAAGTATTTAACCTTTTTCTCCTACCACGTTTCACTGATCAATTTTTGATCTTCTTCGACACTCTTGCTTTTTTTTCCTCATATGCGAATATATTTCGTGGAAAACATATATCCTGGAAAACACATGTGTTCCAAAAGAAGCGATCAGCACACACAGGTTATTGTTTGTATAATAATGTATTATATATATATATATATATATATATATATATATATATATCGAATTGATTATGTGTGGTTATAAACGAAAATATGTTTCTCTGTGAACAAAGGAATAAATCTTTATTTGTTAATTAATACTTATTTGTTATTTATAGTCTTACCTGTTAACAAAGAAACGCCAATTTACGTTTATTATTCACACTACTTAAATTTTATTTAATATATTATCTTTTATGAATTTCTTTATACACTCTCGTGCTCCTTCTCTCGTCTAAGTTCTATTTCTTACTGCCCGCTTCTCTTCCGAATCTTAACGGCTCGATTTGTAGATAACAAAAGAATTTGTAGATAACAAAAGACAATGGAAGGGCGGGCCATGAGAACCGTGGCAAAATCTACCTGAAGAAAATATACTTTCTTTAAATCTCCCCCTAGGATAAAATTCCTACAATTTTTAGTCCTCGTCTCCATCTTCTGATATTGGAAGTAATTTTGTTATGTGGAAGAATCCAGTTTCTTGTTTTCGTTTTCCTGTTTTTATTTTGTATATTGATTCTGATATTTTTTTTACTATTTGGAAAGGACCAATTCTCAATTCGTCTAATTTATTTCTATTCAACCTATTCTATTCAACCTATTAAATATCTTTTTATTATATTTGTGTGATTTTTTTGTTCTTTCTAGAGCTAGTTCTTTATCTCTTATCCAATTTTCTTTACTGTTTCTTCTTTTTATTTCTTCGGGTAAAGTGCTAGTGTTTGTGCCATCTAACAAATACTTAGGCGTAAAGCCGGTTACTGTATGTTCTGTTTCATTATATTTATCCAAACATTCTTTAGCGATCGTTGTCCAAGCTCTTTTTTTTTCTTTCTCATTTATCCTGCATCTTATTTTGTTTACTAGGGTCTGATTCAGATCCAATCTAAATTTGTCTTCATTCACATGTTTGTTAAAATTTACTGTAACTTCTTTTATTTCTTCATTTCTATCCAATGTATTTATATTTTTGTTTTGTTTGTGTTTCTTTCTTTTGAGATATCTGTAAGTTTTCATCTTGAATTAGTTTAAATTTCTTTATCATATCTAACCCAATAATGAAATCGTCGAAGTTATTTCTTTCTAAAATAAATACATCAACTTATTCCTCTTTATCGAAAATTTTTACATTAATGGTTACTAAACCTTTTGTTTATGTCACACCATCGACCGTCTTTAAAAATATTTTATTTTTATCTTTCGTCTCTTTTTTTTTTGATTTTGACTAGTCTCGAATTTATTAGAGAGATTTGGGAACCTGGGTCATATGTTCCGTTTACCTCTAACTTCTCTTCTAATATTAACTTCACTTTGATCAAAAAGTGTGGTTTTTTATTCCTTACATAGGTCCACTTCTATCATTGAATTGCTTCAATTTATTCTGGTTTCCTTTCTATTTTCCTTTTTAAACCAACAGGAGTCCTCTGAATGATATCTAATGCCTTTGTTTAGTTTTTCACAATTCTTACATGGTTTCTTTTCTTCAAATTTCTTCTTATTATCTTGTCTTTCCTCTTTCTTTTTTTTTAAATTGTTCTTACTTACTAGATTTTCACATTGCTTTATCTCCTGTAATAGTTCTGTTGAGTTTTGACAATTTTCGCTGTCTATTTTATCTCTTATGAATTCTGGTATATATAGTAGGTTTTTTTTTCTCATAGCGTATTGCATTAGTGGACCTTATTTATATCTGTAAGATATAGCGTATATACTTGTATTCCATCCCCTGTCAGCAAATGATTTCAAGAATCTCTGTTTCCATTCGTTCCAACCAGCCTCTATTGTCAACGCTGTTAGTGTTGCTGAGTGCCAGTCTAAACATGCCCTGTCAAGGAATAATCTTAAAATTTCAATTTTTGTTTTATCTTCTTTAATTTCGATTCTTTGACAATCTTTTTCAAATATCTCCAACTATTGTTCTACATTTGAGTGTTTACATCCAAATTTTTCAATCATGAATTTTTCCGATATACACTTTAAATCTATTTGGTATTACTTTTAATCTATTCTTTCTTCTGTACGGGTTCTACTATGTTTGTTTCTACTATTTCTTCTAGGTATAGATCATTAAACATTAAATTGCCATTTTCATCCAAATACGTACTGTCCATTTCCTGTGTGCATTTAATCCATATTTTTTTTCTTGGCCTCTTTGATTGAAGCTTTTTTTTATTCTCTTATAACTTTCTGTTTTTATTAGTTCGCTGTGGTTACTTGCAAATTTTTCATTTTCTGGCAACATATATTTTTCATTGTCCTCAGTTGTGGTAGAGGTTATGGCAATCACGTTTGTCTTTCTGTCGCTTGGTGATGCCACACATTTAAATGCGAATTGTAGTTTTTTTTCGATTATAAACCAAAAATTGTCGTTTTATAATATCTCGAATTGATTATGTGAGGTGATAAACGAAAATATGTTTCTCTGTGAACAAAGGAATAAATCTTTATTTGTTAAATAATACTTATTTGTTATTTACAGTCTTACCTGTGAACAAAGAAACGATAATTTACGTTTATTATTCACACTACTTAAATTTTATTTAATATATTATCTTTTATAAATTTTTTTGTAAACTCTTATACTACTTCTCTCTTCTAAGTTCTATTTCCTACTGCACGTTTCTCTTTCAAATCTTAACGGCTCGATTTGTAGGTAACAAAAGAATTTGTAAATAACAGAAGACAATGCAAGGGCGGGCTATGAGAAGCGCGGCAAATCTACCTGAAGAAAGTATACTTTATATATATATATATAGTTATTACCATTTAGTATTATATAATTATATATATTATAAAATTATATATATAGGCTATCTAAATTTCTTTTACTTGATTTGATTTTTTTCACTGATTTTCGTGAACTTAATTATTCGTGACTTTAGTCGTCTCTGGTATATATGAAGGATTTTGAACGTAAACCACTTTAGTCGATCATAATGTATTAGGAAAATTTTATAGTGATTAACTATAGTCACCCATGATAGCGAAAAAATTAATATAATATTCTTAATAACATTCATATATTAAGAATCTATTTAAGGATGGATTTATAATATATACGGGCCAATAGGAATTACAGCAGGTGCTGGAATGGGATTAATAGAAACTAATCATCAGGATGGATTGGTAAAAGTGAACTTAATGTCCGGAGTTCTGATGTTCAAACCGCTAGTCATTAGTGGTTGATATATCGCATAAATTAGCATCCAAAGATCGTAAATACTTCTTTTTCCTTTTATGAAGGACTTTATTTTTGAAGGATATTTATTTTCAAACTCTTAAAGAATTTCATTGAAATGCATCTACATGTTTGTGTAAAACAACAGAGATAACTTCTTTCTTGCATTTTACGTTCACTATCGCTTTCTAATAATATTTATTTTTCGAATTTTCAATGCTTTAATGGAAGCATCAAATATTGAAATTCGTTATTGCCTGTATCTTCTTTATAATTACATGATTTCACATCTTATCGTAATGTTCAGATTTTTCGTAAAAGAAACAAGATTGTCAATGAAGATGAAGAGGAAAGAATAATTTTAATTCACGTTCTTGTCAAAATGCGGATCAATGAGTTCTCATATTTAAGGGATTCTAAAATGTAAATTTTATGAAAAATTATAACTTTAGCCTTCTTTTCGGATGGCACGGAAGGAAGCCAGAAATTATAATTATTTGGATATTTTTATTCATAAAAATTTGGTCGGATATTTTTTTTCTTATTAATTAACTTATTTATTACTTATAAAAAGATATCCCGCTATAATTTTAAAAACTTGTATAAAGTAATTAAATATTTTTATGTACTTATATAAAAATATTTCCTGCATAAATTTAAATCGTAAATCACATAAAAGCAAATATTTTTTGAAAACAATATATTACTGTTAGATGATTTGTTCTTCGATATTTATTGGAAAGCAATGAAAATTAGCATGAAATTAATAATGCAATAATTATGCGTCAGGTCAATAAATACATAAGTATATTGAGGTTATTATTGGCGAGTTTTGATTTCGAATATTCCTTATCATTTTCATCATGATAAATTGATTTGCATTTTTTGTTTACAGTTATATTAGATTTCAATAATTCGAGCAAAAACTTAAAAATGAAGTTTTGACCTTTAGAATTGTTACACCTTCAGATCGTGTTGGATATGCTGAATAAATAGTAAAGGGGAATAATTTTAAGCTGCTTCTATCTGATTTTATAGTTTAGTGTGAAAGTGAACTCTGTTTGAATATATACTCTTATCGTGAGTGCGGAAGGAAAGTACATTAGTGATAAAGTTATTAATTACGTTAATAATTTCTTTTAAGCACATACGCCATTTCAATCCATAATTGGAAAATATGTGTGAAAGAGAGTAAAATTTGTGTATTTATGAAAAAAGAAAAATATTTTAATTATTAAAGATTATATTTACAATTATGCGTGATATTACGCGAAAATAATAGTCAGTGTGAGAGAAACAATCACGATACTTCGTTTATATGTTTCGTATCTTTTTTATTATATTATTTCATAATATATTATACTTTTATGAACATTTCTTTTCTGAAATTATACATTATTATAAAATATTATATCATATAATTTTATTATATTAATTTGCAAGTAGCATTAATTATAATACAAATATAAACTATATATTTAACATTTGACAGGGAATACAGTATAAAAAACAAGCATAGAATCGCATTTTCGAAACGAATATTCAATATTATGTTCTATTCAAGATTATGTATTCAATATTGTATATTATAATATATAAACGACATTATTGTAGAAAGATCGTTTTCTCAATTAAATGAGTTACATAAACTTTTCTTTTTCCCATTATATGCCACTGTTGCTTTTTTTTTTTATTTCTCTATTAAATCGACAGTTCGACTGTTTAATTACATCGATTTGGAATTTATCGAACCCTGATTGTTATCTAAACGTTATATTTCTTAATTGAATTGTGTGACGATAAATCAAGAATGGAGAGAAAACTATCGTAAAGTTCGGCGTAAGATTTAAAAAAAAAAAAGATAATGAATGCATAACCTTAGCGGCTGTTTTTTTCTTGTCGAACAATGTCTCAAAACGGTAGGTTGAAAATAAGATATCTATTTATTATAGATATAGATATGTATTTTATATTGGCTACATACTTATTGTGGATAAATTTCGACGAACCAATGTCTTCGACTCCTCACTGCCCTCATAACGCATTGTGTTAATTGATTTTTTTCGAATAATTTCAAGACAAGCCAAAAAGATGAAATTCTTCCCACGAAAAATTGTTTCTTTGATCATAATCGTAACAGATTATAGAAGAAAATATATTGTAATAATCAAGTAAAATGTAGATTTTTTCGAGAATATTTTGTCAACCGTATTTAACATTCTTTATTTCGCATTATTACTTTTTGTACGTTCGCATCTCAGAAAAGTAGTATGTAGGTATATATACACAAACGTGCTTACCATGAATATATATTTTATAATTGAAAGTGATCGTCAGATGAATATGAAGATAAAAAAAAAGACGCAGTTAGAATAAAATGCGTTAGAATAAAAAAATGCGTCAATAATAATCGAGAGTACAATTTATAATTTTTTCAGAAGACATTTCAGCTTCGTCGCGTTAGCATATATACTCTGACGTTAAGATTATAAAATTATCAGTTTTCTTTTCAGAAGAAGATTAAAAAAACTCGTCCGAAAGAGAAAATTATGATATAGAATTTAAAAAAATTTCTAATTCGCGCTTACTTTTATAGATCAATTTGGAAGAGTAGAAATGATGAAACCGCTGTTAGAAGAGTATGATCAAGAAGTGGCCCTTGATTCAACAGTTGGAACATCAACTATAGAATCGTCCGTCGAAATAATCGACAATCTTACACCTATTCAAAAGTTTTACGACGATGAAAGTGTATTTTTAACTGGCGGAACTTGATTCATGGGAAAATTATTAATCGAGAAATTGTTAAGAGGATGTCCTGGCATCAGATGCATTTATATTTTGATACGTTCGAAAAAAGGGAAAAATGTTCTTGAACGCTTGGATGAATTTATGGAAGATTCGGTTAGTTGTTTATTATTTCTATATTTTCTTTGATTCTTTATCTATGAGATTCTGTATTTATTAAATAATGTATACAGTGTGTCTTATTTATTTTGAAAAATGAGAATATCTTATGAGAGGTCGAACTTAAAAAGAAAGTTTTTCTATGGATTTGTTTAATGTGAAGGGATACATCATGTTTCAATTTCTTTTTAAATGTGTTAAACGTTAGGAGAATTTCAAAGTCAAATTCATTTTTTTAAATCATGTTCATGTTGAATTGTATGGAGTATAACAGTCAGGAACTAGTGATATATGTTTGTATTCCTTACTATTTAAGATCTTACGAATTTATAATGTAATTTGTAGTATTTTATAATAATAAATGACTTCATATAGAAAGTCGTCGAATTCGTCTCAAAAAATCATTTCACCGTGAAAAAAGAATATATATTTCTATTAAAAAAATGAACTTAACAGTAGAATTTTCCATATCGTTCGAATTACAATAAATAAATTTGGCATCATCTAATGTTTCCGATCATATCAAACAAATCTCTTCAAAAATTTTTTTGCTTTCTTCAGTCTCTCAAGTTTTAATTATTTGAGATAAATTGAATACCTTGTATATACTTGCTAGATATAAGAAACAAGAAATTAATAAATAAATTATTGGTTTAGTGTACTTTGAACATGTACAAAGTCTTCGAATGCTATTTATTTTTTTATGACATTTATTTAAACGAAGTAGACAAAATTTACAACTCTGTGCGTTTTCTAGTTATTTTCCAAGTTGAGGATGTAGAACCAAATTTCCGAAAACGAATAGTCGCGATCAAGGGAGATTATAGCTTGCCAAATCTCGGTATTTCCAAAATTGATAGAGCTACACTCATACGCGAAGTATCAATTGTTTTCAATGTCGCCGCGACCGTGAGATTCAATGAAGCAATGAAAGCGGCGGTAGCTATTAACGTCCAAAGTCTAAGGGATTTGATAAATTTGTCCAAAGAAATGCCGAATTTGAAGGTATCATCTTTATCCTATAGATACTTACTGATAACTATCAAGATCTTTTAATGAAAGCTCTGATTATAATAAATGTTTGTTATTTTTAATATGTCAGAGTTTCGTCCACGTATCCACGGCTTATGCCAACTGCCTTTACAATCAAATCGAGGAAAAGATTTATGATCCACCGATAGATGTTGACAAATTACTTAACGATATTACACCGCAGTACGTTTCATATTTTTTTATAACGAAGATATTAAAGAAATAGGTGGTGCACGTTGATTGATAATACACTCGTACAATTTTTTTATTTTACTTTACTTGGAAGATGGCCAAATTGTTATGTGTATACGAAATCACTTGCTGAGAATGTGGTAAAAAAGCATGCTGACTCTATACCGATTGGAATATTTTGTCCTGGAATTAATTGGTAGTAATGTAATATATGTAATAAATTATAAAATAAAACAATAAATGGTGTATGTTAATCAATTTAATATTCCTGATATCCAGTGATATCCACGTATCGAGAACCTATTCAAGGATGAGTAGATAATATGTACGGACCTATAGGAATTACAGCAAGTGTTTTAATGGGAATAATGCGAATTCATCATTGCGATGTATCGATGAAAGTGAACTTGTTCCCGGAGATCTGACGATTAATGGATTAATTCCTAGTGCCTGGGCATTGCTAATAATCTAAGGTAGCGTTAAATGATATCGTTCACGATTGAATAAAATAATGATTTTAGAACAAATTAAATTAATTCATCCTTATTCGAATATAATAGTTTGGTCTTTATGAAGTGACGGATTTTTAATGAATATTAAAAACATTATATTTTTTTTTAATGTTTATTTAATTTAAATAGGCTTCACTTGCTTGGATATATTTTACCGAACGAGTTTTTAGTGTATAAATGTCATTCTTTAAGATGTTTTGGTTTTTTTGTCAATAAACTCTGGTATGGAAGTTTTAAGATTCTGATACTCTTCTACCCCTCTTGATGGCGACCATCTGTCGCTGGTCGCAAATTGAAAAAAAAAAAAGAAAATGATATAAATTTCAAACGAATTCTCAATCTGTTCGAATGTTGCTATTGAAATGTACGTTGTACAAAATGCACAAAATAACAAATGTACGAGACGTGGATTTAAAATATTCTATTGTTCTCTGGAAAATCAAATATCAATTATTTCAATAGTTTGCTGACTTTCCAAATAACAAATCTTTGAGATAAAAAAATGTAATTTAATTATTTCAACAAATTAATAAATGTTCAATATACTTTAAACGTACATTGGTTTTAAATCAATTGATTCAGTAATTTTTCTTTTTGTAATTTTTGCGATTAGATTTGAGAAATATATTGTTAAAACTTGAAATGTAAGCTTCTATGGTAAATTTTTATTAAGTATATTTAATATATTTACAATTGATATAAAATTCCAGCTCCGAGAACTGAGTCCTCTTGAAATTTCGAATTCGTTTTTCAATAGCTAATTTTTATTTCTTTTTTGGCAGTTTTACTCGTTTTTTTTATCCTTTTTGTTGTACCTGTTTGGGGTGCAGGACATCACAGACCAACTATAAACACAATTTAAAACAAATAAATGTTTGTAAATAGGACTAGCGCCGCCATTTGTCAGTAGATGAGATATGTATCTTTATATTGCCAGAACAGTGCGCATTGTGACAGTCGCTGTATTTTGGTGGAGTAATATTGAAGTTCGCAAAATCTTGGGTGTACTATTCCTCCTGAGTACAGTAAATTTGTTTTGCGTTAATTTTTGATTTTCTATTATTAAAGATTTTTAGTCCATTCATGCTTTTTACCGTCATGCGTGATCCTATATATATAAGTATGGTAAAAGTTATTTTCTAACCTTATGTCTCGTTATATTTCAGAATCAAATGCAATCAATGAGAAGGAAAAACAAGTTATTATACATTAATGAATGATATGATGAAAATAAAGGAGAAATCGAATCTTTTGATCAGTTAAGTCATTCAGTCACTGTTAATAGTAACATTAATCGTTGGCCTATAAGAATTTTCATCGGGATGTTGGATACAGTTGCTATAAATGCCAGAATATTACTGAAAAGTAAAAATGCTGATAGAAATGCCAAAATTCTATAATAAATAGAAATATTAATATGTTCAAATTCTCAATCTTGTCTGATAGAACTTTATATTAGAGCGTTTCTATATGCTATTTCTTTGATTTGATTTTAAATTAGGAATTAAGAGCATACTCGAACTTGGTATTGGGCAAATGAATTCTCTCGAATTATAGTATATGAAAAGCAACACCCTTATGATTTGTCCACGTTCGAAAGACGGGAAAACTAAGATTGAATGTCCCTCATATAGACGCCCAATTTGCCATAAGCATCACTTTGAGTTATTCATTGTTCAGTTAATCGGTCACGAGTAAACATTTTATTATTTTTTTACTGTAATTTCTTTTTTTTATAGCTCTTTGTAGAGATAAGAGATTGTATGTATGGTAATTTCAATTAAATGAATGAAAAAAAAAAAATACTGAAAATAATGGAGATTGATGGAATTAATGAGTATTTTTTTTGTTCTCAAAATAAGATATTTTTGTACTAGAAAATAATTGTATGTTTTGAAACGACCATTTGAGTATTTATTTTATTCTCAAAGAAAGAACAAAGTTTAATTAACTCTCATTAGACTGATGTCACAAACGTCACTATATACAAGGTGATAATCAATACTTCCCTATTTAATTATTTCCTTTTTATATATTTCTTTTTTATATATACATATTCAAGCACTATAATAAATTTTTCTTTGATTTTTATTTTGTACAAATATCAGCATACTGTTTCTCGCTTGACAACTAGCTTATATTAATGGGTCAGGCCATCCAGAGCGCTCGAAAAATGGGTTTATTTTTAAAAATCAAACTCAAAAGTATCAAACGAACATTTATTATTTTTTGCTACATGGTGATTTGTAGCTTAAACAATTTGTCATACAAAAATTATTTTAAAGTATTTAAAAATAGCCGCATTGCAGCTGATGCCGTAGAAATCTTACGCTGGAACGCTCGTTGCTGACCGGAAGTGGATCTCCGTAATGGCGCATTTGAAGAAAAAAAATTATTTTCTTATTCGTGAATATTATGGGTATAAATTAGCATACAGATTTTTTCCTGTCTTGAGAAATGGGTAATAAGTAAATGAAATATTGTTTTTGCACGAATATTTGACAACAAAAAAATTAATATTAAAAAAACTAATTAACATATCGCAAAAATCATACGTTACTTTATAGATAATGTATCTGGGAGTATTGTGTCCAAATTTCAAGTCGATTAGTCCTGTAGTTTTCGAAATTTCTTTTCGGTTATATCGAAAAATGTAGATTCGAGAAAAACGCAAAAGAAAATGTGCCCGGTTATTTGGTTGATACAGTGATTTTTTTTTGCTCATATTTACTCAGAGATTCCTGGTCCATATGATGTTCCTTCAGCAGCAGATAGGGTATCTTGAAATTTTCTCTCGGATGATCTTCGAGCTTGGTGAGCGTCTTTCGTATTTTCTTGTATTTGGATCTCAGCGGTTTCGCAACATTGCTTGTCAACATTCATAATTTATAGTAGCGATGCCCGATTTGCAGATGCATCAAATTCATCATCTATAGGATGTTTTTGTAGCCATCGTTGATGAATTGCTTTTAGAAGTCATCGACCAAACAACAGAGGCTCTGATTATTTTTAATGAAACCTCCTTCACACCGCACCAACAATTCATCCCAAATGAGATCCTTAAAAATTGGTCAAATGGCACCGTGAACGATTGAAGGTAGAAAATTTTCGTACTCATATTCATCCAAAGTGCCGATTGCTTTCGATTTTTGCCAAGAAGATCACGTGTTTTCTCCAGAAGAACAATTTTCATCTTGCGGCTTTTCATGTCGTGGCTTCATTTCGTCTTTGGAATAAGAAGACCTTCGAATAGTAAAACTGTAGTATGCTCTTAACTAGTTAATTAGCTTATCAGATAGTTTTCTTCTTCCATCGATAATTTTGCTTGCTCTTTTGCGTTGCAAAGTCGTTTGGCCACTCTTTTCTGCACGTGATTAGTGCATTCTTTTTTGTCACTTTTTCTTCACTGTACGCATACGAAAGGACACAATGGAACAGTCATACACGACGAGTATGTACGGATCGTACCGCGCGATACACTACTTGCAGTGGCTCAAGCTATGAACACCTATAACTTCGTCAATTTTTCGAATTTATTGACCTTGGCTTAAATTCTTCACAAAATTTCAAAGTCAATGAAAATGTAAAAAAAAGAAAATACAATTTTTTTAATCTTCTAGAGTAACCAATCCCCTTAATCTTTTCACCCTCATCTAATCTCAATTCATTCGATCAACTTTATAGATCAAATTATTACGAAGGTTATTAACGTGCTATTACATTGTCTTATTGTATTAAATCATTCACGTCTGTACGAAAAGTAGGGTAATATGAAACTATCAGTAACTTAGGCATTAACATTATTATCTACGTTTTCTATTACATTGTCACTTGCCGATTGCTTTTGTACTCGTTTCTTGTGTTTCTTACATAACAACCAGGTCAGATAGGTTCTGCTTCTTTACTTCTGATTTTTTGTATCTTCTCTAAATACATGAGACATATCGTTCTGTTTATTGTTCTGCATTTAAAAAAAGATCATAATAGATTTTTGTCATTAAAAATGATTAAGACAAAGAATAAAAATCTTTTCATCTCCGTAAGCAGCCGAGTGTACTTCGAAAAAATCCTCGAAAAAATCCCAACCATTTAATTGGAAAGTCAGGGAGTAATCTGTATTTGTTTTTTCACAAATCCCACGTCAATATTTTATAATAAATGCAAATATAATTTTTAGATACTATGTTAATGCACCCTATTCAGAAAAAGACATCATTTTTTGATAAATCGTTAATAAATTATGATTTAACGATCAAGAGAAAAATTTTTAGATTTAATTTAATTTTTATATTATAAATAAATTCTTTTATTGAAAATAAACAAAGTGTATTGTTCCTGAAAATTGTTAATAATGGTCAATCCTATCATCCAACAAATATTCGAAAATTGGACTGTATTTAGAAAATATTAGATCGAATTTTCTTATGCGTTATTACTTATCTCACTTGAAATTATTTTATGTCTTTTATAAATAACGTTTTTATTTTCCGAAGTCATATATATACATACATAATGACTAATAAAAGTATTCGAACGCTCGGTATTAAATCTTAAAATAATAAAATCGTACATGTTAGACTTAAATTTTGAAAGTAATGCAACCACTATAAAGCATAACTATCGAAATTATATGTACAAACTTTGAAATGAATCGTATAATATTTATAGTACATATAAAACATTCATTGCAAAGATGTATTGAAACAGGGTCATAAAAGTATTTTAACGGTATTAATTATATGCACTTTAATGAAATTACTCATTAATTGGATTTTCCACATGTTTTCTCTACGAAAACATTTTTCGACCACTTGTTATCTAAGCATTCAAATACTTTTGTGATCATTACAATGAATGTTTCATAACTTTTACTAATATTATTCGATTCGCTTCAAATTTAGTATACATAATCTGGATAATTATGCTCTATAATAACTGCAATATTACTTCCCGAGCTTAAGTGTAACATTTTCATTATACATGTAAAGTTTCAATAGTGAGCATTCGAATACTTTCGTGAGCTATTGTATTGTACATTCTTCGTATTACAACATTCATTTTCCGAGGGCGTATTTGTATATGTCCTTCATAGCAAATGTCTTCGTGCTTCTCGGATTTGATGGCAGTAACGCGTAAAAATGGCGCTAATGTTACGCTATGGTGACACAGCAGGACCAGTAAGATTACTTTGGGCGAAGAACATAAGCCAGCATTCGTCTATACACCGCCATTTGGCCACGCCTATTATCTCCCTTTCTTCTACTTCCTACCAATCCTATATTTTAACATAGTTGAAGTTGTTAATTTTCTTTAGATTAATTATTTTTGTTATTTCCAATGTTATCACAAAATGATGTATGGTATGAACTATAATATATTTTATTGTCTTTTGTATGTTTTCTCAACATTAAGACATTTAGGCCCGATCTTACCTATTTATAGAGACAGTTAATTTCAAAATAGAAAAAAATTCCCAAAATTACATTGCATTGATCTAAAAAAAAGAGAGAGAGAGAGAGAAAGAAAAAATTGTAACCATATTTAAAAATAACTACTGCTTTATAGAATGTACATATTTATAAATTTATTGGGTTGTTCGGAAAGTAATTTCGTTTCTTCCCGACAGAACATTTAATTGTATTTTTTTTTGCAACCAACTTTACACTTAAGCCGCGTAATCATATGTTTTGAGGGCTGATATAACAGGGCTTGTGTGTGAAAAAGTCTAATTTATTCTACGCAGTAGTTTTTGGTTGGTGCCATTTTAAATATAGAGAGAAATAAGCAGCATTTTCGTCATATTTTACTTTTTTACTATAGAAAAGGTAAAAATGCTGTTCAAGCTAGAAAGAAATTAACCGATGTGTATGGAAAAGATGTGTTGACAGTACGCTAGTGCCAGAACTGGTTTGCAAAATTTCGATCCGGCAATTTTGATGTCGAAGATGCACCACGTTCTGGAAGGCCGTTTTTAACTAATAAAGACACGATAAAGGCATTAGTTGATGCAAAACGGCGAATAACAACACGTCGGTAAGCGGTTAAATTTATCAAATTCAACTGTATAGGTCCACTTGAAAGGCCTGGGTTTAACCCCGAAGCTTGATATATGGATTCCCCATGTTCTCACGGAGAGAAATTTGTGTCGTCGCGTTGACATCCGTGATTTGCTTCTCAAACGTCACGAAAATGATCCATTTTTAAAGCATACCATTACTGGCGACGAAAAATGAGTTGTATATAACAATGTCAAACGCAAAAGATTATGGAGCAAAACCGCTCAAAGCATTTCCAAAGCCAATATCCATCAATAAAAGGTGATGCTGTCTGTTTGGTGGGATTATAAAGGAATCATTTTTTTTTGTGATTTTACCGGATAACACAACAATTAATTCGGAAGTCTACTGTCATCAGCTGAACGAACTGAATGATTGACAACAGAAAAGGTGTAGTGTTCCACCAAGATAATGCGAGACCTCATACCTCATTTGCTCACTCGCCAAAAGCTTTTACAGCTTGAATGGGATATAATGCCACACCCACCACAATCTTCAGATTTGGCACCTTCGGATTATTATTTATTTCGGTCACTGCAAAATTTTTTAAACGGTAAAACCTTAATTTCAAATGAGGAAATCAATAATCACCTCGATCAGTTTTTTGTCAGCAAAGACCAAAAATTTTATCAGCGTGGAATCATACTATTACCAGAAAGATGGCAAAAGGTATTGGACCAGAATGCCCAATATATAATTTAATAAAATATTTGTTCATTATACGAAAATTGTCTATCATTTTCACAAAAAAAAAAAAACGAAATTATTTTCCGAACAACCCATGATATCTGCCATCATCGTAGTATATTTCAAGAATTTGACCAAAACGTCAAAAATTAATCTGTGAATGTAGAATCTTTTATCATTTTGATTTCCGTTAGTTTAAGCTTTGAAATGTAAGAGGTTGTAATGTTAACTACTTTACAGTTAAATCGAAACCTTCAGTCGAGCAACATCTACACTACGTGAGCACAAGGAAAGAATGCTGTTTCAAATGTTTATGATTTCGATAAAAGTGCATCAATTTTAATTGTGCAAAATGGAATATATTTTCAAAAAGTAAGTAAAATTTATATGGATATTTATTTTTAAAAATTATCATTATTTCACAGAAGTGAAATGGAAGTAAGTACAATATTACGGGAAACAGTTTTTTTCAAAATATTCTATATTACAAAACAGTTAGGACTGGACATGGAATAAATAATCAAGATTGGAAAATATTAAATTATTTGCTTTCGATAGCATGAGTGTATCAATGAACTTGTGTGATCTGTTCACAGGCCAATATGATTAACTCTACTATAGAATTCTTTTTAAATTTTCATGACAATGGACTTGATTAAAATTTATTTTTTTATATTAAAGATAAATTTTAAATTAAAAATAAATAATTAAGCTTAACGCCACTAAATGATCTACAATTTCATTGCCTCTGAATAATAAATAAGGTTACTATACCAATTTTCTTTACAATTTGTTTCATGTAGTTAATCGATCTAGCGAATGAAATTGGTTTGTACCTAAATCAAATAACTCGACAAAATTCGCCCACTCATTTTCAATTAAATTTATCACCTAAACTTTATTTACCTCTGATAGTCCATTTCACTATTGTTCTTCTGTAAATTATTTATCAAAATGTCTGAATGTTTACTTAAGTCGATTTGAAATTTACTGAAGCAGACTATTATTTGCAGAATCTCGTGCCGTTTGATCATATTGAACAAAAATAAATCAAGAAGAGTAGGAAGGATTGTAAATTCTAAAAAAAAAAATAATTAATACATCACGACCGAGTCATATGCTTTACGTGTGAATTATAATTCATGTTTTTGCTCGCAAAAATCTCTGCATTGAAAGCTGAGTGATCTCTTATTTGAATAATATTCCCATAAATCCATTTTATAGTCCGTCGGCAATGAAAAATAATCATTTCAATGGAAACATTTACATTCATATACCTATACATATTCCTAGAACTAAACATATATCTATATTTATCTCGCGCAGACGATATATTGGCTTGTTTATTTACTTGCACGAAGTACAGCAACAACTACAGCTTGGAATATATTTAATCTACATATGTACAAGTTGTTAATGAATATTTATGTTTTTCAAAATCAATGTCAAAGGAGACAAAAAAAGCAAAACTATCCGGAATAGCGAATATTATATAATTCATAAGAAATATTCGATATTCCATCACAGATGAGAACTTATTCAATTTAACAAGTTCTTCTACGATACTATTCATTAATCAAAAATGTATAATTAATCAAAAATATACAATAAAGTACAATAAAGGCATTGTACTTTACTTACTGGATCCAATGCCGCACATATGGCGGCAAGGACCGATTTATTATTTCTATTGCTGTGATTGTTGTTATATGTACTAGTAATGCGTTAAATATTCTGCCATTTTTGTGATGCCTATATGTCATTTTTGTGAATTATCTATGTTCCGTTATCTTTTATCTTTTCTTTAAATACTTCCGTTAGTTAAGGGTTAATTATTAAACTATAAAACGAAGAACGAGCGTTTTTTTTTTTATTGAATTTAACCTCTATATGGCAAACAAAGCACCTAATTTCTTAATTGAAAGCAAATAAATAGTATTGTTCATGAGTCTTGTTAAAAATTTTCATCCCTTCTGCTAATGATATCAGAAATATGTTATATAAAATATAAGATAGTCGACTGATCATCATGGCCATCTTATCTAGAGTTTCTCTATAATTAAATATTTAGTATTTTGTAGACATAAAAGAAAAAAAGAAATTGATAAATAATGTTTTGAACTAATATATAAAAGCTATGTATTAATTTCTTGAATTAATATGTAATTATAATATATATGTCCATGGTGCAGAAAAGGTTTAGAATATCTTTGAATGAGTGCTTTCCAGTTATTTGCCAGGTTGAGAGAGATATCTATATTTGTATTTATATTTATGTCACACGGACATTACCTAAATGAAACATAGGTCAATCTCTCTTCGCGCAGAATTCTCCACAACTGCATAATACGGATGAAAAAAATCGAGCAAAAGAAAAGTGAAAGAACCTTTCTCGTACGATGAAGAAGTAAAAAAGACTTACAAGTTTATCTATACGAACACGTTCGCAGATTGATCTGGAACAGTAGAAATGATGGAATTACTCTTAGAAGAGGATGGACAAGAAGTAGTCGTTACGGAAAACGACTTCGAGAGATTTTAATCTTTTCAAAAGATAGTTCAACTTCGTCTCGCTATTGTGACATCAACTTGATGTTGTGTCTTGAATGGCTGTAGAGTAACCGAAGTGCCTGCAGCCTTTCAATTACACCAACCTAATCACACGCCTCTTTTTCGGTCAATCGTTTCGAAATCTTACACGGGAGCGAGGCTCTTTTTTCCTCTTTTTTCTTCACAATAGGGCAATCGAACTACGCCAGGAAAGATTTACTTTAACTTACTTATTCGATGAAACGATGATAGAGGCTCCGAATATCGTTCCTCGCGTCTATACTTCTTTCGTGTGTTCCTGACTCTGGTACTGATCCTTGAATTGGTTTTCTCTTGCTAACGATAGCTGAGGAATAATAGGGCTAAGCGATGCTTGGTATTCCGCACACTTTTCTTCTCTTTTACGAATTGATTTATTTAGTATAAAATCGGTGATGGAAATTTACAATGAATAATAATATAAGTCTTAATATAATATAAGTCTTAAGTATTGTAACTGCTAATTGTAAAGAACTGTGCTTAGCGACTGACTCCAACAAAATTATCTTAACGGCTAACTGTGATGAATTTATCTAGACGACTGTGGATGATGATGTCCTGACGATGAAGTGTTGACGATTAAGTTTTTTCTACTGCGTCCTCGCCTGCACATACCTCTCCTACACACACATACTTGCAAGAATCATTCTCGCGCATTTTACTATCGTCAATTTCCAAGCGATAAGCCATTTCGTTACACTGTTTCTGCATATATTAGGGTATCCCATAAGTTTGTTTCTTTTTTCTAATATGAAATGAATATACAATGTTTACTGTTTAAGTTATTATTTATTTTGTTATATAAGAACCCTTTTGCTCTATTACCTTTTTCCATCTCTCAGGAAGCCTCATTATGCCTTCTTTCCGAAATTGTTGTGTTTTGGACAAGAGATAATCCCGGTGGTGCACTTTTTCGCTGACTGGATTTAAAATGCTTATCGCGAAGAGAATTTTTTGAGGACAGAAAGAAGTAATAATCAGATGGAGCGAAATTATTGAGAGTATGCAGATGCGGTAAAACATCCCAATCAAATTGTAAGAGCTTTTCTCTTACCGCTAATGCAATATGTGGTCTCACGTTGTCATAATGAAAAATAATGCCTCGTCGGTTCATTTATTATGGCTATTTCTTGTTATAGCAGCTTTCAATTGATTCAGTTGATCGTAGAATTTATTGTTTCACCTTGAGGAAGGAGCTCGTAGAAAATTACACCTTTCCAATCTCACCAAATGGATAAAAGAACTTTTTTGTGGTGTAATCCCGGCTTTGCGACAGTTGAAGTACTATTGTCCTTACACCAAGTGCGTTTTCTATGGACATTTTCATATAAAATCCAAGTTTTGTCTCCAGCGACAAGCCTCTTTAGAAACGGATCTTCTTCATATCGCTGGAGAATCAAGTCGCATGTAGAGATGCGATTCATAAGACTAGTTTCCGTCAGTAAGTGCGGAACCCAAGTTTCGCAGCGATTAACATATTCTATCTTGGTTAGGTGATTATGTACTGTTGTTTTGAGAATCCTAGTGGCATTCACTATCTCGCGCATACTATATCGCGGATTTTCATCAAGCATGACCTTGATAAAGCCCGTATCCGTCATCTTTGGGCGGCCGTTGCGGTCTTCATCTTTAAAAATTTCCCCCTCTAAATTTTTTAAACCAATTAGAAACGGTTGTAATAGTTATAGCACCATCCCCGTATATGATACAAATCTCGTCGACAGTATTCTTTATACTATCACCTTTATTGAAACAATGAAGCATAAGATGCCGTAAATGTCACCTCTTTCTATGTTTAACGCTGTAGATGAAAGTTTTAATAGAGACTGTGGTGCAAACGAAGCGTACTGTAAAATAGCTTTGGGACGACTCAAACCGATGACATAGACGGCTAATAAGAAACTTTTGGGACACCTAATACTTTCTTGATCAGCTTTATTTCTGCACGCGTGGCTCTTGGGAGCGCTCCGCTGTCAAGGGTGGAAGAGGTATGACGCATCTGCATTCCTGCACATACTTTTTGTCCTTCTTTGTCTTCTCGTATTTCTTTACTACGTGTCTTATAGATAGTTCTAAATTACTTATCAACTACAAGCTGCCGATGGTTATTCTTATGGGAAAGATAGAGGAGAAACAATTGAAAAAATGATATCTCTCCATATGCACACGTATTCGTGCCTATAAGAGTTTCTCTTCTTTGAGGTGTCTTTTATAGTTTCTGGTTGACTAACGCACGAAGACGTGACACTATCAACGTTATATTAATTGTATTATCTACTAATGTGTTGTTCGGAAAGTAATTTCGTTTTTTTTTTTGTGAAAATAAAAGACAATTTTCGTATAATGAACAAATATTTTATTAAATTATATATTGGCCATTCTGATCCAATATCTTTGCCATCTTTCTGGTAGTAGTATGATAAATTTGAATCCCATTATACCAGATCTCATAATCCTAATAGAAGATATCTACATCCTGATCTAACTCTCAGGAAAATGTTCGATTTATACAAGCTTCATTGCGAGGAAAATAAAATAAATGCCGTTAATGAGCGAACTTACAGAAAAATATTTATAAAAGATTTTGATTTACATTTCCACCAATCGTGCAAAGATACATGTCAAAAATGCGACTTATTAAACATCAAAATTAAAGCATCAAATGATGATGAAGAAAAGAATAAACTTACAGAAGAACACGAAGTCCATTTAAAACTAGCAGAATCAGCTAGGAATTCACTAAAACAAGATCAAGGGCAAGTATCACGTAATTCAGATTATTATTTCGCTTTCTCGTTCGACTTGCAAAAAGCATTACCGTATTCCAAGTTGACTACCACAGTAGCATATTACAAACGCAATATGTATGTTCTAAATTTGGATTATTAACAATTTTCATAACGATAATGTTTACATGTACGTTTGGGATGAAACTATTGCATCCAGAGGTGCTCAAGAAATTGTTTCATGCATCCTAAAACATATTAAAAATTTAAGAAATGAAAGACAAATTATAGCGTACAGTGACATGTGCGCCGGGCAAAAGGAACATTAAAGTAGCTTTAATGTGGTAAAAACTTTGAAAAATAATGTGGAAATCATAGACCACAAATTTTTAATATCAGGACATTCGTTTTTACCAAATGATAAAGATTTTGGCGTGATAGAAATGTCATTAAAAAAAAATAATTTACTGTTCGTTCCCGAAGATTATTACAAGGTTATTAAAAAGTGTCGGAAAGGTAATAACTTTATTGTAAATGAAATGAAAAAAGAAGATTTTGTATGAACAAAATTATTAGAAGACGCAATTTTTAAAAGAGTAAAGAATTCTGATGGAGAATCAATAAACTGGTTAAAAATATGTTGGATGCGTTTTGTCAGAAATAAACCGTATAAAATTTTCTATAAGACATCAATGAATGAAAATGAAAATTTTAAAGTCCTGAATTTGTTACCACGTCGGGGTAGACCAAGAAAGTTCGAAAATATTGTATTGACACCACTGTATAAAAATATCAGACAAATTACAACAGCAAAATTCAAGGACATGATTGACCTATTACGATGTATATTACCGGAACATCATGATTTCTTCAAATCCCTTTCACACACACAAAATCTAGATGAGTAGTAAATTGTTCTGTAATAAATTTATATTTGTAATTTTGTACGTTATGTAGTTAAAAAATGTTTTGAATCGCATAAATTTTGTTTTCAAAGTGTTTTAAAGATATGTAAAATAAATTAAGTATTGTTGTTTTCAATTCGAAGCATCTTAAATTATGTTGAATGGATTTGGGCACTTTTAAATTTTATAATGAATCTGATTGTTAATTTTGAAAGTTGTCTAATTTCACTCTTGATAAGAAAACGGATATTATTCACTTAATAATTGCCACTATTTTAATAGGAACTATAAATTTAACACCCTTAGATATACTTAAGTAGTATGACTCATTAGTATCCTATACGTATATTTTTTAATTCATTGAAACGCAAACCCTTAAATATCTCGATTTGAAGATAAATGGAGTTAGGTCACTTTGAAAATAAAAATCTTCTGTCGGGACAAAACGAAATTACTTTTCGAATAACTCAATATATTCAGGAAACTTGTCACATGTTGTTACAGTCATACACATACAGTACAGACATAACGCGTCAGCTACTGTAACTATTAAAATAATGAATTTTGCTTTAAAATATCATTCTAATAGTAATGTTATAGTTTAAAGGTTAATTAGTTTCCTTATTAAAAATTTATAACATTCCACTGGCAGTATGCAACTGAAAAAATTTATTTCACCACAATAAAATTTTGGCTTCCACTGATTTTATCAATAATTAAACACTTGTTTCAAATTTCGATTCTATCATTTGTTCAAAATATTTGTTTTAAATTGATAAATAAATTGTTTGGAATTGATAAATGTTAACTCAGTCATTTTGTATACTCCTCAAACTTCCAGCTTCCCTCCACCAAAATATAACTAAATTTAGTTATATTTGTATCATTATACAGATTTGTCAAAGAAAAAAATTGTAGTAAAAATATATTGCTTCTTAATGCTTAAAAGTCATATATGATCTTAAAATGTGAAAGAAAAATTATTCGTTACACCGTAAGTTAATATACAACGATGGATAATGATACCTACAGTTTGTTATTTGTTATAATTATCTTTTAATTTTTCCGTCAATTTGAAATATTTTCATATAAAGTTTAAAAATGAAATGTTACGATTGAGTTCACTATATTTGTTTATTTTTCGACTATTTAAAAAATTCGATAGAGTCAGTACGTGCAGAATTGGAATATACTTTTAGGGAAGGAAACCGAGTTTAGTTGATAAAAATAGAAGAAAACACTGCCTCTTAATTCTATTTCGCAAAGCAGTCACACGTACTTTATCTACTGTTAGCGGTTGAATGTCCTACATACGTTCATTTCGATCATAAATACTTCTCTATCAAAATCAAAACAGACTTCGATTTAGATTGTGGCGCCTGAATACTTAATTATGCTATTTCTTATTCATGGAATGTTAAACCAAATTTTTTCTTACTATATTATTCACTTTGGTAAGTGTTGAGGACAAAAAACTGATTAAGTAATCTGCCGTT
The DNA here is from genome assembly GCF_050613455.1 of Vespa mandarinia. Classification (NCBI taxonomy): domain Eukaryota; kingdom Metazoa; phylum Arthropoda; class Insecta; order Hymenoptera; family Vespidae; genus Vespa; species Vespa mandarinia. The sequence continues at coordinate 2,778,028 of NC_140834.1, read as the reverse complement.
CGATAAAATGCTAATTAGATCGTGTGACGATAGTGACGTAGATCATGAATACGACAGATCGTATACAAATGAGACGGCGAGTGATGAATTAAACATAAAATCGTTGTAACTTCGGATCCAAAAAAATTAGTTCATCATCCTTTCCTCTTAAACTTGTGTTGGTTATATCTCTTTCATTCGTACATAATAATCGTTTTCTCATTGCAGATTGTTATGATTTTGAAAATCATAACTGAAATCACCTATAGTAAATATTACCAATAGTTTGTTTTCTTTTAAATGTGTGGAAGAAGAAATTAAATCCTATTAAATTTGATAAATTTTCAGTTTTGATCTCTATCGAATAATGCTCCCCAATTTTGTATGTAACATTTGCTCTTCTACATCTCTTTGTTTTTATTTTTCTCTTTACTCTTGAAATCGCAAAATATTCATGTTCATTCGTAAACTGTACATTCTGTACATAACTGTACGTAAACTGTAGACTTCGCATTTTCAAGTTGAAGTTATTGATAAAATTCGTACGAGTAGAAAAACAAGCTTATGTAACTTTGTGCGATATAGATGTATACAATAGGTTTAGTTGTAGGTATTGTAGAATTAAGAAAATATTCATGTATATATGTACGAGTGTCGAAAAAGTGCTGGGAATGATGTTAGTAAGATAGAGATGTAGACCTGATGTAGATATGGTAAAAGATAGACATGTAGATATGAGTGTTACGAACGATTTATAAGCGAGAGTATATAAGCGATGGAGTGGTGACGTGTGAAGATTAAGTGACGTTTAGGACTTTGTCTAAACACATAGTTCATAGATCCGTATCCTAAAAGATATACGATAATGAGAAGAAAACAATAATGGGCGAACGAAAGAAAGAAACGATAATTAGTATAAAGAATTAGGCATTAGTGCGGAGAGATTAGAATAGTACAGAGTAGATCAAAATAGAGAATAGAGTAATATACACTGAAAAGTATAAAAGAAAAGAGCAAAGGAGAACAAAATAGTTAAGTTTTATCGAGTATCCAAGAGAATAGAGAATCTATTTATATCTTTTATTTAAATAAAAGAATTTGTTGTTTTTTTGGCTAAAGCTCATTATCCTACGGTATATAAATATCGCTTTTAGAATGAATATTTATCATTGACAAACTACGACAAGACATATAAATATCATTTAGATAAGAAACCATTTAGCTTGCAATGTAGGACCCATTTTTACATTTCGAATTAGGGGCCTCAAACAAAACAGATGCACTATAAATTCTTATTTCGTCTTTTCTATCTCACTTCTCCCAACATCCAATTAAATAAATATGTTTCATTAAGAAAATGATATTCTATAAGTTCTTGCTAATATATCGTATAACCTGATTTATTGTAATCTTATGTATACCATAATAAATTAATCTTTGAGAATTGATGATTATCTAAAAAAAAAAATGACGCATACATTACTAAGGTTATTTAATTCAATCACGAAATATGAGATAACGTGATTTACATATAATCAGATACGATAAATTTCATTTCGATTTAAATAAGCAGTCGAATATTTTCAATGGTTATTCAGAAAAGAACAACGAAGGAAGGAAAGCTTATGTAATATAACTAGTTGAGCATAAGTGGACGAATTTAGTCTAGTTACGTCGTTTAGATAACAGTCATTCATTTACCTAAACATTCACTCTTCCACTTTTCCGTTGCTTTTATTTTTCCCTTTGTTGTTCATATTGTGAAAATATAATTATTCATTCGAAAGCTGTACGTATATGCATAAATGTACATTTCAAATTATATTTGTCGATCAGTTTCGTGCGAATGTAAAAAGGAGCGTAACTTTTTGGCTTATGGTTCAGGCCCTTTCCTTTACTTTAAAGTCATATCCATTCTAGAATACGTAATTATGTTTTGTTAAGAAAATCAAATTTATAACTTCTTGTTAATAAACCATATAGTCTAACGCATATATAATAATAAGTCGATATTAACATTATGCATTAATGTCATAATGAAGTCGCCTTCCGAAATGAATGGTCATGAAAAAAAGGTCAAAAATATCATGTGCGTTTATTATTTTTTTATTATTCTTTTTTGGCATATCTTATAATTTCTTTTTACTTTATCTTTTATCTTATCTTCGTGTAAGAAAATCATGAACTGTGGGATTATTCGAATAATAATTAGAATCGGTAAATAACAAATCGACTTAATTAAACAGTCAGATATTTTTAGTTATAAAGAATAGTGATGAGTTAGGGGAACAAAGAGAAGTTTAGATTATTTAGAAGATTAATGAAAAAATTTGCATTGAATAATTATATTTTTTTATCTGTTACGGGATAAGAACAATGATTTTCAATGGCAAGCGTTCATCGTTTAATTAATCGTAAAATTAATTGTCATGATTTGTTTTAATGAGGCGAGTGAAAGTCGATGGTGTACTTGATTAGTTTCGTTCGATAAAATCTATTTATAATAGATATAAATATACCTTATTTTACACTCATTTGTAAAGGAACAGGATGAATATGAAATAATTTATTGTGTTTAAATAGATTTATACACAAAACGATTAAAAAAAATGAGTACATTCAACTCGCTATGTAGCGCACGGTGATGCCTAACCTATCCTTAATTTTTTTTACTTTGTTTATTTTTCGACGTTAAGCATAAAAATTTCTAATGACAATAGAAATTAAAATGGTTATTTATAATCGAAACTGTATTACAGAATAATTGTCTTTGTCAAAAATGTGGAAAGTGGAATTGAGAAAAAAAAATCCGCGAATTCTTGTATTTGTAGCTTGGAAATATATATAGTATTATATAATTCGAAAGGGAAATAATTGACTTACAATCTTTCCTCCTCATCTTGATTTATCGTTGTTTAATAATATGACGAAACATGAGAGTATGCAAATTATAATCATGATCGATAAATTACAAGTCGACTTAAGTGAGCAATCGGACATTTCGAATTGTCATTTTGAAAAATACTATGATAGATAATAAGATAAAAGAAAGCTCATGTAATATAAGCGTTGAAGAAAAGCTTATGTAAAAATTCTGAAGAGAAGTTAATTGCATTTTTTTTATACTTTTTACAATGTATACACAATTCGTAACTTATATTATCATAGAGGAATATGACTAAATTTGTATAACATATTTATTATACAATTATGATATTACTGTATGTAAATCAATATATATTTTACTTATTTGTAGAAGTATTTTCCATTTTGCATAATTCAAATTGATGTACTTTCATCGCAATTATAAACGTTTGAAGCAAACATTCTTCCCTTATGCTCATGTCACATACAGATATTGTTATCGAATGTACTCACTGTAACACCGAACTATAATGTTTAGTAGAAGTAGATAGCCTTTTCCCCTCAATCACGGAAGGTTTAAACTATCAGTGTACGCAATCCATAACCATCAAAAACTATACATTTAGAAATTAATTTTCAATGTTTTGGTTAAATTTTTGGGATTTGAGGTCAGTATGGCGAATACATTTCACAAAAAAGTAATGAATATACCAGTAAAAATGATACGGAATTAGTAAGTATTTCGGCAACAAATCTCAGTAGTTACGATTTCAAAATACGTATTTGTCGAACAAACTTTGAATTATTGTCTTATTCGTCTTATCTTAATTTTCACTAAGAAAGAGAGTATCCAGTAAAAGTGATACATTGTTTCAAAGGAGATTAACAATGAAACTCATGGCTAAGCATTTGGCCACAATTTAACATTTAATAAAAATTAAATATAAAAAAATAATTACATATTATATGAAAAAGATGGTATAGTATATAAGGAAAAAGTTCTAACCCCAACATCTGTCCGAGATTTCACGAATAAAAACCGTTTAATATCGATTTATTTTCATTCAAGAAATTATTGATTCTTACATCCTTCATTCTTTTGCTTATTTTTGCTTCTTTTACGGAGATCCAAACTTTACAAGCAGTCTGGAAATCATAGCCCATGTGATGATAAATAGAACACATGCGATAAGAAGTTTCAACGTTTGATGCATCAAATAAAACCTTGAAAATTTGAAAAATCAATATTATTTGAAAGTGATTATCAATAACAGAGGGAAAATGAAGTAAAAATGCAATAAGAAAGATACCTTCGCCATTTTATACGAGCTTGTGGAAGTGTCTCAATAGGATCCTTTAAGATATATTTTCTTATACCTGTGAAGTATGTTTCAAGATAAGTATTCCAAACGAGATCCTTCATATCACAAAAGAATAATTCACGATCTTCGGGTGTCAACTTCCTCAACAATTCGTTCCATCTTTCATTCGTAAATTTTTTTTCGTTCATACAAAAATAACTAAGTAGATCTGACATTTCGTGAATTTTATTATACATTCTGAGTAACCTTGAACGAAAAGGATTATCGCCAGATGAAAGTTTCCGCTTCTTTATCGTTCTAATACGCTCCCTTCAGAAAATTAGATAAGAAAAATTTACCTTGGGTTTTTACCTCTGCAAAAAGAGAGTGTATCAATTATAAGAGCTGGTAGTAAATGTAAAAAATATACGTAGAAAAGATAGATCGGCCGATATTTTGTTACTTCAAAGATGTGGCACCAAATTGCCTTTTCAGACGGTACCAATTCTCCATATGTAAGTATCATTTCTATATATCTGCCGTAAGTTAATGGATTGCCATTTGATACGTAATTGTAAATGGGAATATCTTCGTTGAATCTAAAAAGATTCATACAGACGAATTAATTCAATATTTTCTAATATCATTATTTAATTTGATCCTAAAAATATTGTTTCGAGTATTTGTCGTTACTTTCGTTTATTTGCAATCTCCCATGCGCTAGCGATTATTCCATTGGCGGTTAAATCACCAGGTACCAAGTACATATTTATCGACCCATCGCAATAGAGAATTCGCATTAATCCCATTAGAATACTTGTTGTAATTCCTGTTGGTCCGTACACATTGTCGATCCATCCTTGAATAGGTTCTCGATAAGTGGATGTAACTAGGAATATTAAATTGATTATCATACACCATTTATAGTTTTATTCTGTAAGGATTACATTACTACCGACCAATTCCTGGACGAAATATTCCAATCGGTATAAAGTCAGCATGCTTTTTTATAAAATTCTCTGCGACTGTTTTCGTATAAACATAAGTATTTGGACATATTCCGATTAATCTACAATTAAACAATTGTGTAAGTGTAACTAAGTGCTCTAACTATTCATTTCATATTTTCTGTGACTAAATATGAAACTAAGCAATCGATACTCCGAGATATAAACGTACTCTGGGGTAATATCGTCGAGCAATTTTTCATTTAAACAGTTCACTAAATTTATCAACTTATCGGAATCTATCGGTGGGTCATAAAATTTCTCCTCGAGTGGAATATGAAAACAATTGGCATAAGCCGTAGATACATGCACAACACTCTGAAAATTTAAGGATAACAAAGATTTGTTACAGTCAGATTTTGAAAAACCCTGATTGTTATTAATACGTATACAAAGGACAAAGTTGGCACCTTTAGTTTTGACATTTCTTTGGACAAATTTATTATATCCTTTACACTTCGAACGTTGATTTCTGTCGCCAATTTTATTTTCTCGTTGAATTTAACGGTTGCGGCGACATGAAAGATTATTGAGACCTCGCGTATTAATGTAGCTCTATCGACCATTGAGATATCGAGATTCGGCAAAGTACAATCGCCCTTGATTGGGACTATACGATTCTGGAATGTTGGTTGTTTCTCTCTCAAAGTCGAAAATAACTGGAAAGTTGACAGAGTTGTAATTATTTTCTCTCTCACGTTCATTATGATAAATGACAGGAAAACGACTTTTTGCGATTTTTTCCACTGGTTATGATAGATCAGTACTTTGTTTCTCAATTTTCTTTATTTTATATACTAATTATATTATTTAATAGAAAGAGATAATTTTAAAGTTGGGTCAAAGGTGAAATAATAATTTACCAATCCCTGTAATAGATGTAATAACTCACAGAATTTTCGATTAGTTCTTCCATGCGTTGATGCACACTTTTTCCTTTTTTTGTACGTATCAAAAGATAAATGCAAGTGATATCGGGACATTCTCTTAACAATTTTTCGATCAATAACTTTCCTATGAATCCTGTTCCACCAGTTATAAAAATACTTTGACCACTGTAAAATTTTTGAATGGGTGTAAGTTTGTCATTATCCTCGATGGGTTGAATATATACAGGTGCATATTTAGTTTCTGTAGCATCTCTCAAAGAACTTTCCGGTAGGGCTGTTTCTTGTTCGTCTATTTCTGGCAGTACGTCTATCATATTTGCTTCTCTCAATTGATCTGAAAACATAAACATAAACGTAAATGTAGAAATCTTTTCTGTTTCTCTATCGTATTTATTTATTTTAATCGTTTAAAGGATAATGTAAACAAGTTCATGAGTCAGTCGAAGATATTATAATCAAACGTTTGATTATCATTAACACAATTTTTATTCCGATGAGTTTGCTCTTTCTATCTTAATATCGATTATTAAAAAGCATTCATGGCACCTATTATTCATCCTAATACATTTCTATAATTTAAAATAGACAATTTCGTTATGATAGAAAGTGCTCGATAATTGGTATCCTCGTTAATTCGAAAACTATTAAATACAATATTATATGATAGTATTTCCGTTGTAGTCTTAGTAAATATCTTCAGTTATATGCATCTATACCTCTGCTGACACGCTCTTCCATATTACGATAAATTCTTGGTACTGATGTGATATTTCCGCATCTTGATATATCTTACAATTTTCCTCTGTGTTTCCATTGCTCAATTGCTTATTTTAAAGAAACAATATTTTATCGTTGAAGAAGAAGAAGAAGGAAGAGGAAATCAGTTTTAATTCAGTAGTCAACAATCTCAATTAGAGAATGTCTGAAATGAATCTTTCCAATCGGTTCATAACCCTGTAAAACTATTGATATATATATATTTGTGTCATATTTAATCAATTTTTATTCCCTAAATTATATTAATTTCTAACGATTGACCTACACTATTTCTTACAAATATGTAGGAAGAGAAATAAACTATGAGAATGTTTGGATTATCAGAAAAGAAGCGTAAATAATTTTTTATTTCAATCCTACAGATAATTTCTTTTATTTTATAGTATTTCATACTAATTATATTCGAATTGTATTTTTTCTGTGCACATATATTTCGATGTAAGTCATTTGAAAAGTATCTTAATGATTATTAATGTATTACTTTATTTTCTCGTACACTTGTTGATTAAGTCCTTTGAAATATTTCTCATTTTGTATCTGAATATAGAAAGAAATAGCGGTTTTGTCATTTGTAAATAGTTATGTAAAATTTTACAAAATATATATATATATATTATAAAGTCAGTCATAAGTTATGAAATATATTAACATTATAAATTATTCTGTATTAAATTGAAAAATTTATATTTTATGGTTGTTCGAATAAAATGCAAAGTTAGGTAGGAATCGAGAGTCACTGTTATGTTTCTCGGAAGTGCTTAGATGGCCTGCTATTCCTATATAATAAACTTCCAAGTTTAACTGTAATGAAGTTTCTTCGTGCGTCACTTCGGAGTCACTAGCGGAGTTCGTCAGTAACTCTCAACTTGTTTTGAGGAAAGTCCCACCTGTGGACCACAGCAGAGTGAGTGTGTTGTGTAACTTTTTTAGCTGTGTTTTTATAAGCTTTTCTTCGCCGTCTTTCTCGATTATAGAATAGAGGAAGCCTTTATGACTGATCTTTTTCGAGATTGGGCGAGAGTCTATTGGTCAAAGCTAAGTTTTTTCGATGTGTTCGAGACGCGAATTTTTCTATCCATCTTGTATGGATAAATCTTTGTATCTAACTGAAACAGGGCTTTCAGCGAGCAAACTTCTTCTTTTGCAATTATTTCTTTCTCCTTTTCGTGTTTTTTTATTTTTATGAATGGATTCTTAAATGCATTAAATAAAAACTGTTTAATTAATTTAATAAATTAACTTAATGATTGTTAGCTCGATGTTGAATTAGAAAACATTTTGTAATACCTACCTGCAATAGAAATTATTTAAAATTTCTTAGATAGAATATTTTATTAAAATTGACAGGTAATTCGCACATATTTTAATTTTTATTTAAGTTAATTAATTTATTTAATTTTACTGTCTAATTTGGTTTTATCTAAAAATGAAACTTTATAATCCAATTAATCAATATAAATGTAATTTGTATAAAATCTTAACAATACTATATATTTTGACTTGAATTAGTTTTATGAAAAAAAATTTAATTTAATTTAATATTAATTAAATATCAAAAATAGCATACATAAATTAAAATTTTGTTAATTTCATCTTATTGTGAATTATCAGTTATTATACCGATTCCCCTAACAAAAAAAGCACCTCCAAATCTTTTAAATTTAATAATTTTTTATTTAATCTCATATTATAATAGAGTATATAATCCTAATTTCAATATTGTGTAGGGAGAAGCCTACTTTCAGGGGCAATGTGTAATATTTGTACTGGGTTTATATAGAAAAATATCTCAATATTATTTGTATTAATATTATTACAATATAAGAATCATAATCTATATTTAAAAAACAATAAATATTTCTGATACGAAGCAATAATTAAGATTTTGTGTCGATAAAATGAAAAAATTTTTATATATACATATTAAATATACAAAAAGATTAAACTTTGAAAATCTTCGTACTTAATATTTTCAAAACTACGTGATTATATTGAACTTGACGAATGGAATCTTCATAAAAGTCAGGAAATTGCTGAACATTCTATTAATTGTAAATAACAATCTAAGTAGTTACTGAAGAATTGTTAATGTTGTCGAATGGCAATAATCTTTTAACATTAATACTAAACGGTTTGCAAAATTATCACATACGCAGTTGTAACATTTCAATTTTACATATTAAAAAAGCTTAACAATTGATCGTCTGAAAAAATATATCATTTGTGTTTTCAAACGTAATTAACATAAATTTCAATCTAATCGTTTCATAGTATTGCAATTCATTCACAAAAAAAATATAAACTCATAACATATAATATAAGAATAACCGGAATAATAAAAATACATCTATTATAGAATCACATTAATAAAAATAACAAGCTGCAATAACATATTTTCATCAAGATAAGGAAATGGAAAAAGGAAAGAAAAAAAAGTTGTATCGCCGTTCGATTTAAAAATTATTCTACTTTATTTAAAATCTATTATTTATTCCTTTTGAATTGATTAGACTCAGTTTTCTTTCTTCTTGTAAATTCTTAATTCGAACATCAGCAAACTGTAGAAAAATTCTATTAAAATCGATATTGAATCTTCTATGGAGCGTTTGATTTTTTTCGATTTAAATTTCGCCGATTTTTTATTTTAGTGATTTTAATAGTGGCTAGTAACTCTGACAGATTAAGAATCCGTTTGAAATTTTTTTTTAGTATCAATCTAAAATCTATAATTTCAGTTGCTCTCGATAGGTATTAGATCACCAAAAAGTCTACTAGTTTAGAAATAGGCATAAATTTTCAGAATTCTGATTGCATCTTTAACAGCATGGAAAATAAGTGGAAAGCGGACATTGTTAAATTTATAAATTTTTCCGTACGTATATGCGTCTTTTTTTCCGTATTACATGATTTTTAAACTCATGATTACTCATTTTCCATTTCTAATTTATAAAAATAAATTACAAATGAAAACTTATACGCAGTTTCTATTGTGTCTTAAAGGTAATTATAAACATCGACGTGTTTCTAAATCAATTCTCTCGCCAGCGAATGAGGGTTGTATCCTAACGCATTAGAAATCAGGACATTTTTCATTAAATATTTTCATCCTGTGAAATTATTCCATATTATGTTTAGATTATAAGTAATGGGAGATACAGAAAATCGCCGTCTTATAAATGGAGAACAATTACGGTAGTATCAATGAGAAAAAAGAAAGTGTAATTCAAGAAATCTGATACAGTGCCTGAAATAACTTTAATGCACGTATCCAATAATAAACGCTGAGGAAAACAGTATATATTTATTTGGCTTATGATAAGAAAATTAATAAATATTATCATACTCAATTGCTTAAATATTTTTGTTTTCAAATATGCCTACGTTCTTTTACATAATCAAAGTCTGATTTATTTATTCATAAAAAATGCATTTCTATTAGGCAGTTTTTATGATTCGAGTTCGATAGCTTAATCTTATGTCATGATTGTGAGCAAAAAATTGGATACGCAATGACGCAACTTTTATTTGTAGATTTTGTAGAGAACCATAAATGTAAAAATAAATATTTTATCGAATAGCATGTAAATGAACATTACAATTAAAATATTAAACTTCTATTGATAATTTGTTCGTTCAATTTCGTTTAATTTGATTTAATTTTGTTATAAAACATATACAAAATTTGTAATTATTATTTGATACAACGTAAAATTATTACATAAAACAAATCTGTAAATAGGTTATTTAGTTTTACGTGAGTTAATACCGTAAATTCATTATATTCGTTTTCAAGAAATATATTTAATCAGTTTAAGTAATTCTTTCTAAATTTAATATTTCCAGTAATATTTTGTTCTCAATTATATTTGATACTTCTTGTTTAAATTTTAAACAAAAAATTATTATAAAAATTATATCAAGAAACAATATTTCCAATATTCATACATATTGAAATAACAGAACATTGAGGTATTCAAGTATAGTCTTTTGGAAATTAAACGTAGTATCCAACTATTCGTCTCGCTTTACACATTTAGGCATGAATGTTTTAATATACGAGAAGCTGTGTATCCGACTTTGGAACACTTTTCCTAAACCATTCTTTTGATTATTCTTCGTAAATTTGAAAATGTATTTCACTGAAATTTTTTACAACACTTCCATCAAGGCGAATTATTAGATAACTAAATAGAGAATATGTATTCAATATTAATTTTAATGTTACCATTAACAAAAAGATAGACAGATAAAAACCCATTGAAGATTTCAAAATTGAAACTTGACAAATTTCATATGATCTAATACGTTGAGCACGATATATACCCGATGAATAAATGGAGTTTTAATGCGAGAATACAAAAAAAACAATTATCATAGTTTAATATGCAAAACAAATACGGATCTATTTCGCGTATATTATTTTTTTATTTATCATTACGTCATTATATTTTCATTCTACCTTGTTTTATTATTACCATATGTTAGTCTGAACGATCATATATACTTAACTGAAAAGAAATGCAACCAGATATTGGATAAATTTTTTTTACAACGTTTTGTCGATAAGGTTATTCAATGCAAATGAAATGATACCAATAAAAACACTAGCGTACAAATAATAGGAAAGATTTATAAACGCTGAACCGTTATGTTTAAATTCTAGGCAGAAATTATCTTTCTACAATGTATATATATATATATATATATATATATATATATATGTATGTATATATGTACATACACACTAATTAGAAGTTTAACATTTACCAATTTAAATAATATTGATAAGGTCGACTTAAATAATTGAATAAAATTGTCTCAAAAATATTTACAATAAATAGTATATATTAATTACTATAGTATATATCTCTATTCCTAGAGATATTCATGTTTCAAATACTTATTAAAGATTGATAACAAAAATATGAACATATGAACAGGAAGGAATTACATTTGCTACTCTAAAAAAATAATAATCATGATTTCCTCTATCTACGAATCAATGTTTTCTCTTATTCAAGGTATCTAAATCGAAACATGGTGTGAAAGAGGAATTAAAATACGATTCTGGAGAACTTTATTCGTAAAATCTCTGACAAATATGGATATATTGTTTGTTATTAGATATAGAAAATATACTTATATTACCATTACTGTTTTTGTTATTGAGTACGAATGATTCATTGCAAGTTTAAGTTCATAAACCTTAAAAATGTATATTTTTCGAAGCAAATTTATCGCTATTATATGATTTGTTCTTCGATAGTTATTGCAAAGCAATTTGAAAGGTATGATACAATAATTCACCGTTGTAACGACACATACATACATTGAAGTCATAAACAACTAGTTTCGCAGATAAAGTACTTATCATAAATTCCGTATCTTTTTTCTGATAAATTCGTTTTACATTTATCTGTTATGTGGGTTATTCGGAAAGTAATTTCGTTTTTTCCCGACAAAAGATTTAATTGTATTTTTTTGCAACCTACTTAAGCCGTATAATCATTAAAAATCAGAAAGCTGATATGGCAAGGATTGTAAGTGAAAAAGTCCAATTGATTCTACGCAGTAGTTTTTGGTTGGTGCCCTTTTAAATATGGAGAATAATAAGCACCATTTTCGTCATATTTTACTTTTTTACTATAGAAAAGGTAAAAATACTGTTCAAGATAAAAAGAAATTAACCAATGTGTATGGAGAAGATGTGTCGACAGTACGCCAGTGCAAGAGCTGGTTTGCAAAATTTCGATCCGTCAATTTTGATGTCGAAGGTGCACTACGTTCTGGAAGGCCGGTTATAGCTGATAAAGACACGATAAAGGCATTAGTTGATGCAAACCGGCGAATAACAACACGTGAAATTCGTAAGAGATTAAATTTATCAAATTCAATTGTTTATGATCACTTGAAAGACCTGAGTTTAACCTCGAAGCTCGATATATTGGTTCCCCATGTTCTCACGGAGAGAAAATTTGTGTCGTCGCTTTGATGTCTGTGATTCGCTTCTAAAACGTCACGAAAATAACTACAATTTTTGAAGCGCATCATTACTGGGAACGAAAAATGGGTTGCATATAACAATGTGCATAAATGTTGCATAAAACGCAAGAGATCATGGAGCAAAAAAGATGAACCGGGTCAAAGCATTTCCAAAGTCAATATCCATTAAAAAAAAGGTGATGCTGTCTGTTTGGTGGGATTTTAAAGGAATCGTCTTTTTTGTGATTTTAACGGATAATACAACAATTAATTCGGAAGTCTACTGTCATCAGCTGAACAAACTGAATGATGCACTTCAACAGAAAATGCTAGAATTAATCAAAAGAAAAGTTGTAGTGTTTCATCAAGATAATGTGAGACCTCATACAAGTTTGGTCACTCACCAAAACCTTTTACAGCTTGAATGGGGTACAATGCCACATCCACCATATTCTCCAGATCTGGCACCTTCGGATTATTATTTGTCCCGATCACTGCAAAATTTTTTAGACGATAAAACCTTCACTTCGAATGAGGAAGTCAAAAACCACCTCGATCAGTTTTTTGCCAGCAAAGACCAAAAATTTTATGTGCGTGGAATCATACTATTACCAGAAAGATGGCAAAAGGTATTGGACCAGAATGGCCAATATATAATTTAATAAAATATTTGTTCATTATACGAAAATTGTCTATAATTTTCACGAAAAAAAACGAAATTATTTTCCGAACAACCCATGATATCTGCCATCATCGTAGTATATTTCAAGAATTTGACCAAAACGTCAAAAATTAATCTGTGAATGTAGAATCTTTTATCATTTTGATTTCCGTTAGTTTAAGCTTTGAAATGTAAGAGGTTGTAATGTTAACTACTTTACAGTTAAATCGAAACCTTCAGTCGAGCAACATCTATACTACGTGAGCACAAGGAAAGAATGCTGTTTCAAATGTTTATGATTTCGATAAAAGTGCATCAATTTTAATTGTGCAAAATGGAATATATTTTCAAAAAGTAAGTAAAATTTATATGGATATTTATTTTTAAAAATTATCATTATTTCACAGAAGTGAAATGGAAGTAAGTACAATATTACGGGAAACAGTTTTTTTCAAAATATTCTATATTACAAAACAGTTAGGACTGGACATGGAATAAATAATCAAGATTGGAAAATATTAAATTATTTGCTTTCGATAGCATGAGTGTATCAATGAACTTGTGTGATCTGTTCACAGGCCAATATGATTAACTCTACTATAGAATTCTTTTTAAATTTTCATGACAATGGACTTGATTAAAATTTATTTTTTTATATTAAAGATAAATTTTAAATTAAAAATAAATAATTAAGCTTAACGCCACTAAATGATCTACAATTTCATTGCCTCTGAATAATAAATAAGGTTACTATACCAATTTTCTTTACAATTTGTTTCATGTAGTTAATCGATCTAGCGAATGAAATTGGTTTGTACCTAAATCAAATAACTCGACAAAATTCGCCCACTCATTTTCAATTAAATTTATCACCTAAACTTTATTTACCTCTGATAGTCCATTTCACTATTGTTCTTCTGTAAATTATTTATCAAAATGTCTGAATGTTTACTTAAGTCGATTTGAAATTTACTGAAGCAGACTATTATTTGCAGAATCTCGTGCCGTTTGATCATATTGAACAAAAATAAATCAAGAAAAGTAGGAAGGATTATAAATTCTAAAAAAAAAAATAATTAATACATCACGACCGAGTCATATGCTTTACGTGTGAATTATAATTCATGTTTTTGCTCGCAAAAGTCTCTGCATTGAAAGCTGAGTGATCTCTTATTTGAATAATATTCCCATAAATCCATTTTATAGTCCGTCGGCAATGGAAAATAATCATTTCAATGGAAACATTTACATTCGTATACCTATACATATTCCTAGAACTAAACATATATCTATATTTATCTCGCGCAGACGATATATTGGCTTGTTTATTTACTTGCACGAAGTACAGCAACAACTACAGCTTGGAATATATTTAATCTACATATGTACAAATTGTTAATGAATATTTATGTTTTTCAAAATCAATGTCAAAGGAGACAAAAAAAGCAAAACTATCCGGAATAGCGAATATTATATAATTCATAAGAAATATTCGATATTCCATCACAGATGAGAACTTATCCAATTTAACAGGTTCTTCTACGATTCTATTCTTTTAAATTAGTCTTTTTTTTTTAAATTAATTCTTTTAAATTAATTCTTTTAAATTAATTTTGGAGGTAGTGAGAAATAAAAATATGAAGTATTTTTAGAATTAAAAAAAAAGGAATATTAAAAATTAATAATTTAGTTTAAATATAGTATAAAATATATGAAATTATTTGTAATAATGAATTATATATAATGTAATTATTTTATTGTAAAATATATTATTTATTAGTTTATTATAATATTAAAAATTTAGTATTTTGTAGACATAAAAGAAAAAAAGAAATTGATAAATAATGTTTTGAACTAATATATAAAAGCTATGTATTAATTTCTTGAATTAATATGTAATTATAATATATACGTCCAGTGCAGAAAAGGTTTAGAATATCTTTGAATGAGTGCTTTCCAGTTATTTGCCAGGTTGAGAGAGATATCTATATTTGTATTTATATTTATGTCACACGGACATTACCTAAATGAAACATAGGTCAATCTCTCCTCGCGCAGAATTCTCCACAACTGCATAATACGGATGAAAAAAATCGAGCAAAAGAAAAGTGAAAGAACCTTTCTCGTACGATGAAGAAGTAAAAAAGAC
This sequence comes from Vespa mandarinia, assembly GCF_050613455.1. Taxonomy (NCBI): domain Eukaryota; kingdom Metazoa; phylum Arthropoda; class Insecta; order Hymenoptera; family Vespidae; genus Vespa; species Vespa mandarinia. The sequence goes on along the minus strand of NC_140834.1, from coordinate 2,762,417 downwards.
TTACAAGTTTATCTATACGAACACGTTCGCAGATTGATCTGGAACAGTAGAAATGATGGAATTACTCTTAGAAGAGGATGGACAAGAAGTAGTCGTTACGAAAAACGACTTCGAGAGATTTTAATCTTTTCAAAAGATAGTTCAACTTCGTCTCGCTATTGTGACATCAACTTGATGTTGTGTCTTGAATGGCTGTAGAGTAACCGAAGTGCCTGCAGCCTTCCAATTACACCAACCTAATCACACGCCTCTTTTTCGGTCAATCGTTTCGAAATCTTACACGGGAGCGAGGCTCTTTTTTCCTCTTTTTTCTTCACAATAGGGCAATCGAACTACGCCAGGAAAGATTTACTTTAACTTACTTATTCGATGAAACGATGATAGAGGCTCCGAATATCGTTCCTCGCGTCTATACTTCTTTCGTGTGTTCCTGACTCTGGTACTGATCCTTGAATTGGTTTTCTCTTGCTAACGATAGCTGAGGAATAATAGGGTTAAGCGATGCTTGGTATTCCGCACACTTTTCTTCTCTTTTACGAATTGATTTATTTAGTATAAAATCGGTGATGGAAATTTACAATGAATAATAATATAAGTCTTAAGTATTGTAACTGCTAATTGTAAAGAACTGTGCTTAGCGACTGACTCCAACAAAATGATCTTAACGGCTAACTGTGATGAATTTATCTAGACGACTGTGGATGATGATGTCCTGACGATGAAGTGTTGACGATTAAGTTTTTTCTACTGCGTCCTCGCCTGCACATACCTCTCCTACACACACATACTTGCAAGAATCATTCTCGCGCATTTTACTATCGTCAATTTCCAAGCGATAAGCCATTTCGTTACACTGTTTCTGCATATATTAGGGTATCCCATAAGTTTGTTTCTTTTTTCTAATATGAAATGAATATACAATGTTTACTGTTTAAGTTATTATTTATTTTGTTATATAAGAACCCTTTTGCTCTATTACCTTTTTCCATCTCTCAGGAAGCCTCATTATGCCTTCTTTCCAAAATTGTTGTGTTTTGGACAAGAAATAATCCCGGTGGTGCACTTTTTCGCTGAATGGATTTAAAATGCTTATCGCGAAGAGAATTTTTTGAGGACAGAAAGAAGTAATAATCAGATGGAGCGAAATTATTGAGAGTATGCAGATGCGGTAAAACATCCCAATCAAATTGTAAGAGCTTTTCTCTTACCGCTAATGCAATATGTGGTCTCACGTTGTCATAATGAAAAATAATGCCTCGTCGGTTCATTTATTATGGCTATTTCTTGTTATAGCAGCTTTCAATTGATTCAGTTAATCGTAGAATTTATTGTTTCACCTTGAGGAAGGAGCTCGTAGAAAATTACACCTTTCCAATCTCACCAAATGGATAAAAGAACTTTTTGGGCTGTAATCCCTGCTTTGCGACAGTTGAAGTTGTATTGTCCTTATACCAAGTGCGTTTTCTATGGACATTTTCATATAAAATCGAAGTTTTGTCTCAAGCGACAAGCCTCTTTAGAAACGGATCTTCTTCATGTCGCTGGAGAAGCAAGTCGCATGTAGAGTTGCGATTCATAAGACTAGTTTTCGTTAGTAAGTGCGGAACTCAAACTTCGCAGAGATTAACATATCCCATCTTAGTTAGGTGATTATGTACTGTTGTTTTGAGAATCCTAGTGGCGTTCACTATCTCCCGCATACTATATCGTGGATTTTCATCAAGCATGGCCTTGATAAGGCCTGTATCCATCGGCACATAAAATTTTTGGTCTTTGCTGGCAAAAAACTGATCGAGGTGGTTTTTGACTTCCTCATTCGAAGTGAAGGTTTTATCGTCTAAAAAATTTTGCAGTGATCGGGCAAATAATAATCCGAAGGTGCCAGATCTTGAGAATATGGTGGGTATGGCATTGTATCCCATTCAAGCTATAAAAGCATTTGGCGAGTGAGCAAATGAGGTATGAGGTCTCGCATTATCTTGGTGAAACACTACTACTTTTCTGTTGATTAATTCTGGCCTTTTCTGTTGAAGTGCATCATTCAGATTGTCCAGCTGATGACAGTAGACTTGCGAATTAATTGTTGTATTATCCGGTAAAGTCTCGAAGAAGAACGATTCCTTTAAAATCTCACCAAAAAGATAGAATCTCCATTTTTTAATGGATATTGGCTTTGGAAATGCTTTGAGCCGGTTCATCTTTTTTGCTACACGATCTCTTGCGTTTGACATTGTTATATACAACTCATTTTTCGTCGCCAGTAATGGTATGCTTTAAAAATGGATCATTTTCGTGACGTTTGAGAAGCAAATCACGGATGTCAACGCGACGACACAAATTTCTCTCCGTGAGAACATGGGGAATCCATATATCAAGCTTCGGGGTTAAACCCAGGCCTTTCAAGTGGACCTATACAGTTGAATTTGATAAATTTAACCGCTTACCGACGTGTTGTTATTCGCCGTTTTGCATCAACTAATGCCTTTATCGTGTCTTTATTAGTTAAAAACGGCCTTCCAGAACGTGATGCATCTTCGACATCAAAATTGCCGGATCGAAATTTTGCAAACCAGTTCTGGCACTAGCGTACTGTCAACACATCTTTTCCATACACATCGGTTAATTTCTTTCTAGCTTGAACAGCATTTTTACCTTTTCTATAGTAAAAAAGTAAAATATGACGAAAATGCTGCTTATTGCTCTCTATATTTAAAATGGCACCAACCAAAAACTACTGCGTAGAATAAATTGGACTTTTTCACACACAAGCCTTGCTATATCAGCCCTCAAAACATATAATGATTACGCGGCTTAAGTGTGAATTAGGTTGCAAAAAAAATACAATTAAATGTTCTGTCGGGAAGAAACGAAATTACCTTCCGAACAACCCAATATATTCAGGAAACTTATCACATGTTGTTACAGTCATACACATACAGTACAGACATAACGCGTCAGCTACTGTAACTATTAAAATAATGAATTTTGCTGTAAAATATCATTCTAATAGTAATGTTATAGTTTAAAGGTTAATTAGTTTCCTTATTAAAAATTTATAACATTCCATTGGCAGTATGCAACTGAAAAAATTTATTTCACCACAATAAAATTTTGGCTTCCACTGATTTTATCAATAATTAAACACTTGTTTCAAATTTCGATTCTATCATTTGTTCAAAATATTTGTTTTAAATTGATAAATAAATTGTTTGAAATTGATAAATGTTAACTCAGTCATTTTGTATACTCCTCAAATTTCCAGCTTCCCTCCATCAAAATATAACTAAATTTAGTTATATTTGTATAATTATACAGGTATATCAAAGAAGAAAAATGTAGTAAAAACATATTGCTTCTTAATGCTTAAAAGTCATATATGATCTTAAAATGTGAAAGAAAAATTATTCGTTTGTATGTACACCGTAAGTTAATATACAACGATGGATAATGATACCTACAGTTTGTTATTTTGTTATAATTAGCTTTTAATTTTTCCGTTAATTTGAAATATTTTCCTATAAATTTTAGAAATGAAATGTTTTGATAGAGTTCACTATATTTGATTATTTTTCGTCTATTTAAAAAATTCGATAGAGTCAGTACGTGCAGAATTGGAATATACTTTTAGGGAAGGAATCCGAGTTTAGTTGATAAAAATAGAAGAAAACACTGCCTCTTAATTCTATTTCGCAAAGCAGTCACACGTACTTTATCTACTGTTAGCGGTTGAATGTCCTACATACGTTCATTTCGATCATAAATACTTCTCTATCAAAATCAAAACAGACTTCGATTTAGATTGTGGCGCCTGAATACTTAATTATGCTATTTCTTATTCATGGAGTGTTAAACCAAATTTTTTCTTACTATATTATTCACTTTGGTAAGTGTTGAGGACAAAAAACTGATTAAGTAATCTGTCGTTCGATAAAATGCTAATTAGATCGTGTGACGATAGTGACGTAGGTCATGAATACGACAGATCGTATACAAATGAGACGGCGAGTGATGAATTAAACATAAAATCGTTGTAACCTCGGATCCAAAAAAATTAGTTCATCATCCTTTCCTCTTAAACTTGTGTTGGTTATATCTCTTTCATTCGTACATAATAATCGTTTTCTCATTGCAGATTGTTATGATTTTGAAAATCATAACTGAAATCACCTATAGTAAATATTACCAATAGTTTGTTTTCTTTTGAATGTGTGGAAGAAGAAATTAAATCCTATTAAATTTGATATATTTTCAGTTTTGATCTCTATCGAATAATGCTCCTCAATTTTGTATGTAACATTTGCTCTTCCACATCTCTTTGTTTTTATTTTTCTCTTTAGTCTTGAAATTGGAAAATATTCATGTTCATTCGTAAACTGTACATTCTGTACATAACTGTACGTAAACTGTAGACTTCGCATTTTCAAGTTGAAGTTATTGATAAAATTCGTACGAGTAGAAAAACAAGCTTATGTAACTTTTTGCGATATAAATGTATACAATAGGTTTAGTTGTAGGTATTGTAGAATTAGGAAAATATTCATGTATATATAAATATGTAATAAATATATAATGTAAAAACTGCTAGGAATGATGTTAGTAAGATAGAGATGTAGACCTGATGTAGATATGGTAAAAGATAGACATATAGATATGAGTGTTACGAACAATTTATAAGCGAGAGTATATAAGCGATGGAGTGAAGTGACGTGTGAAGATTAAGTGACGTTTAGGACTTTGTCTAAACACATAGTTCATAGATCCGTATCCTAAAAGATATACGATAATGAGAAGAAAACAATAATGGGCGAACGAAAGAAAGAAACGATAATTAGTATAAAGAATTAGGCATTAGTGCGGAGAGATTAGAATAGTACAGAGTAGATCAAAATAGATAATAGAGTAATATACATTGAAAAGTATAAAAGAACAGAGCAAATCAGAACAAAATATTCTTGACCACGTTTCATTGATCAATTCTTGATCTTTTCGACACTCTTGCTATTTTTCCTTATATTCGAATATAATTCGTATCCTGAATAATTCCATTTGCTCATCTACAAAACGATGGAAGAAAAATTCATCCAATATCTGCTTGCGTTTCTTTTCAGTTAAGTATATATGTTCGTTCAGATTAACATATGGTAATAATAAAACAAGGTAGAATGCAAATATAATGATGTAATGATAAATAAAAAAATAATATACGCGAAATAGATCTGTATTTGTTTTGCATATTAAACTATGATAATTTTTTTTTGTATTCTCGCATTAAAACTCCATTTATTCATCGGATACATATCGTGCTCAACATATTAGATCATATGAAATTTGTCAAGTTTCAATTTTTAAATCTTCAATGGGTTTTTTCTGTCTATCTTTTTGTTAATGGTAACATTAAAATTAATATTTAACACATATTCTCTATTTAGTTATCTAATAATTCGTTTTGATGGAAGTGTTGTAAAAAATTTCAGTGAAATACATTTTCAAATTTACGAAGAATAATCAAAAGAATGGTTTAGAAAAAGTGTTCCAAAGTCGGATACACGGCTTCTCGTATATTATAACATTCATGACCAAATGTGTAAAGCGAGACGAAAAGTTGGATACTACGTCTAATTTCCAAAAGACTATACATGAATACCTCAATGTTCTGTTATTTCAATATGTATGAATATTGGAAATATTGTTTCTTCATATTATTTTTACAATAATATTTTGTTTAAAATTTAAACAAGAAGTATCAAATATAATTGAGAACAAAATATTACTGGAAATATTAAATTTAGAAAGAATCACTTAAACTCATTAAATATATTTCTTGAAAACGAATATAACGAATTTACGGTATTAACTCACGTAAAACTAAATAACATATTTACAGATTTGTTTTATGTAATAATTTTACGTTGTATCAAATAATAATTACAAATTTTGTATTTTTTTATAACAAAATTAAATCAAATTAAACGAAATTAAACGAACAAATTATCAATAGAAGTTTAATATTTTAATTGTAATGTTCATTTACATGCTATTCGATAAAATATTTATTTTTACATTTATGGTTCTCTACAAAATCTCCAAATAAAAGTTGCGTCATTGCGTATCCAATTTTTTGCTCACAATCATGACATAAGATTAAGCTATCGAACTCGAATCATAAAAACTGCCTAATAGAAATGCATTTTTTATGAATAAATAAATCAGACTTTGATTATGTAAAAGAACGTAGGCATATTTGAAAACAAAAATATTTAAGCAATTGAGTATGATAATATTTATTAATTTTCTTATCATAAGCCAAATAAATATATACTGTTTTCCTCAGCGTTTATTATTGGATACATGCATTAAAGTTATTTCAGGCACTGTATCAGATTTCTTGAATTACACTTCCTTTTTTCTCATTGATTCTACCGTAATTGTTCTCGATTTATAAGATGGCGATTTTCTGTATCTCTCATTACTTATAATCTGAACATAATATGGAATAATTTCACAGGATAAAAATATTTAATGAAAAATGTCCTGATTTCTAATGCGTTAGGATACAACCCTCATTCGCTGGCGAGAGAATTGATTTAGAAACACGTCGATGTTTATAATTACCTTTAAGACACAATAGAAACTGCGTATAAGTTTTCACTTGTAATTTATTTTTATAAATTAGAAATGGAAAATGAATAATCATGAGTTTAAAAATCAAGTAATACGGAAAAAAGACGCATGTACGTACGGGAAAATTTATAAATTTAACAATGTCCGCTTTCTACTTATTTTCCATGCTGTTAAAGATGCAATCAGAATTCTGAAAATTTACGCCTATTTCTAAACTAGTAGACTTTTTGGTGATCTAATACTTATCGAGAGCAACTGAAATTATAGATTTTAGATTGATACTAAAAAAAAGTTTCAAACGGATTCTTAATCTGTCAGAGTTACTAGCCACTATTAAAATCACTAAAATAAAAAATTGGCGAAATTTAAATCGAAAAAAATCAAACGCTCCATAGATGATTCAATATCGATTTTAATAGAATTTTTCTACAGTTTGCTGATGTTCGAATTAAGAATTTACAAGAAGAAAGAAAACTGAGTCTAATCAATTCAAAAGGAATAAATAATAGATTTTAAATAAAGTAGAATAATTTTTAAATCGAACGGCGATACAACTTATTTTTCTTTCCTTTTTCCATTTCCTTATCTTGATGAAAATATGTTATTGCAGCTTGTTATTTTTATTAATGTGATTCTATAATAGATGTATTTTTATTATTCCGGTTATTCTTATATTATATGTTATGAGTTTATATTTTTTTTGTGAATGAATTGCAATACTATGAAACGATTAGATTGAAATTTATGTTAATTACGTTTGAAAACACAAATGATATATTTTTTCAGACGATCAATTGTTAAGCTTTTTTAATATGTAAAATTGAAATGTTACAACTGCGTATGTGATAATTTTGCAAACCGTTTAGTATTAATGTTAAAAGATTATTGCCATTCGACAACATTAACAATTCTTCAGTAACTACTTAGATTGTTATTTACAATTAATAGAATGTTCAGCAATTTCCTGACTTTTATGAAGATTCCATTCGTCAAGTTCAATATAATCACGTAGTTTTGAAAATATTAAGTACGAAGATTTTCAAAGTTTAATCTTTTTGTATATTTAATATGTATATATAAAAATTTTTTCATTTTATCGACACAAAATCTTAATTATTGCTTCGTATCAGAAATATTTATTGTTTTTTAAATATAGATTATGATTCCTATATTGTAATAATATTAATACAAATAATATTGAGATATTTTTCTACATAAACCCAGTACAAATATTACACATTGCCCCTGAAAGTAGGCTTCTCCCTACACAATATTGAAATTAGGATTATATACTCTATTATAATATGAGATTAAATAAAAAATTATTAAATTTAAAAGATTTGGAGGTGCTTTTTTTTGTTAGGGGAATCGGTATAATAACTGATAATTCACAATAAGATGAAATTAACAAAATTTTAATTTATGTATGCTATTTTTGATATTTAATTAATATTAAATTAAATTAAATTTTTTTTCATAAAACTAATTCAAGTCAAAATATATAGTATTGTTAAGATTTTATACAAATTACATTTATATTAATTAATTGGATTATAAAGTTTCATTTTTAGATAAAACCAAATTAGACAGTAAAATTAAATAAATTAATTAACTTAAATAAAAATTAAAATATGTGCGAATTACCTGTCAATTTTAATAAAATATTCTATCTAAGAAATTTTAAATAATTTCTATTGCAGGTAGGTATTACAAAATGTTTTCTAATTCAACATCGAGCTAACAATCATTAAGTTAATTTATTAAATTAATTAAACAGTTTTTATTTAATGCATTTAAGAATCCATTCATAAAAATAAAAAAACACGAAAAGGAGAAAGAAATAATTGCAAAAGAAGAAGTTTGCTCGCTGAAAGCCCTGTTTCAGTTAGATACAAAGATTTATCCATACAAGATGGATAGAAAAATTCGCGTCTCGAACACATCGAAAAAACTTAGCTTTGACCAATAGACTCTCGCCCAATCTCGAAAAAGATCAGTCATAAAGGCTTCCTCTATTCTATAATCGAGAAAGACGGCGAAGAAAAGCTTATAAAAACACAGCTAAAAAAGTTACACAACACACTCACTCTGCTGTGGTCCACAGGTGGGACTTTCCTCAAAACAAGTTGAGAGTTACTGACGAACTCCGCTAGTGGCTCCGAAGTGACGCACAAAGAAATTTTATTACTGTTAACCTTGGAAGTTTATTATATAGGAATAGCAGGCCATCTAAGCACTTGCGAGAAACATAACAGTGACTCTCGATTCCTACCTAACTTTGCATTTTATTCGAACAACCATAAAATATAAATTTTAATTTAATACAAAATGATTTATAATTTTAATATATTTCATTACTTATGACTGACTTTATAATATATATATATACTTTGTAAAATTTTAAATAACTATTTACAAATCACAAAACCCCTATTTTTTCTATATTCAGATACAAAATTAGAAATATTTCAAAGAACTTAATCAACAAATGTACGAGAAAATAAAGTAATACATTAATAATCATTAAGATACTTTTCAAATGACTTACATCGAAATATATCTGCACAGAAAAAATACAATTCGAATATAATTAGTATGAAATACTATAAAATAAAAGAAATTACCTGAAGGTTTGAAATAAAAAATTATTTACGCTTCTTTTCTGATAATCTAAACATTCTCATAGTTTATTTCTCTTCCTACATATTTGTAAGAAATAGAATAGGTCAATCGTTAGCAATTAATATAATTTAAGGAGTAAAAATTGATTAAATATGATACAAATATGTATATATTAATAGATTTACAGGGTTATGAACCGATTGGAAAGATTCATTTCAGACATTTTCTAATTAAGATTGCTGACAACTGAATTAAAACTGACTGCCTTTTCCTTCTTCTTCTTCTTCAGCGATAAAACACTATTCCTTTAAAAGAAGCAATTGCACAATAGAAACACAGAGGAAAAGTGTGAGATATATCAAGATGCGGCAATATCACATCAGTACCATGTATTTATTGTAATTTGGAAAAGCGTGTCAGCAGAGGTGCAGGTGCATGTAACTGAAGATGTTTAGTAAGCCTACAACGGAAATATTATCGTATAAAATTGTATTTAATAGTGTTAAGTATATTAATTTTTTAAAGTCTTTTAATGAGTGAGATATTATTACTTTTAATACCGACAGTGCTATACCATTAAATTAAAAAGTAATGATATATGTATATATATATAAAACGCATAATTAGAGAATTTCAAAGTCGATCTTTCGTTTGACACTCTCTTTCTTATAGATATTTCACTACTTACGTTTTTCTTCTTTTTTACTTTCTTCCTTTATTGCATAATTTTAGGTTTCTTCCTCTATTGCTAATTTCAATTCTCCCACAAACTACAATTATAAATTTATTAAATGTATAAGGAAATATAAATGTTGGTAATCATATTACAAATAAAAAGAACCATATATATGGATGACATACTTTGTAGAACTAATTACGACACTTTACATACAGCTTATATATCTCTTGTTGTAGTTTTGTTGTCTTTTACTATAGAATTTCGTATTTTCTTCCTTACGCATTTATTTCTTTGTCACAGAAGTTACCTCCTTTGTCAGTTTTTTCAAAAGTAGATGATTCTATAATCGTGGACATTTCTTGTATCAGAAGAGACTTTACATTAAAAAGTATTTCATTTAATCTTCGCATTTATATAGTACCCATTATATCAGTGGCCCATTTGAATATTGTATTTCTCTGAACATAATAAATTTGTATACTTAGAATACAGATCCTAATTAATATTAAATGGAATGATACCAATGAGAACAAATTAAGTGCCTCAATTATTTCTATAGCTACAGTTTTTCTTTATCATTTCATCAGTGAAGTAAGAGGTAAAGTATTACTCTTTTTATATAATCAATAATCGTTATCTGAGTAAACAATATGACTTTTAACTTATTTCGAGATTTATGCGAAGAAAATTAAATTTTTGACAAATATATTTACTAATTTTATGAATTTTATGAATGAAAATCTATTTGTAATCGCTCGATTACAATCCAAGTTAAAATCTTGAAAGTAGCAATCAGATTAGCATAACCATTATTCTCCAATGTTGCGTATCTATCGAATTATAGTTTGGTCTAGATTATGAAAATAATATATGAATAAATATACGAAAATTCAATATGTCTTCATATGTCAAACAAATGTGCATCTGTCGTTTCATCTTTATCTTCTAAATATATACAATATTTTCATTATTTAATTTTATATCATTCCATTCTTTCTTCATTGTCTTGGTCAACTAAAGTATTATTTTTATCATCACGTTTTCATTATCGTCATTACCATCTTCATTTTCTTTTTCATTGTTTTTAGAGATAAGCTTATTTTCATTTGCTGATAATTCCGAGTTTTCCTGGATAATTTGTAGCTGAAATTGAATATTTCTTTTTAATTGGTATAAATAAAATTTCGATTTAAGAATTCATTTTTTTATTGAAATAAAGTTATAATGTCTGTTTTACAAAGAAATGCGAGTTTTTTTAATGCGAGTAAGTTAATGTTTACTATCTTGCAATTTTTTCTAAAAAGAAATTGTAATACTTACTCTTCTTTAATTTTTAACTATATATATTTTAGGAACGTTCGATGATTAATTGTTCCTTATCGAGCGATTACGAAAGTATAATAATTTTTCTCATTTATATTTTAGAACTACAATAGTCATATGTTAATTTCATGAGATTCCATTTTTGTGTTGCTTCATAAAAATACATTTCCACTTCCTCGTCGTTTTCTTCCCTTTTGCAAGCTACACAAAGAAAATACTTGTGTCATGTACTTTTTCAAAAGAACGATTTAAATTATAATAATAGGGAATATTATTAAATAATATGTAATTTTTTTAAAAATTATTACATTATTAATAATATAATATAACCTGAAATGTATCTTTCCATTTATGACGTGTTGATCTGTTCTTCATTTTAATATAATATTTCAAAACTGCATTTAATGATTCTAATTTTAATAATATTTTACGTCTTCAACTTTACTAATTAATTGATAACAATGGTTTTCTTTACAGCCAGAACTTATATTAAATTGAACGTACATCTTTGTTAAAAGATTTTTATTTCGGTTAGTAGAAGAGTGGAAGAATCAAAACAATAACTTAGGCGACACCTTGCGGTAGTAGGTTCCAGTGTAAGCTTATTATGTTCGTGTTTATAGATTTTGTTGGACGATCAAATCTTAAGTTTCCTGGAAATATAGCATCCTTATTTATCGACACTATGGTATCAACCATGTTTAAAAATAGAATCGATGAACGAAATACTAGGCTCGATAATGATGCTGAGAGCGTGCCTGGAGAAAGATTACCAGAAATACAGTAGATTTTGTGAAGAATAAAACAGTTTTTGAAAAATGATTTTGTATGAAATACTTGTTAAGTATAAGGTATAGTGCTACAATTAACTATTTTTTCAAATTCTCCATAGCATCTTATTATTTACGTTTATTAACTATAAAACGTCTTATTTCTGTTTGTGTTTTTCTGAATTCTTGATAATCTCAAATATTACACCATTCATTTTTATTATATTTTTGCATTTACATATTCGAATCAACAGGCAATGCAACTACGTCGCATTATTTGATTTTATATTCTAACAATTTTTCGATCCATTTCTGTTGATGCACGTTTTCGTTGATCCTGTTTAACGCGCATTTTATAGAATAATTTTTGTTTTCATTTGATCTCTATTTTTCTATTAATCTTGTTCATACATCTTTTTATAAAAATGTAACTACTAGATATCAGTATAAACTCGAGGATAAAGAAAATTGTTCCCTACTTTAGTAAAGAAAAATCATGAATTTCCTTTAAATCAATTCAATCCACCATTTATCCTTACATCTCTTAGAAATCCATTCCGACTTTTTTCAATTTATTTTTATTTATAAATACTCTTATTTATTTGGCATAAAAACGTTTTCTTTTGATCGTATCAGTTCTTTTTTAAACGACAAATAATTATAAACATGATATCAGGAAACAATATTTTTATTATATTGATATATATTTATATATTTGTATCTTTCAATATTTAGCTATAGATTTTTTAAAATTATATGAAATATCCAGCTAAGTATCTCGATCGAAAAACACCGTTTATAAATGTGTTAATATGTGAGAGATATGGCGTGGTAATAAAATTAATATATATTTTACTTATTTCCAGAAGTATTTCTCGTTTTGCATAAATAAAATTGACGAATTTTCATCGCAATTATAAATGTTTGAAGCAAGCATTATTTCCTTATGCTCATGTCACGTACAGGTGTTGTTATCGAATGTACTCAACTGTTGCATTGAACTATAAAGTTTAGTAGAAATAAGTAGCCTTTCCCTTCAACCATAGAAGGCTTAAACTATCAGTGTACGCAACTCATAACGATCAAAAACTTTATATTTAGAAATTAATTTTCGACGTTTTGGTTAAATTTATGGGATTTGGGATCAGTATGATGAATGCACTTCACAAAAAAATCCAAAATAATAAATTTACTAGTAAAAATGATACGGTATTAATATGTATTTCGGGAACAAATCACAGCAGTTATGATTTCGAAATACATATTTGTCGAACAAACTTTGAATTATTGTCTTACTCGATTTATCTTAATTTTTACTAAGAAAGAGAAAATCCAGTAAAAATAATACATTGTTTCAAAGGAGATTAGAAATGAAACTCATGGCTAAGCATTTGGCCACAATTTAACATTTAATAAAAATTAAAAATAAAAAAATAAGTATATATTATATACAATAAATAGCGTAGTATATAAGGAGAAAGTTCTAACCCAAATAACTGTCCGAGATTTCACGAATAAAAACCGTTTAACTTTGATATATTTTATTCAAGAAATTATTGATTCGTACATAGGTGATAGTCTAAATTATGATTATTTTTATTCTTCATTCTTTTGCTTATCTTTGCTTCATTTACGGGGATTCAAATGTTACAAGCAGCCTGGAAATCATAGCCCATGTGATGATAAATAGGACACAGACGATAAGAAGTTTCAATGCTTGATGCATCAAATAAAACCTTGAAAATTTCAAAAATCAATATTATTTGAAAGTGATTGTTAATAATAAAGGGACAACGAAGTAAAAATGCAATAAAAAAGATACCTCCGCTTTTTTATATGAGCTTGTGGAAGTGTCTCAATAGGATCCTTTAAGATATATTTTCTTATACCTGAGAAGTATGTTTCAAAATAAGTACTCCAAACGAGATCCTTTATATCACAAAAGAATAATTCACGATCTTCGGGCGTCAACTTCCTCAACAATTCGTTCCATCTTTCATTCGTAAATCTTTTTTCGTTTATACAAAAATAACTAACTAGATCTGACATTTCGTGAATTTTATTATACATTCTAAGTAACCTTGAACAAAAAGGATTATCGTCAGATGAAATTTTTCGCTTTTTTATCGTTCTAATATGCTCCCTCCAAAAAATAAGATAAGAGAAATTTACCTAGGATTTTTACCCCTGCACAAAGAGAGTGTATCGATTATAAGAGCTGGTAGGAAATGGACAAAATATATGTAGAAAAGATAGATCGGCCGATATTTTGTTATTTCAAAGATGGGGCACCAAATTGCCTTTTCAGATGGTACCAGTTCTACATACTTAAGTATCTTATTCAAAAATCTGCCGAAAGTGAATGCATTGTCCTTTGATACGTAATTGTAAATGGGAATATCTTCGTTGGTTCTAAAAAGATTATGTATTCATACAAACGAATTAATTCAATATTTTCTAATATTATTATTTAATTTGATCCTAAAAATATTGTTTCGAGTATTTGTCGTTACTTTCGTTTATTTGCAATCTCCCATGCGCTAGCGATTATTCCATTGGCGGTCAAATCTCCAGGTACCAAGTCCATATTTATCGATCCATCGCAATGGAGAATTCGCGTTAATCCCATTAGAACACTTGTTGTAATTCCTGTTGGTCCGTACAAGTTGTCGATCCATCCTTGAATAGGTTCTCGATACGTAGATATCACTAGAAATATTAAATTGATTAACATACACCATTTATCGTTTTATACTGTAAGGATTACATTACTACCAACCCATTCCTGGACGAAATATTCCAATCGGTATAGAGTCAGCATGCTTTTTTATAAAATTCTCTGCGACTGTTTTCGTATAAACATAAGTATTTGGCCATATTCCGATTAATCTACAATCAAACAATTGTGTGAGTGTAATTAAGTGCTCTATCTATTCAATTCATATTTTCTGTGACTAAATATGAAACTAAGCAATCGATACTCCGAGATATAAACGTACTGTGGGGTAATATCGTCGAGCAATTTTTCATTTATACTGTTCACCAAATTTATCAACTTATCGGGATCTATCGGTGGGTCATAAAATTTCTCCTCAAGTGGAATATGAAAACAATTGGAATAAGCCGTTGATACCTGCACAACACTCTGAAATTTTAAGAATAACAAAGATTTGTTACAGTCAGATTTTGAAAAACCCTGATTGTTATTAATACGTATACAAAGGACAAAGTTGGCACCTTCAGTTTTGACATTTCTTTGGACAAATTTATTATATCCTTTACACTCCGAACGTTGATTTCTGTCGCCAATTTTATTTTCTCATTGAATTTAACGGTTGCGGCGACATGAAAAATAATTGAGACCTCGCGTATTAATGTAGCTCTATCAACCATTGAGATATCGAGATTCGGCAAAGTACAATCGCCCTTGATTGGGACTATACGATTCTGGAATGTTGGTTGTTTCTCTCTCAAAGTCGAAAATAACTGGAAAGTTGACAGAGTTGTAATTATTTTCTCTCTCACGTTCGTTATGATAAATGACAGGAAAACGACTTTTTGCGATTTTTTCCACTGGTTATGATAGATCAGTACTTTGTTTTTCAATTCTCTTTATTTTATATACCAATTATATTATTTAATAGAAAGAGATATTTTCAAAGTTGAATCAAAGGTGAAATAATAATTTACCAATCCCTGTAATAGATGTAATAACTCACAGAATTTTCGATTAATTCTTCCATGCGTTGATGCACACTTTTTCCTTTTTTTGTACGTATCAAAAGATAAATGCAAGTGATACCGGGACATTCTCTTAACAATTTCTCGATCAATAACTTTCCTATGAATCCTGTTCCACCAGTTATAAAAATACTTTGACCACTGTAAAATTTTTGAATGGGTGTAAGTTCGTCATTATTCTCGATGGGTTGAATATATACACGTGCATATTTAGTTTTCGTAGCAACTCTCAAAGAACTTTCCGATAGGGCCATTTCTTGTTCACCTCTTTCTGGCTGTACGTCTATCATATTTGCTTTTCTAAATCGATCTGTAAACATAAACATAAACATAAATGTAGATATCTTCTCTGTTTCTCTATCGTATTTATTTATTGTAATCGTTTAAACGATATTGCAAGTAAGTTCAAGTGTCCGTTGAAAATATTATAATCGAACGTTTGATTAACACAATCTTTATTCCGATGGGTTTGCTCTTTCTATCTTAATATCGATTATTAAAAAGCATTCATGGCATCTATTACTTGTCCTAATATATATCTATAATTTAAAATAGACAATTTCGTTATGATAGAAAATGATCGATAATTGGTGTCCTCGATAATTCGAAAGGGAAAAATATCACGTAACATGTACATATATTAATATTAATTGCTTCATGATATTTTTTTTTATCTAATATAAGGTAAAGGAAAACGTTTCAATTGCAAATGTATCTTCCAACCTGCCTCATAATAATATGTAATTAGTGAACATCATAGAACAAGTTATAGAAGAAAAATTAATTGAGTCTTCGAATGCGATCATTATTCTATACTATTTTTCTATATTATTTTTCTATACTATTTTTCTCTACGTATAATTTTTCTCGTACTACGCAAACAGAACGTGTGATATTCCTCGTTAATAAAATGATACGAAATTCTTTCAACTAGACAAATTTTTTAATCTTCCTTCGTTTCAGACAGGAAAAAAATATTTATTACGATTCTTGGAGAAACCTTTTCAATATTTGATAAAAGGTAAGTGCAAAAAAGTTAAAGTTAGTCTATATAAAACTAAAGGGGACCATATAAAAACCGACAAAAAAGAGTGTCAGGAAATTTACTGTAGATAATTACATTACATATTTCGTCTCAACAATGGTTATGTCAAATAAAAATATTTTTGATCGGTCCACTAACAAAAGAATAATCAAAACTGATCACATTCCGAGTTTACACTTCTGAATATTTCGAAAATTAAAAAAGAAATTTTCGCTTTCTATTTATTGTATTAATTATGGTAGTTGCAGCTAATTTTTCTAGATTTTGTTGAATTGTAATATTAACCGAATACCTTAATTTCTTATTTTTCCGTAATTTCGTGTAATTCACAAACCTTTTTATGGTTTTTAAAATTTTCACGTAATCATTTACTTGAATTTTCGTAAAAGAATGTTACTAAATTTTTAGAACACATTTTTTGATTCTGATTCTTTTTAAGTGTCTTCTATAAAATTTACTTACTTTCTGAATTATTTTCCATATTGCACAATTAAAGTAGGCGGGTTTATAGTAATGTTATGAACATTCGGAGTAGAGATTTTTTTCTATTGTTTAGGACAGTTGTAGCTGTTGATCTAACGAAGCTCACTTTTGAACTGAAATATAGAAACAACCAAAAGGATTTAACCTTTTTCTTCCACCATGTTTCATTGATCAATTTTTGATCTTCTTCGACACTTTTGCTTTTTTTTCTTATATTCGAACATAATTCGTATCCTGGAAAATACATGTGGTCCAAAAGAAGATATCACCACACACAGGTTATTGCTTGTTTTAATGCTTGATGTATCCAATAAAGCATAAATTTGGAAAGTGGGTATTATTTTAAATTCTAATGACAAAGGAACAATAAAAAAAAGGCAAGAAAAAAGAAGTCTTTGTTATTTTATATATGCTTGTAGAAGCGTTTCAATGGTATATTTAAGACATGTATATTTTTATCGTTAGGAGACATAATCAATAATATGTACTTAAACGAAAATTAAAATTATCAGTCTTATTTTAGAAATGGATGAAACATTCATGAGAAGAAGAAAAGAAAGGAAGATCAAAATTAATGTGTAAGGTAGAATAACAGAAAGAATTTCTATATTCGAATTTACATGTTGCTTTCTAGATGAGTTTGGAAATGATGCAAGAATTTATGTAATTATCGGTACAGGCAGTCAGATAACAATTTTCATGGTCAATTAATTTCTTTTTAACGGAACGTGTCAAAAGATATATCTATTTTTTTAGTTAAGTGATATCCTCTTCACAATTCTTTGGTCAATAATTACCTCGTTGATTTTATTTTCCTGTTTACAAATATTTATTTATTTTTTTATTCAAATGGTTGAAGGATCATTATCCAATTAAATGTTTAGAACGCTGTTAAACAAAAAATTTCGTAATTGGAAAATCCATGATTATTTTGAATGATCTGATATCATCACATATGAATATATCAGTGTTTTTTCGAAATGAAAAAGTACCAAAATAATACGTAATACGTAGTGAAAAATGTTTGTTACGTCTCTCAAAGTATCTTTGAAATGAATATCATTCATTGTTATGACCTTCCACCATAATTATTACGCTATACTTTCTCTTTTATTCATGGAGAATAGAGAAATATGATTTCTAATTTTAATCAGGTTTAACCGGATTTTATTTGTAAAATAAATCGATACGATGCGTCTTAGTGAGACGAGTGAAAGAGGACTTACTTATAATAAATTTCTTCTCTATTTTTATGTTAATTGTCGTGTAAGTGTCATAAAAAATCTTTAATCCTTTTAAATTCGTCAAGTTTTTAGCTATGATCGAATGTAGAATATTGTCTCCGAATATAATTACATCCTCTCTTCCTCATTTGCTTGCTTTTATTTTCTCCTTTGATCTTTATATTAAAGATATAAATATAAATATTAGTAAAAATAAAAATTTTCTGTATTTAAGTATTACATTAATATATAAAAAATTTTTGTATTGCCAAATTGTAATCGTAATAGTTGTAATTTATTAATTTAATTGTTTAAATTATAGTATATTAATTTAAATTCTTCATATTTATTTAAATTTTGATTATACAAAAATATATAATATTTCAAAAATTATGAAAAATTTGTTAGTATTTTAATTACCACAGGCCATTTAAATTATCGGTTTAGCATTATCTCATTACAATTAGACTGCAATATTTTGCAGCTAGTTTTTTTTTATTTTGTTAAATTATGATAATATCTAAATAACTGAAAAAATATTTCGCATAACTGCGTGTAACTCAAAAAGTTTTTTTATACTTTTTCCAATGTAGACTTGGAATTTGTTGAATTATCATAAAGGAATATGATTAAATCTTTATAACATATTTTATACTTATGAATTTTTAATGCAAATTTACGTAAACTTAACTTAGTTTTAGAAGTATTTTCCATTTTGCATAATTAAAATTGACGCACATTCATCGAAGTTCTAAACGTTTTTCTCTTGTGCTCATGTAATTTTTAGATGCTACACGAAAGAAGGGCATTCTTGCACTGAATTATAAATTCTAGTAGAAGTTGGTAGCCTTTCCTTCTACCTTTCAAAACTTTAACTATCATTGTACACAACAAATAACGAACGAAAGCACTACATTTCAAAATTAAATTTCGACATATTGATTAAATGTTTATTATAATGTTTATGTAATATATCTAATTTAGAATGATTTATTTTCCTATTTTCTGTATTTCTTCATTGTACTCATTGATTTTTAGTACAACCTTTTCTTTTTATTTTTCATTTATTTCTAAAACTAATCCGATAATTCTATTAACTCCATGAATAATTATCAACGGTAACGAGATGAAATTATTCAACGAAAAATTGTTGAGAAATTAGCATGTCATCAGATTCATTTAACTCTTGATATTTTCGAAAATTAGTAAAGAACGTGCTTCCATGCATGAAGAAACTCATGGAAGATTCGAATAATGAGTTGTTTAAATGTGATCGATTGTTATTTCTTACTAATATCTAATAATATAATTAAATTTTCTATATATCACTTTGATTAAATTTTGAGATTCCTTGTTACCACTAGAAACGGTATTAAAAATTTAATATTTAGTACACGTAAGAAGAAAAAAATTGATAAATATATTTTGTAATATGATACTCGTTGAACATGCTAGAAGTTGCAAATGGTTGTTTTTCATGAAATAATATTTATTTATGATCCGAAAAACGGATAGATTCACAAATCTTTTAATGTGTGATTTCTACAGTTATTTTTCACGCTGAAGAATAGACATTCAGAATTTCCACAACGCATAATCCCAATCAAAGGCGACTGTAATTTGCCGAATCTTGGTATCTTAATGGTCGATAGAACTATACTTATATGCGAGGTCCTGGTTGTTTTCTATGTTGCTTCGACTGTGAGATGTAATGAGAAAATGAAATCGACTTCAGCTATTAATGTTTGAAGTCAAAAATTTTATATCATTTTAATTTGCATTAAATTATTCGATTAATATTGTACTAGGAAAAAATATCATTTGTATGCTACTTCATTTTTTTTTTACTACACGCAAGCACTATTATACAAATTTATCGACAATATTAAAAGAGGTCGATTGCAAATTAAATGCAAGAAAAAAGCAAAAACGTAACCGGTTAACAAAAAATATTAGTAATCTATTCTTGTAGGTGCGCCCGAAAACTTAACTTATAATAAACATCGTCGAATAAAAATTAAAACGAGACTATGGCTATAACTATGACTATATGAAGATATTGGTTACAAATCATTTTAGAATAATATTTTCATACGGGTTATATAGTTCGCATGTAAAAGAAAATACATATGTTTTTCTAATTGACGCCTTATATGAATGCGACATATTAATCAGGTTTGATATATTTCCAATCGATTTAATTAAACGGTCAAGGATTTTTGCTGATAAATTAAAAAAAGAGTGAGAAATGTAAGCAAGAGGAAAGATAAAATGATCTATTTAACCGAATACACTAAATAAACTATTATATAGATCTATGTACATATATAAACTCGAACGAGTCGTTTGCATCAAATAATTTAATATTTTCGAATTTGTTTTTCAACGGGTAGTGTAAACTTTTGTATAATGTAGAAATACTTTTGGGTTTTTATTCTTTTTAGAATTTGATACCATTTCAGATCCAAATCTATAATTGGCATTTGTATTGTATTTAACGGTACATATTTAATAGTACAATATAATAATATGATAGTAAATAATGAAATATAAAATATAAATATTAAATATAGTATATAATATAATAGGAATAATATATAGTAAAAAACATAATAGAATGCAAAATACGAAGAAAATGAATGAATGATTGTGATTTTTCCCTCGTACTCGTCATACGTTATACGACATTCATTTATGTCCATGCGCTATAATTACGAGAAAAAAATTTTTTTCATTATCAAATATTAATATATTTTAATGTAATATTAATTTGATTAATATAATAATAGGATTTTTTAATTAATTAATATAGTCGAATTGAACGAACCTTATGAACCTAACTTTGAGTCATTTTCAACGCAAAAATACAATAAAAAATTACAAATAAACAAATAATTGTTAAAATATTTTGATAAATAAAACATAGGTAAATTCTCAATATGAATAAGTATAACATTTTACAAAATAGTTTAATGTCAAATTAAAATCGAATTGTCTCTCGTTAAATAATTCTCACGATAATAATTAGTATAATTTATAAATATAATAATTATAAAGTCTTAGAATGGCAATAACGTTTACTAAGCGAATTGATCATTGCATTTTATAAAATGGAAATATTATTATTAACGATTATCTTTACGCTTTACCTGATATTGAGTATGCAAATTTATGGAAATGGCAAGCGTGAGAGAAATGATCGTGATCATACATTTATTTCATATTTTTTCTGTATTTTTGCTTTTTGTAATATTGTTTAATGGTACAAGTATCATTGAAATACAACACAAATGCCAATTATAGAGTTTCATGTTAATTGGGGTCAAGTGCAAAATTAGAAAAAGAAAATGAAAGCAAAAAATGACTCTTTCGAAAGTATTTCCACATTATATGTCATTATAACTGTACGTGGTACGAATATTAAAAATTGATAAATATCTATGTTCATAAATCTAAGCTACTTTATTTTATAAATTATATGAACTCAATCGCACAGATTATGCAACCTTTTTCTTCTCATCATCTGTCACACTTATCTTTTTTTTTAAATAACTATTAAAAATGTCCAACCGTTTGTAATCGAGTCGATTTAAAAGTTATCGAAATTCATTATTATTCAAATAATGTCAATATAATTCAATAACGATTAATGAACGATAGAGAAATATTACAAAAAACTAATTAATAAATTAAGCGTGCGTTATTTCTTTTTTTATTAGATTTCAAGATTAGGATAGACTGACTGTTAATAATATATGCAGAAGATTGAAAGATTCATTTGATATGTTAATCATTCATCATATTTTTTGTCGGTCATGAGAAAATATGTTACTTTTATTTTCCTTATAATTTCCTTATATTTTCCTTTCTTTTTCTTTCATTTTTTTTTTATTCTTATTGAATACCTTCACAAAATTTGTCCTAATGTTTTCAATTATTCGATTCGTTTGTAAGATGTTAACACTCGAATAATCGTTCTAGATCAAATTATATAACGGTGATTTTTTTATTGCTACCGCACTTTGGTTAAATACTTAATGATAATAATTATATATATATATATATATATATATATATATAATTATAAATATAATAATTATAAATAATAATATAATAATATAATATTATAATAATATAATAAAATAATAATAATATATAAATAAAAATATATAATTATAAATATATATATATATATATATATATATATATATATATATATATAGGCTATCTAAATTTCTTTTACTTGATTCGATTTTTTTTCATTTATTTCCTGAACTTAATTGTTCGTGACTTTAGTCGTCTCTGGTATATATGAAGGATTTTGAACGTAAACCACTTTAGTCGATCATAATATATTAGGAAAATTTTATAGTGAGCAACTATAGTCACCCATGGTAGCGAAAAAATTAATATAATATTCTTAATAATATTCATGAATTAAGAATCTATTTAAGGATGGATTTATAATATATGTAAGGGCCAATAGGAATTACAACAGGTGCTGGAATGGGATTAATAGAAACTAATCATCAAGATGGATTGGTAAAAGTGAATTTAATGTCCGTAATTCTGATGATCAAACCGCTAATCATTAATGGTTGATATATCGTATAAATTAGCAACCAAAGATCGTGAATACTTCTTTTTCCTTTTATGAAGGACTTTTTGGATATTTTGGCTATATATGGCTTATATATGGCTTTTGAAGGATATTTATTTTCAAACATATCTCTTAAAGAATCTCATTGAAATGCATCTACATGTTTGTGTAAAACAACAGAGATATCTTCTTTCTTGCATTTTACGTTCACTATCGCTTTCTAATGATATTTATTTTTCGAATTTTCAATGCTTTAATGGAAGCATCAAATATTGAAATTCGTTATTGTCTGTATCTTCTTTATAATTACATGATTTCGCGTCTCATCGTAATGTTCAGATTTTCGTGAAAGAAACAAGATTGTCAATGAAGATGAAGAGGAAAGAATAATTTTAATTCACGTTCTTGTCAAAATGCGGATCAATGAGTTTTTTTATTTAAGGGATTTTGTTTAAAATGTAAATTTTATGAAAAATTATAACTTTAGCCTTCCTTTCGGGTGGCACGGAAGGAAGGCTGAAATTATAATTATTTGGATATTTTTATTCATAAAAATTTGGTCGGATATTTTTTTTCTTATTCATTAACTTATTTATTACTTATAAAAAGATATACCGCTATATTTTTAAAAACTTGTATAAAGTAATTAAATATTTTTATATACTTATATAAAAATATTTCCTACATAAATTTAAATCGTAAATCACATAAAAGCAAATATTTTTTGAAAACAATATATTACTGTTAGATGATTTGTTCTTCGATATTTATTGGAAAGCAATGAAAATTAGCATGAAATTAATAATGCAATAATTATGCGTCAGGTCAATAAATACATAAGTACATTGAGGTTATTATTGACGAGTTTTTATTTCGTATATTCCTTATCATTTTCATCATGATAAATTGATTTGCATTTTTTGTTTACAGTTATCTTAGATTTCAATAATTCGAGCAAAAACTTAAAAATGAAGTTTTGACCTTTAGAATTGTTACACCTTTAGATCGTGTTGGATATGCTGAATAAATAGTAAAGGGGAATAATATTAAGCTGCTTCTATCTGATTTTATAGTTTAGTGTAAAAGTGAACTCTGTTCGAGTATATACACCTATCGTGAGTACGGAAGGAAAGTACGTTTGTGATTAAGTTATTAAGTACGTTAATAATTTTTTTTAAAGCATATACGCAATTTTAATTCATAATTGGAAAATACCTGTGAAAGAGAGTAAAATCTGTATATATATGGAAAAAAAAATTTTACAATTATTAAAGTATATATTTACGATTATGCGTGATATTACGTGAAAATAATAGTCAGTGTGAGAGAAACAATCACGATACTTCGTTTATATGTTTCATATCTTTTTTATTATATTATTTCATAACATATTATACTTTTATGAATATTTATTTTCTAAAATTTTATATTATTATAAAATATTATATTATATAATTTTATTATATTAATTTGCAAGTAGCATTAAATATAATGCAAATATAAACTATATATTTAACATTTGACGGGGAATTCAGTATAAAAAAACAAGCATAGAATCGCATTTTCGAAACGAATATTCAAAATTATGTTCTATTCAAGATTATGTATTCAATATTGTATATTATAATATATAAACGACATTATTGTAGAAAGATCGTTTTCTCAATTAAATGAATTACATAAACTTTTCTTTTTTCCTATTTTATGCTGTTGTTGCTTTTTTTTTTATTTCTCTATGAAATCGACAGTTCAATTGTTCAATTACATCGATTTATAATTCATCGAAGTCTGATTATTATTTAAATGTTATGTTTCTTAATTGAATTGGGAGATGATAAATAAAGAATAGAGAGAAAACTATAGTAAAATTTGACATAAGATTTGAAAACAATAATGATAATGAATTCATAACGTGAGCGGTTTTTTTTTTTGTTTTTGTTTTATCGAACAATTTCTCAAAACGGTAGGCTGAAAATAAGATACCTATTTATTATAGATATAGATATAGATATGTATCTTATATTGCATACGTACTTATTGTGGATAAATTTCGACGAACCAATGTCACAATCTCACTCCCCTCATAACGCTCTGTGTCAATTGATTTTTTTGCGAATAATTTCAAGACAAGTTAGGAAGGTGCAAAATATTTTCCACGAAAAATTGCTTCTTTGATCATAATCATAATAGATTATAGAAGAAAATATATTGTAATAATCAATTAAAATGTAGATTTATTCGATTGTCAACCGTATTTAACATTCTTTATTTCCCATTATTACTTTTCGTACGTTCGCATCTCAGAAAAGTAGTATGTAGGTATATATACACAAACGTGCTTACCATGAATATATATTTTATAATTGAAAGTGATCGTCAGATGAATATGAAGATAAAAGAAAAGACGCAGTTAAAATAAAATGCGTTAGAATAAAAAAATGCGTCAATAATAATCGAGAGTACAATTTATAATTTTTTCAGAAGACATTTCAGCTTCGTCGCGTTAGCATATATACTCTGACGTTAAGATTATAAAATTATCAGTTTTCTTTTCAGAAGTAGATTAAAAAAACCCGTCCGAAAGAGAAAATTATGATATAGAATTTAAAAAAATTTCTAATTCGCGCTTATTTTTATAGATCAATTTGGAAGAGTAGAAATGATGAAACCGCTGTTAGAAGAGTATGGTCAAGAAATGGCCCTTGATTCAACAGTTGGAACATCAACTATAGAATCGTCCGTCGAAATAATCGATAAGCTTACACCTATTCAAAAGTTTTACGACGATGAAAGTGTATTTTTAACTGGCGGAACTGGATTCATGGGAAAATTATTAATCGAGAAATTGTTAAGAGGATGTCCTGGCATCAGATGCATTTATATTTTGATACGTTCGAAAAAAGGGAAAAATGTTCTTGAACGCTTGGATGAATTTATGGAAGATTCGGTAATTTGTTTATTATTTCTATATTTTCTTTGATTCCTTATCTATGATATTCTGTATTTATTAAATAATGTATACAGCGTGTCTTATTTATTTTGAAAAAATGGGAATATTTTGTGAGAGGTCGAACTTAAAAAAGAAAGTTTTTGTACGAATTTGTTTAATGTGAAGGGATCCATCATGTTTCAATTTCTTTTTAAGCGTGTTAAACGTTGGGAGAATTTCAAAGTCAAATTCATTTTTTTAAATCGAACTATATAACTGCTTTTTGATAATTGGATTGATTTACATTCATGTTGAATTCTATGCAGTATAACAGTCATGAACTAGTGATATATATTTGTATTCCTTATTATTTGAGATCTCACGAATTTATAATGTAATTTATAGTATTTTATAATAATAAATGACCTCATATAGAAAGTCGTCGAATTCGTCTCAAAAAATCATTGAACCATGAAAAAAGAATATATATTTCTATTAAAAAAATGAACTTAACTGTAGAATTTTCCATATCGTTCGAATTATATAAATAAATTTGGCACCATCCAATGTTTCCGATCATATCAAAACAAATCTCTTCAAAAATTTTTTTGCTCTCTTCAGTCTCTCAAATTTTAATTATTTGAGATAAATTGAATACCTTGTATATACTTGCTAGATATACGAAACAAGAAATTAATAAATAAATTATTGGTTTAATGTACTTTAAACATGTACGAAGTCTTCGAATGCTATTTATTTTTTTATGACATTTATTTAAACGAAATAGACAAAATTTACAACTCTGTGCGTTTTCTAGTTATTTTCCAAGTTGAAGGAAGTAGAACCAAAATTCTGAAAACGAATAGTCGCGATCAAGGGAGATTATAGCTTGCTAAATTTCGGTATTTCCAAAATTGATAGAACTACACTCATACGCGAAATATCAATTGTTTTCAATGTCGCCGCGACCATGAAATTCAATGAAGCAATGAAAGCGGCGGTAGCTATGAACGTCCAAAGTCTAAGGGATTTGATAAATTTATCCAAAAAAATGCCGAATCTGAAGGTACCATCTTTACCCTATATATACTTACTAATAACTATCAAGGAATATTTCGAGGAATACATTGACTTTTGTAAATGTTCATTATCTTTGATAATTTAGAGTTTTGTACACATATCAACGGATTATGCTAATTGTCTTCATAATTCGATTAAAGAGATATTTTATGATCCACCTATGGATGGGAACAAGTTGATTGATCTGATGAATTCTTTGGATGAAAAATTGCTCAACGCCATTACACCGCGATACATTTAAATTTCCAAATAATAATTCTTTTTACTTATTTCACATTTATTTACAAAAAAAAGAATTTAAGAATTTGTATTATGCATTAATTAATAATACATTTACATCGTTCCTTTTTTTTAGATTACTTCGAATATGCCCGAATACATATGTGTACACCAAATCAGCCGCTGAAGATATGATACAGAAGCATGCTAAATCGATATCGATTGGATTCTTTCGTCCTGCAATTGGTTGGCAGTAATATAGTTTGTGTAGAATAATACAAAAAAAAAATAATTAATATAAATAATGTATATTAATTAATGTAATATTTTTAATAACATCAACTTATCGAGAACCTTTTCCGGGATGGATCGACAATATAAACGGACCAGTAGGAATTACTGCATCCGTTTTTATGGGATTAATGAGAACTCATTATTGTGATGGATCCTTAAAAATAGACTTGGTACCCGGAGATCTAACTATAAATGATCTAATTGCGAGTGCCTGGAATATTTCAAATAAACATCGGTAGGTTCAAATGATTTCGTTTACACGGAAATAGTATTTTCACGATCATATTAAATAATGATTTTAGAAAAAAGAAATTATATCTTCTTTATTCGAATCGATAATGTTTCATATTCAGCGATGATATTCCCATTTACAATTACATATCTGAAGATAATGTAATCACTTACAACAGACTGAAGAAAATATTATTTAAATACGGACAATTAATGCCGTTTAAGGAAGCAATTTGGTACTGTTCTTTAAACATAACGAAATACCGGCCGGTCTATTTATTCTACGTGTATTTTCTATATTTACTACTATTAGCTTTTATAATTGATACGATCGCATTGTGTTTATATAAACGGCCAAGGTAAATTTTTCTGATCTTATTCTCTGGAGGAAAAGCATTAGAACGAAAAAAGGGAGAAAAATTTTATACTGATAATAATATTATTCGTTCAAGATTACTCAGAATGTATAATAAAATACACAAAATATCGGACAATCTTGGTTATTTTTCTATGAATGAATGGAACTTAACAAATGAAAGATGGAACGAATTGATGAGGAATTTAACGCCTGCGGATGACGGATTGTTCTTTTGTAATATAAAAAAGCTCGATTAGGATAGTTACTTTTAAACTTATTTCGTAGGGATAAGAATGTACATTTTAAAGGATTCCATTGATACGCTTCCGCAAGCTCGTATAAAATGGCAAAGGTATCTTCTTTCTTTCATTTTTACATTATTGTTTATCTGTCATTAATATTAATTTCTAAATGATACTTATTTTTCGAATTTTCAAGACTCTATTGGATGCATCAAATATTGAAATTTGTTATCGCCTATTTCTTTCTTATGGTCGCATGGGCTATCGTTTCCGGACTACTTGCAACGTTCAGATCATCGTAAAAGAAGCATAATAGTGAAAGAAAATGAAGAGAAAATAATAATCATAATTTAAGTTTTCATGTATATACAAACCAATTATTTTTCATATTTCATGGATTTGAATTAAACGGTATGGCGAAGAGGCAGGAGTAAATTATTATTTTTTATTTGTAATCTTTCAACAAATATTTGGGTTTACCTTTTTTGCATTTACTCTTATTATTTACAAATAATGTACTTATCTATGTAGTTTGGATGGGTATGACAAAATAAATATCATTCACAAAATATATATAATATATATATATATATAATAATATATATATTATTGTGATTATTGCAAATCTATTTTAAAATAAATTTATAAAATGCTATATATCGTTCTATTTCTCTTCATAAATATTATAAAATATTTTTCATGAATTAAAAAAACAGTATATGCTTTTAGCTTTTCCTTCTATTTCGTGACGCTGGAACAATGGATATTTTGAAGCGGTAAAAATAACTTTGTTTGCAATGCAATTAGATATCCCACAACATTTTGTATCATGAATGTGCACGGACTGCTTGGAAATAAAATCTTTTTGTACTTTCCTTACGTTTCTACCAATCGCATATATTTCTAATTAGTAAACTAGTAGTTGAATAATTTACCGCTTTTTTCAAAATTTCTCAGAAAAATATTAATTTGTTAACAAATTATAGCAGTTTCTTCGGATTTAACGTGTTGGAAAATAATGTCACATAATCCTGTATTTAAGTGAATTAAATAATTAAGTGAATTAAAGCATTAAATAAATTTTCACAAAACAGTACTTTCTAATTTTCACAAAAACCAATAAAATTACAATTTTCTAAATGCATATCCATATAAATTTTACTTTCACAATTATTTTTCATAATACTTTAAATGAATTTTCACAAAACAATACTTTCTAATTTTCACAAAAACCAATAAAATTATAATTTTCTAAATGCATATCTATATAAATTTTACTTACTTTTAGAATTATTTTTCATAGGGCAGAATTAAATTAATGCGCTTTTAAAAAAATTATGAAATTTTAAAATAAACGTTCCTTCCTTCCTCTTACTTTGGATAGAGATGTTGCTCGAACGAAGTCTATCTTTGCACTGAAGCAGTACCCCTCTACTTTCAATTTTAAACTCAATATTTCTTTTAACAACCTTGCTTTTTTTACGCATAATCGAAGGTAAGTAGCCTGAAAAAAAGTAAAAGGTAAAAACTGGTTAGAACAAGCTTCTATTTTTAATGCGTACAATGAGGCCATAAAAATTCAAAAAATAAGAATCATTTAAAAATGATTGTCAACGATAAATGAGCATTTAAGAAAGAAGGAAAAAACAGTTGTATTTATCATTTTATATAAGATTATAAAAGTATTTTAATAAGATTATTTAAGATACATATCTTATGCTCAGAAGATATGATAATTATAGAGTACTTAAATATTAGAAATGATATCATTTAGAAACAATTCATTCACCGATCATTACTTGTTAACTTTCTTTTCGGTTCATTCCATTTATTCATATACTTTCATTTGATCGTAGAAAAATGATCGACTACATCCAATATTTTGTGACAATCATTCAAAAGTTTGGAATCAATTTATATAGAATGATTACATTGTAAGTATACTCAATAAAATGATACTCCTTTTGAATAATAATCGAAAATGAAACTTAATTCTCCTAATAAATAAATAATTTAAGATATGTCACATATTATATTACATAATCGAATATTAATTAAGAATTTAAATAAAGTAAAAATAATTATTATTATAATAAATAAATAATTTAAGATATATCATATATTATACTATATAAATAAATTTTTTATAAATATTCTTATTATAATTAAGAATGTGATTGGGTAATTACCATATAAATTATAACTGATAAATAATTAATATTTATTTAAAATTAAAATTATAAGATATTTAATTATTTTAGTATCTTATGTTTAATTAAATATTAAGTGGAATTTAAAAAGTAAGAAGATTATTGAAATAAAGAATATTTTTTAAATTAAAAAAAAAAAAAAATAAAAAATGGAATATTTAAAAATAATAATTTAATTATAACATAATATAATGTATAAATAATTAATTAATGTATATATTTAAATTATAGAATATATTTATTAATTAATTATTATTATTTATATATGTTAATAAATTTTATTATATTTTAAAATGGACTCAGATTCGCAAATACATCTTGTACTTGATTTTATCTTTATAAAATCAAGAATCCACCTTTTGGATCAATCATTGAATGAGAAAGTTACGAAACTACCTTTCAAGTGAGTAATTTAATTCTCTTTCAAGGAAATGATTACGCTCTCTTGATTTTATTTCTGTTTTTCTCAATTGATTTCGTGTAAACGTAAAAGTTCGTTCATATTATAAATATTCTAAAATCAAAAATATTAATGTATTTTATATAATGGAAGGTAAACGTACTCTAATCTAAATAAAATAATAAAACAAATCATTAGAAGAGTCGATTGTACTTTTTATCTCAATTTCATATTTGCTCATTTAAATATTTTGAAAGAATATTAATAATATTTTCTCACGATATAATTAATAATATATTTAATAATATATTCTCATAATTTTAATAATATAATAATATATTCTTACAAATTTTTCAGTTTAGATTATATACATGGAATATATAAAATTAGTAATCGTGAATGTTATGACAAATAATGTAAAAAGTACACAGAGAAAAATTGCTTATGCCAATGTTTAGTATATCGTAATGAGCCATCGTGTCGTTCTAATTCGTCGTCAGTAATGGAATTATTTTTAAATACGTAATTATCAACATGAATATCTTCGTTGAATCTGAAAGATAAGATCTATCATTATGAGTTAATTTAATTGTTTCTAATCTTTATTTGTTTTGATTAAGAAAATATTATCTAAAAGTACATGAGATCATTAGACTATTTACATTCGATTATTTACATGTTATCAATACATTCTCGATATGTAAATATTACAAAAAATGTTACATCAATTAACATACATCATTTATTGTTTTCTTTTACAATAATTACTATTAACTTAATTTCTGGATGAAATATTTCAATCGGTATCGTCTCAATATTCTTGGACACCTAATTCTGAACGACTGATTTCATATGTAACGTAAGTATTCGATCACATTTCAAGTAATACGAAATTAAAAAATTGTATGAGTGTATTATTAATTAACGCGTATCATCTATTTTTTTAATATATTTTTATATTAATAAATGTAAAAGTGATATAAAAGAATTATACTTGGAGATAATAAACGTTCTGCGTTGTATTATCGTCGAGTGATTTTTCGTCTATAAAATCAATCAAATTGATCAATTTGTCGGACTGTACCA
This sequence comes from Vespa mandarinia, assembly GCF_050613455.1. Taxonomy (NCBI): domain Eukaryota; kingdom Metazoa; phylum Arthropoda; class Insecta; order Hymenoptera; family Vespidae; genus Vespa; species Vespa mandarinia. Next base: position 2,730,261 of record NC_140834.1, on the reverse strand, counting down.
GATAATTAGCATAATCCGTGAATACATGAACGAAATGCTGAAATATTAATAATAACGGACGTTTGCTAATCTCAGAATTTTCATTGAAAAATTCAATTTTTGACATTTACTTGAACAAATTTATCGCATCCTTCAAACTTCGAACATCAATGTCGAGCTTAAGACGAATTGAGACCTCGAGTATAAATGTAACTCTATTTGAGATTTGACATAATTGCTCTCAATCATGATTATAATATTTCAGAATTTTGATGGATTTTCACTCAACGTAGAAAATAACCATATAGAACAACACATTGAAATAATTGCAAATCTTTCACGTCTCGTTTAAATAATAACCATAAATACTTATTACGTTAAAGATGAAGATATTTTGTACGTTCATAGTGCACTAAATCAATAATTCATTTATTAATTTCTCTCTTTTCAAATTTACTAAATACGGAATATACCAGTGAAATTAAAAAATTTCAAAATTATATATTAAATAATATAAAAATTATATATTATATAATATATACTGTATATTAAAGTAAATCCTTGATGAATTTTCCCCTGTGTTGAATTATATTTTTTCTTTCTTCGAACATTTCAAAAAACAAATGCATTTAATGCCGGTACATATTTTTAAAAATTTCTTGATGGATTATTTGCATATAAATCCTGTTTCACCGGTTATGAAAATACTTTAGAAGTATTATATATAGTACATATATCGTAAAAGTCCCAAGTCGGTTGATAACCGAGGTAAATTTCTCATAATTTATTTACTGAAGGGAAAGCATTAGAATGCTAAAAGAGAGAAAAATTTCAAACTGGCAATAATCATTTTCGTTAAATGTATAATTTAACGAAATTGGAATGTATAAAAAAATTCACCAAATGGCGGACGTTTTTAGTTATTTTTGTACGAACGAATGGACGTATACGAATGAAAGATGGAATGAACTAATGAAGAAGTTGACACCCGAATATCGTGATTTATTCCTTTGTGATATGAAAGATATCGTTTAGGATATTTATTTTGCAACATATATCGTAGGAATAAGAAAATACATCTTAAAGGAATCCATTGATATAAACAGCTATAGCTATTAATGTCCAAACTCTGAAGGAATCACTTTGTCCAAAGAAATAATGAAACTAATTGTACCATCTTTATTCTATTGGGTCGTTCAGAAAGTCATTTCGTTTTTTTTTTTTTTTTTGTGAAAATGAAAGACAATTTTCGTATAATGAACAAATATTTTATTAAATTATATATTGGCCATTCTGGTCCAATACCTTCTGCCATTTTTCTGGTAGTAGCATGATTCCACGCTCATAAAATTTGTGATCTTTGCTGGCAAAAAACTGATCAAGGTGGTTTTTGACCTCCTTATTTAAAGTGAAAGGTTTAACCGTCTAAAAAATTTTGCAGTGACCGGAACAAATAATAATCCGAAGGTGTCGGATCTGGAGAATATGGTGGGTGTGGCATTGTACCTCATTCAAGCTGTAAAAGGTTTTGGTGAGTGACCAAACTTGTATGAGGTCTCACATTATCTTGGTGAAACACTACAACTTTTCTGTTGATTAATTCTGGCCTTTTCTGTTGAAGTGTTATCCGTTAAAATCTCAAAAAAAAAAAACGATTCCTTTAAAATCCCACCAAACAAACAGCATCATCTTTTTTTTTAATGGATATTGGCTTTGGAAATGCTTTGACCCGGTTCATCTTTTTTGTTCCATGATCTCTTGCGTTTGACATTGTTGTATACAACTCATTTTTCGTCCTCAGTAATGATGCGCTTCAAAAATTGTAATTATTTTCGTGACGTTTTAGAAGCGAATCACAGACGTCAACTCGACGACACAAATTTCTCTCCGTGAGAACATGGAGAACCAATATATCGAGCTTCGAGGTTAAACTCAGTCCTTTCAAATGATCATAAGCAGTTGAATTTGATAAATTTAATCTCTTACTAATCTCACGTGTTGTTATTCGCCGGTTTGCATCAACTAATGCCTTTATCGTGTCTTTATCAGCTTCAACCGGCCTTCCAGAACGTGATACATCTTCGACATCAAAATTATCAGATCAAAAGTTTGCAAACCAGTTCTGGCACTGGCGTACTGTCGATACATCTTTTCCATACACATTGGTTAATTTCTTTTTGTCTTGAACAGCAGTTTTTATCTTTTCTATAGTAAAAAAGTAAAATATGACGAAAATGTTGCTTATTGCTCTCCATATTTAAAAGGGCACCAATCAAAAACTACTGCGTAGAATAAATTGGATTTTTTCACGCACAAGCCTTGCTATATCAGCTCTCAAAGCATATAATGATTACGTGGCTTAAGTGTGAAGTTGGGTGCAAAAAATACAATTAAATCCTCTGTCGGGAAAAAACGAAATTACTTTCCGAACAATCCAATATTTGTCTCTTTTTAATGTCTATTGGATCCTTTCAATGAACAATCAAAATTTAACAAATCTTTATTAGCCTTAATATTTCAGAGTTTTGTCACAGCTTTTGCCAATTGTCCCCACAATCTAGAAATTCTCTAGATACCGACAAGCTGAATGATTTGATGAATTTTATTCTATATTTCCGGCGACATTATATACCAATACATTTATTTTCGAGTGTTGATCATTTTTACGCTACTTTCATATTAATTTTTAGGATATATATTAAAATAACGCGTGATGCATTTACTGTCTCAAGAAATGATACATTCGTACAATTTTTTGATTTTAGATTACAGACATATGGCCAAAGATTTGAGTGTATACGAATTTAGGGATAGTTTAAACATATGAGAAAGATATCCTAAACTATTATTTTCGACATTTTTTACTAAAGTCGAAAATCCTATCCATCGTAATTATTTATCAGAATTTTATCACGACTAGTTTTCAGATAATTAATCAGGAAATCTTTTCTCATTAAAAAATTAATTTTAACGTTAATAAAAAGGAAGTTATACAAGAAAAACGACAATTGAATGACACCGCAAATAATACAAATAATACAAAATACGATAAGTTCTCGCTTTGATCTCTATCATTTATATTTTGATGATGTTACGTATCGTAAGGATTACGATCGTATTGTAAGGAAATGTTACTTCTGTATGAATCAAAGTGTGTGTTTTCACGATCCCCGGCGACTTGATACTTTCACCTCATATTAACATTCTCGGACAAAATGATAGCAAATGTGTACTATTTTTAATTTCTCGAGAACAACTTAGAAATTCTATATATACCAAATAGTAGATAAATGTAATAACATTGAAAGATGAAATTTATTATTAAATAAGACTATCTTTCATTGTATTGGGTTGTTCGAATAGTAATTTCGTTTTTTTCCCGACAGAGGACTTAATTGTATTTTTTTGCACCCAACTTCACACTTAAGAAGCATAATCATTATATGTTTTGAGAGCTGATATAGCAAGGCTTGTGTGTGAAAAAGTCCAATTGATTTTACGCAGTTGTTTTTGGTTGGTGCCTTTTTAAATATGGAGAGCAATAAACAGCATTTTCGTCATATTTTATTTTTTTACTATAGAAAAGGTAAAAATGCTATTCAAGAAAGAAATTAACTGATGTGTATGGAGAAAATGTGTTGACAGTACGCCAATGCCAGAACTGGTTTGTAAACTTTTGATCCGGTAATTTTGATGTCGAAGATGCACCACGTTCTGGAAGGCCGGTTGAAGCTGATAAAGACACGATAAAGGCATTAGTTGATGCAAACAGGAGAATAACAACACGTTAGATAGAACGTTACACGCAGTAATTCGCCAGACCGCTTTCCATTATAGTTTTCATCCACTCTTTATCGTATTTTAAAAAATTGAATGAAAATCAATCTCTATTCGAAATCATTGATACTCGACGTTCCTTTTCTTTCTAGATTACTCAAAATTTATAATAAAAATTATAAAATGTTCTCGCTCATTTTTGTACGTTCGAATGGAAGAGTACGAATGATAAATAGAACGAACCGAAAAGAAAATTAACTTCTACGGTCTTGTATAAAATAATAAATATATCTTCTTTCCTGCTTCTTTCATTATTCGTTTCTTGTTGAGAATCACTTTCAAATGGCGCTTATTTATTGAACTTTTAGTGCTTCGATGAATGCATTAAGAATCGAAACTTGTTATAACCAGTTATAGCCTTCTTATGATTACATGAGCTACTTTCTTCAGACTCCTGTCGTTCGGATATTTGTATAAGAACGTTGTCAAAAAATGAAAACAAAGATGAAATCATTTGAAAGTAGCAAGGATATTCCTTGAATTCACCTTAATAATTCAATGTAAAAGTAAACTTTGTTCGAATAACACCAACATCTGAAGTAAGAAGGAAGAAATGCCTGTATTAATTGTTGACGAGAGCTTTTTTGAAAATGTGTTTCTTACACCGCGATGACAGTCGATTCGCACGGAGAAAATGTCCCCCATCTCGTCCTTGTTGTCCGAGCTATAGACCCACTGGTCGCGATGAGTATGGACGGCGACACGGCAATAGGCTAGGATACCATTATAGGCCGTCAGCAAAATATCGCTCGCCGCGTTCCCGCAAATTAATGGGAAAACGCACTTTCTTTAAAGGATCCCATGAGAAATGGAGAAGTAATTGCGATATGTAAATCTCAGCGTGTATTTGATTGGATGAGTTACAATTGTTTATGTGTCTCTTGTATGATGCATAGTTAGCTGTACTGATTGCTTGAGAGCTTAGACGTTGTGAGTCTGAAAGATGTAATTTGACTACCTTTTTGCCTATTTTGAACTATCCACGTAATCTTAAATGAGATTGGTAAAGGGCGGAGTTTGACGTATAGAAAGGAAAAAAATAAATGCCCATTGTTCGGGGATAGTTCGTTGGAATGTTTGAACATTCCATGTGTGCCCTTTTGTTCTAATGATCGTGATTGGAGTATGACAATGGATATGTCAAGGCTAGACGCAGATAGCCCTTAGCTTATCGAGCCTAGGCTTCTACTTTTACGGTTTATTTTATTGATCGGGTCGACACATTATTGAAACCCAGGTACTTTACTAAGAATGCCTAACCCCAGACAAAGGTGGCCATGTATTTCTTATCTATACATTTTGTTTTCCTAATAGCCAATATATTCCCAAGGATAATTTTTTCCAATGGTGTTATATAATCCTTAAGAGAACGTATCGTGAACAATGAAGAGACACACGTATGCGTCAACAGCCTATTTCTAACTTTCGTAACTATCTTGAAGGCGCATCAATTTAATTTTGCAATATGAAAAATAAATTTGAAAGTAAAAAAAAATTATATGGATATGAATTTAAAAAATCCTATTAAAGCATGTTATAGAAACTTTATTAATAGTATTTTATAAAAATCCAAGAATAGAATTATGTGGAAATTGAAAAAAATATAAAAATGTTAATGAATTACGCAGAATTCCGCTAAAAGAATAATTTGAGTATTTGATTAATACTGCAATTAATCAAAATCAACAAAAATTATGTACGACTGACGGTAAATATGATATAAACAAGTTTTTCAACAATTTTTGAAATAATAACACATTGACGTCTTTTGAAGCTGGAGATAATCTAGATACGTGATGATTTTGTGTCATTACTTTCCCACGCGTTACGTTCGAAGAAACTGCTATAATTTGTTAACAAATTAATATTTTTCAAAGAAATTTTGAAGAAAGCGGTAAATTAATCAACTACGAGCTTACTAACTAGTAACATATGTGTCTGTTGGAAAGATAATTATATTAAATGTGTTGATTATAGTAACCTTTTTAACTTTCGGAGATTTCAAAATTACCTTTTGTCTTTTATGCATAAACTTGTAATATTTTTACACTTATCCTTTAACAAATATTGAGAGAAAAATCATCAAGAGTCGTAATAAATTTTTTTTTGATCCGAATATAAAAATCATTAAAAGAAAATCCAAGTTGAATGAATTTTGTACAATCTTATTAAAGAGCATACTAGAATGTTTTCGGAGTTGATGATAAATTATTGGTATTATATTATTTAATGGTATAAGTATCTTTAAATGCTATATAAATACCATCTATAGAATCGCATTTAAAATGACACCACGTGTCATTTCAATTTTTCAACGTGTCAATTTATTGTGTATACATAAAAATTGTATATACATAAGATATATACAATTTCCTATTAACATATTATATGATCTGACAGGTAGTATAATTCTACATTAATATTTTGAATATGTCATTAATAATGAGCCTGTTGTCTTAAATCATTTATCATGATCGTTCAACCTATTTCACTAATAACACCGCCATCCCTCGGTTCGCCATGATTAAAAACTCACGAAGAAAATTCTAGATAGAGTCGCCTCCGATTTTGATGAGCTTTCACATAGTGAAATTGGACGGAAAATTAGAAGACACGTATTTTTTCTTAGGTGTAAAAACTTGACGATTTTCGAAAAAATCGGTCATTTTGTTGAAGAAAAAATTAATTATAATTGAAGAACTCGCTCATGCTGCTTCAAAATAACTTAATTCGTAGTGCAGCGGTTAAAGCGTTAGTATGCCATTTTTCAAATTCATCAACGATTTTTTTTCTTTTTCTTCTTACTTGTTATTGTGAATATTATAAATAAACGATAGACATATTTTTTTTATTACACAGTAAAGCTTTTTTCATTTTTTATGTATAATTTTTTTTCTATCATCATTTGAGAATAAAACTTGAGAGAAAAAATATTCTTTGCATGCATACATTCATTGTTTGCATGTGTCATTAACAGTCGCGTTATTATTTCGAATTTGATGAAGAAACATACAAATTAATTAATACATTAATTAGTTTTTAATGTATCTTACAATGTTTCCTTTTATCTTGGATTCGTCCGGAAATTCAATTGCAAAAAGGAAGATTATTTAAATAAATTTAAAATTTACTTAGTTAAACAATCGAACGTCTTTGATTTATTCCATGAAAGAAAAAGAATAAATGAATAAATAAATAAATAAATAAATAAATAAATAAATAAATAAATAAATAAAATAGTGATGGATGATGAGAAAAGATAAAAGCTTGCATAATCTATTTAATTGATAATGAGTGCACGAATTTTGTAGAGGAATAATTTCGTTTAAATTGATCTACTTAGAATTTGAAAAAAAAATTTTTTTGCTTTTTTTGCATTTGATTCTATTTCAAATTCGAATCTATAGTTGACATTTGTATTCTGTCTAATAGCACTTGTACCATTTTAATAAGCGTTTAATAATAATTTGTAATTATAATAAACATTATTATTATTATAGCAAGATATATTTATTTATATAAGAGTATAATATATAAGACTACATATTATTTACATATTTTATTATTATATTTATTAATTATAATAAGACATATTGTACTAATATATATTTAACAAGAGACAATTATAAATTGACAAATAAAAAGAAAATATATATATATATATATTATTTTCTTTTTTGATTCTATTATCTACGTACATATTACTTCTTAACATACATATTACTTCAAGAAAAACGACCTTTTGTAACTTTATATACATTCCAGGTATGCTAAACCAATAATTTCTTTATCAATTTTAGATAACTAATAAATACGGAATATATCAAATACTATATACTAGTAAATGGAAATAAAGAATATCAAATTTGAATGAGTATGACATAATAATTGATGAAAAGTAAACAACTAAGTGATTCTACGATGAGTTCATTTCTTTGATAAACAAATTTTTTTTTTATTTGGACATATCAAAAAATAAATCCACCTGATGCCAAGTCGATCTCTTTATAATTTTTTTCTACAACGGTCATATTTTGTCCGTTTGTTTTTAACAACACTTCAATCATTTCTACATCCTGAAATTGTAAACATAAACGGACACGTAAAGATCTTCTCTATTTCTCTATCGTATTCATTAATTTTGATCGTTCCTTTTTCTTCTCTTTCATACGGGTTTTTTTTTGTCATCCGCTCTTAGACGTAGTTTCATAATTGTATTAACACAACAACGAAATAGTCTCTAATGCAATGAAGTTCAAATTTTTTTTAAAGATCGTTCCGATTAATTCGAGAGAACAAAATAAGGAGGTAAAAACAAAAACATATATAGGATGTCTTATACTGTAAGTTTTCTAAATTTTTTTTAAATTAAAATTTTCATTAATTATTCATTATTCATTATTCATTAAGTATTCATTACCCATGATATTAACCGTTCATTAACATTTAGCGATAAACTTAAATAATTCAGAAAGCTTTTAATTAAGATAATTTTCTAACGTATTAGTTTAGGACATAAGTATGTTAATATTCTTATGTAGAGCATAAAAAATTACATCAATTGTTCCAGTCAAAAATATAAGTTTCCATTAAAATAAAAAATGCAGTTGGATTTTTCTGACGATCCGATCCACATAATTACATAAAATTATATGCATATTATGCATCATTTAACTACATTTAATACCAATTAACTTATAATATTTTTTTTTATTTTCAATCGTTTAAATTAAATAAAAGATCAATCCTTTCCAACTGTGTGGGACACCCTGTATACTATATATATGGTATCGAGAATTTTAATTGCTGCTTTGTGCGTGAAATGTTAACGAACTAGCCATGTGTAAATATCTCGTATCGATCTTTTTATGAATTTCCTCATACTATATTCCACTGGAAAGGAGTGTGCGTGTGTGTTTGTGTGTGTGTGTTCACGTGTGCATGAGCGTGGCTTGTATTCTGTCTCATTATCGGCTCAGCTCTTTACTGTACACGCTCTGATGGAATAAAAAACATAACGTAATTATCTAAATATACACACCGATAAAATGAATTCATAGAAGTATAAACAGTATATTACTTAATGTATTTTTTATTCATTTTTTTTCGTACATATATATGTCAAGCGATATTGATTTAATGTTGAGTAATCTCGTATCACCTTTCGCTGTGATTTCAGCATAAGTATGGACCTTATATAAAGTATAAGCATGTCTCTCATATGGGTGTACAAACTTTTCTAAGTTATATATTTTTCACGTCTGTAATAATTGGATAATAATCAGATTCATATCCGATTATAGTAATTAGTGTTAGTAAGTTATGAATTCACGCTTTTTAATTCTTTTATTTCTTCTACTTATCATTGTTCTTATTATTATATTATTATTATATTAATAATAGTAGTAACAGTAATAATATAAATTGGATATTACTATACGAGAAACCATAACAAAAATAGTACTGATCTTAAGTCATAGATAATATGGAAATGAACTCGTTTTTTGATTTATATAAAAATATATATATTCTCTAATTATTATTTTTGATGAAATGATTGATAAATTTAAATATATACTTTATATATATCTGTCATTAAATAAAATTGTATCATAGTTATGTTCTATGTAACACAAAATCATTCAGAAACGCACATCAAGCATAAGAGATTAAATAGTACCGTCTCACTAAACTATCAAATATTAAATAAGGATCAAACTATTAAATAAGGAGAAAAAAGAATAAATTAGTCAATTACATTGGCTTAAATCTATACAATAAAGAAATAACTGACGAAATATCGTTCAGTTTCTAGACGAATCTAAATGCTTGTCAATTTGCTTATAAAATTGATGTCTCATATTGTTTATAAAATTTAAGGGTCTAAAATATAAAGTACAAAAGAAAGTATAAATTTTTTCTAAAATTTAACAATATCTTAGAAACTGAAATTCATTTGAATGAACGGCTGAACACCTATTTCATTATTTTTGCCATAAAATTATCTATCGAAAGCATCATTAAAATATTCGAATGAGTTACAGTAATTTTTTCGTGAAACTCATTTCTTTGCGTTTGAAATGGATTCGAAAATCTAAGCATCATCAATTTACACACACGAACAAGCAGGTAATCATCTACTTTGAAATCGGCAGTACAAGTTTCTTCTCATTTGTTGAAAATTTTGAAAAGTGCCACTATATGAAACTTTTTCTCGTCGGAAGTAAATATTTATTTTAAACGTTAAAAACAATATTTACGCCAAAAATTTTTAAACAATTTTGATGAGCAATGCCTCATTTTAAATATGAAAGTTTAAGCAAGGATTTTGCTATTTCGAATTTTTGAAAAAGCTTTATTTTAAAAGCATAAATAATTTTCGAAAGAATATAATTTTTTTCATAGGATGATTTAAAAAAAAAATAAAACTAAAACTAACAAATTACTTGCTTGTAAATTCCTTATGATTTTCATAATTGTAAATCGATTAAAATAATGAAACTATGCGTGTAGAGAGGACGGTATGCTACACGATCATGTCCAACCGCAAAAAGAAAGAGGTCAGTGTTATCTAATTTATTTACCTGTCTACCTGATTTTACTGCTTATTATTAGTATAAACGTGAGCTTCATACGAGCAACATATTTCTATCGTGAGAACAAAGAAAGATGTTCGACTTAAATCTTGATACTTTATCGTTTGAGTGTATTTTTAATTCAGTGAAATCGAAAGTACATCAAAAAGTGAATAGAATTTGTGTATGCATTAAAAAAGAAAAAAAATCATAATTATACAACATGATATGAAAATTTAGTGATACACTTCTATAAAAATTCAAATAAATAAGTCAAGTAAATAATTAAAATTTTAAAGTTATATAAGAAAATTTATGATTTACATAGAATTACGATGAAAATTCAATCCAGGCGTTTGATTTAATAAGATTATATTTATAATAATTATTTGATTATTAGATATTTGATTAATCTAATTTGATTATAATTTAATAAGATCAAATAAAATAAGCTGCCATTATGTATCGTTAATGTCTAATAATAAAAATAACATTTGTATAATGTTAAATGGACATTTAGGGCCATGCCAGGTAATTGGGGAAGGGGGAGAACATTTTTTTATACTTTTTGATATATTAATATGTTTTAATATTATATAACAATTTGATTAATTTAATAATACATTTTTTTGTAATTTATTAACATAAAAACAAATACGGCGAAAATTTCGATCTTTTCTTTGGGTCACCATCAACGTAAAATATAATAAAAAATTGAACTATAATTAAACACAATGTGCGCTATGGTTTACAAACCCTTGTAACGTTCCATATATGCATAAGAGATGTAAAATAATCAATACGTGGCGTTGAAGAGGTTCACAATACAATCTGGAGGAATTCTTTTTTCGAACAGTTCGGACATTTGTTTTGTTTTGACTTGATATTTCGTTATTTATTAAACAATTTGTTGCTTTTAGAAAATTTATGCCTATTTCTATGTACTTTGAAGTAGTAAACGTTTTTGTAAAGCTTATTATTACTTATTGAGGGTAGCTAAAATTATAAATCTTAGGTAAATACGCAAAAAAAAACTTTAAACGGTATCTTAATCTGTAAGAATGTTACTATTAAAGTCACTAAAATAAAAAATCTATGATATTAAAATTGAAAAAAATCAAACGTTCCATAGAAGAATCAATATCGATTTTAATAAAATTTTTCTACAGTTTGCTAACATTTCAATTAAAAATTTACAAGAAAAAAGAAAACAGTTTAGTCATTGCAAAAGAGAGATTTTTTTCAATCAAATGGCAATACAACTTTTTTTCCTTTTTTAATTTTTTTATCTTGATGTAAATATATTATTGCAGCTTGTTATTTTTATAAATGAATGAATTTTATGATATATGTATTTTTATTATTCCGGTTATTTAATATTATTTGTTATGAATTTATATCTTTTTCTGAATGAATTGCAATACTATGAAACGATTAGATTGAAATTTATGTTAATTACGTTTGAAAACACAAATGATATATTTTTTCAGATGATCAATTGTTAAGCTTTTTTAATATGTAAAACTGAAATGTTACAACTACGTATGTGATAATTTTGCAAACCGTTTAGAATTAATGTTAAAATATTATTGCCCTTCGACAATATTAACGATTAATCTTTAGTAACTACTTAGAGTGTAATTTACAATTAAGAAAATGTTCAGCAATTTCCTGACTATTATGAAGATTCCATTCGTCAAGTTCAATATAATCACGTAGGTTTGAAAATATTAAGTACGAAGATTTTCAAAGTTTAACTCTTTTATATATTTAATATGTATATATAAAAATTTTTTCATTTTATCGACACAAAATCTTAATTATTGCTTCGTATCCGAAATATTTATTGTTTTTTAAATATAGGTTATGATTCCTATATTGTAATAATATTAATACAAATAATATTGAGATATTTTTCTACATAAACCCAGTACAAATATTACACATTGCCCCTGAAAGTAGGCTTCTCCGTACACAATATTGAAATTAGGATTATATACTCTATTATAATATGAGATTAAATGATAAATTATTAAATTTAAAAGATTTGGAGGTGCTCTTTTTTGTTAGGGGAATCGGTATAATAAGTAATAATCCAGAATAAGATGAAATTAACAAAATTTTAATTTATGTATGTTATTTTTGATATTTAATTAATATTAAATTAAATTAAATTTTTTTTTTATAAAACTAATTCAAATCAAAATATATATTATTATTAAGATTTTATACAAGTTACATTTATATCAATTAATTGGATTATAAAGTTTCATTTTTATATGGAATCAAATTTGACAATAAAATTAAATAAATTAATTAACTTAAGTAAAAATTAAAATATGTGCAAATTATTTGTTATTTCTAATAAAATATTTTATCTATAAAATTTTACATAATTTCTAATGCAGCTAGGTATTACAAAATGTTTTCTATTCAACATAGAGCTAACATTCATTAAGTTAATTTATTAAATTAATTAAACAGTTTTTATTTAATGCATTTAAGAATCCATTTATAAAAATAAAAGAACACGAAAAGAAGAAAGAAATAATTGCAAAAGAAGAAGTTCCCTCGCTGAAGTCATGTTCAGTTAGATACAAAAGATTCATCCACACAAGAGATGAATAGAAATCCGCGTCTCGAACACATCAAAAAACTACTTTGACCAATAGACTCTCGCCCAATCTCGAAAAGATCAGCCAAAGAATTCCTATCCTATAATCGAGAAAGACGGCAAAGAAAGGCTTATAACAGCTAAAGTTACGGCAATCTCTGTCAAAGGTCCAGGGGACTTTCCTCAAAAAAAGCAAGTTGAGAGTTACTGGACGAACTCCGCTAGTGGCTCCGAAGTGACGCACGAAGAAACTTCGTTACCGTTAATCTTGGAAGTTTATTATATAGGAATAGTAGACTATCTGTGCACTTGCGAGAAACATAACAGTGACTCTCGATTCCTACCTAACTTTGCATTTTATTCGAACAACCATAAAATATAAATTTTAATTTAATACAGAATAATTTATAATGTTAATATATTTCATAACTTATGACTGACTTTATAATATATATATATATTTTGTAAAATTTTACATAACTATTTACAAATGACAAAACCGCTATTTTTTTCTATATTCAGATACAAAATTAGAAATATTTCAAAGGACTTAATCAACAAATGTACGAGAAAATAAAGTAATACATTAATAATCATTAAGATACTTTTCAAATGACTTACATCGAAATATATATGTACAGAAAAAATACAATTCGAATGTAATTAGTATGAAATACTATAAAATAAAAGATATTACCTGTAGGTTTGAAATAAAAAATTATTTACACTTTTTTTCTGACAATCCAATATTCTCATAGTTTATTTCTCTTCCTACATATTTGCAAGAAATAGTGTAGGTCAATCGTTAGAAATTAATATAATTTAAGGAGTAAAAATTGATTAAATATGACACAAATATGTATATATTAATAGATTTACAGGGTTATGAACCGATTGGAAAGATTCATTTCAGACATTCTCTAATTAAGATTGTTGATTACTGAATTAAAACTGACTGCTTTTCCTTTTTCTTCTTCTTCAGCGATAAAACAATATTCCTTTAAAAGAAGCAATTGCACAGTGGAAACTCAGAGGAAAAGTGTGAGATATATCACGATGCGGCAATATCACATCAGTACCATGAATTTATCGTAATTTGGAAAAGCGTGTCAGCAGAGGTGCAGGTGCATATAACTGAAGATGTTTACTAAGCCTACAACAGAAATATCATATAAAATTGTATTTAATAGTTATATTAATTTTGTAAAGTCTTTTAACGGGTCTGATATTAGTGCTTTTAATACCGACAGTGCTATACCATTAAATTTAAAAGAAATGATATATGAATATAATATGTTTTATTATTTTGAGTGAGGTGATAAACGAAAATATGTTTCTCTGTGAACAAAGAAATAAATCTTTATTCGTTAATTAATAATTATTTGCTATTTACAGTCTTACCTATAAACAAAGAAACGACAATTCACGTTTAATATTCACACTACTTAAATTTTATTTAATATATTATCTTTATAAAATCTCTCTGTAATTTCTCGTGCATAGGTCCTATTTCCTAATGCCCGTTTATTTACAAAAATCAATCGAAGGACGGGACATGAGAAGCGCGGCAAATCTAACTGAAGAAAGTTTACTTTCTTTATATTTCCCTCCCAGTATAAAATTCCTACAATTTTTAGTCCTCGTCTCCATCTTCTGATATTGGAAGTAATTTTGTTATGTGGAAGAATCCAATTTCTTGTTTTCGTTTTTCTGTTTTTATTTCGTATATTGATTCTGATATTTTTTTTACTATTTGGAACGGACCAATTCTCACAGTCTAATTTCTTTCTATTTAACCTATTGCCATCTTTTATATATACCAGATCTCCTGTGTTAAATCGGTGATTCTTTCTATCCTTGTTAAATATCATTTTGTTATATCTGTGTGATTTTGTTGTTCTTTCTAGTGCTAGTTCTTTATCTCTTATCCAATTTTCTTTACTGTTTCTTCTTTTTATTTCTTCGGGTAAAATACTGGTGTTTGTACCATCTAACAAATACTTAGGTGTAAAGCCGATTACTGTATGCTCTGTTTCATTATATTTATCCAAACATTTTTTAGCGATCGTTGTCCAAGCTCTTTTTTTTCCTTTCTCATTTATGCATCTTATTTAGTTTACTAGGGTCTGATTCAATCTCTCGTTCAAACCGTTGGAGAAGGGCATGTTGACAGCCGTAAAAATTAGTTTAGTGTCATTATTAGGAATTCCTTAAATTCTTTTGAGTTTATTCTCGGGTATTGATCTGCGAGTATTACTCCTATTTTGTGTGTTTCTAGCTCTTTATTTATCAGCTTGATGAAATCCATTGCACTCTGAGTTTTTGATGTTATCATAAATGCGTATCTTGTAAAATGGTCCATCAGCAGGTAGAGATATCTTTTGTCGATCTTTGTCCTCCAAAGCCTCCAATGGTATCTATTGACATTATTTCAAATGGTTTTGTTGTTGGTCCTAATTGTGACATCAGTCCATATTTTCCTTGCCCTCTGGATTTGTTCTTAATACATATTTCACAATTCTGCCAAATTTTTTTTATATTTGCAGTTATATTTAACTGTATAATAAGGAGACATCATGTTTATCATTTGTTTGATCCCTATATGACACCATTCAGAATATATTTCTTTAACACTAGAACTACCAACAGTTGTTATATACCTATTTCTACAAAACCGGTCATTTTGATTGGTCTAATATTTAGTTAGCAAAATATAAAAATTCAAAGAAAAGTTTTAAAGAAAATAAAATATATTTTATTCTAATATTGCAAGTACATGATATATACATCTATTTACATAAAAGGTAGTATTGTTATTTATTTTTTATTTAGGTTTAACTATTATTTGGATCACCACAATTGTTGCATAAAGAAATTTTTTTCAATGTACATTAACCACAAACATGTTTCTTACAGCCAGCACATATAACTCATAGTTTTATTTTCATTACAAAAATCTATTTGGCAAGTTTTTCGTATATTAGAACTCTCGGGGTTCTGCAAGAGGTCATTCAAGTTTTCCAGTTCAGATGGATCTTGAAAAAAATTGATGACTGTCTTGTTTCGTCCTTTCCCAAATACGGGAATCCATTTATTATAAATTTACTTTAGAGATCAGATGCCAATCAAAATTTTATTCCGAATTTATCCGGTTTGTCTGGCATATACTGCGTGAATCGGCATCTCGCTTTGCTTGAAAATAGTTGTTTGTTGATTGTAATATTTTGACCTGGTACGTAACAATTCTGACTATTTTCAATGAATTCTTGAGCGTTCTTGATGTTTGTAATAATCTTTTTGATCTATTTTTATCTCCTTTATTTTTATTAGATTAACTATTTTTAGCATTTATTCTGTATTTTCGGATGATTCCAGTACTGGATTTCTACTTAAATTATCTGCTTCAGCGTTATCTTTTCCAGGAATATATTTAATTTGAAAATCATATTGTGACAAATAGTACATTAACTCCCAAAGTTCTTTATCTGTTCTAGCTTTTATGTTCATACACCTTTTAATGGTTTATGATCTGTAAATATCATGAACTTTCTTCCGACCAGCCAATGTTGCCAATACTTTACCGCTTCCTTGATTGCCAGGCATTCTAAGTAAATTGCTTTTTTTTCTTTTTTGCAAATCATTCAATTTTTTTGAAAAGTACGCTACTAGCTTTTCCTTACCATCACTTTGTATCTACTTAAATATTGCACCAATGCCTTCTAGTGATGCATCCGTGTAAATTCTTATAGGTAAATTCTTATCGAATATTTGCAACACTGGTTGAGAACATAATAATTTTTTTATATTTGTAAAAGATTTTTTACACTCTTCAGACGATATAAACTTCTCATTTTTTTCTTGATAGTTTATGTAATGGGTCTAGCAGTATTGAGCTTTTCAGTATATATTCATGATAGAATTTTATTTTTCCGAGAAACTGTCTAATATTTTTATGGGTTTTTGAAGTGGGGAAAATTTTGTATTGAGATTAGATTATCTTTCACTGGTCTTACTGTATTGTGCTCTATTATATGTCTGAGATATTTCACTGATTCTGTTGCAAATGTACATTTTTCAAATTTTAGTCTGAAACCTTCATTTACTATTGCTTTCATTACTCTTTCTATGTGTTCTATATGTTCTTCGAATGATTCTGAAAAAATGAAGATGTCCTCTATGTAATTCTCTGAAAAGTCTTTTAATTTGTCCTTTCTTAAAATATTGAATAATATTCTTTGGAAAATAGCTGGTGATGTTTTTAGTCTGAACGGTAGACATGTCCAATGGAAGTGTCCATCTTGTGTAACGAATCTTGTTTTCTGTTTACCTTCAATACGTAATGGAATTGATCGGAAAGCGGAATTTATATCTAGTGAGGTGAAGTATTTACAGTTTCTTGTTTTTAGTTTATTAAATCTTCTATTAATGAGAATGGTTAAGCTTGTGGTGTAACTATCTTGTTCAATTTGCGGAAATCTATACACAATCGTGATCGTTTGTTTTCATCTCTTTTGAATGTTAGAGTTATTGGTGCTGCAAAGGGACTATAAGATTCTTCAATTAATTTATTTTCTAATAGTTTTGCCACCTGATTTTCTATTTCCTTTTTATCCTCTATAGTGCATCTATATGGCCTCTTACTGCAATATTTATCAACCAGTAAATCTATTCGAACATCGTAGTCCGAAACGGTACCTACATCATATTTATTTTTTGCGAATATGAAATTATACTTTTCTATAAGTTTTTTTATCCTTGTTTTTTTTTTTTTTTTTTTTTTTGTATTGTCCAAGTGATTCAGATCCAATCTAAATACATCTTCATTCACATATTCGTCAAAATTTACTTTAATTTCTTTTATTTCTTTATTTCTATTCAATGTATTTATATTTATTTTTTGTTTGTGTTTCTTTCTTTTGAGATATCTGTAAGTTTTCATCCTGAGTTAGTTTGAATTTCTTTATCATATCTAACCCAATAATGAAATCTTCAAAGTTATTTCTTTCTACAATAAATACATCAACATATTCCTCTTTATCGAAAATTTTTACTTTAATCGTTACTAAACCTTTTGTTTGTGTCACACCATTGACCATCTATAAAAATATTTTATTTTTATCTTTTATCTCTTTTTTTTTATTTTGACTAGTCTCAAATTTATTAGAGAGACATGGGAACCTGGGTCATATGTTCCGTTTACCTCTAACTTCTCTTCTAATACTATCTTTACTTTGATCAATGGTGTGGTTATCCGTTTTTTTGTTCCTTGCATAGGTCCACTTCTATCATCGAATTTCTTCCATTAATTCTGATTTCCTTTCTATTTTCCTTTTTGAACCAACAGGAGTCCTCTGAATAATATCTAATATTTTTGTTTAGTTTTTCACAATTCTTACATGGTTTCTTTTCTTCGAATTTCTTCTTATTATCTTGCCTTTCCTCTTTCTTTTTTGTAAAACTGTTTTTACTTACTAGATTTTCAAATTTTTTTATTTCTTGTAATAATTCTGTTGAGCTTTGACAATTTTCTCTATCTATTTTATCTCTTATGAATTCCGGTAGTCCTGCTGCTATAAGCATCATCAGAGTCTTTGTGCTGATATCGTTGTCCATATTCAGTAATAGTTTTTCTTTCCTCATAGCGTATTCCATTAGTGAACCTTCTTTATATCTGTAGGATATAGCGTATATACTTGTACTCCATCCCTTGTCTGCATTTGAGTGTTTACATACAAATTTTTTAATCATGAATTTTTCTGATATACACTTTAAATCTATTTGGTATTCTTTCTACTGTGTGGGTTCTACTGTGTTTGTTTCCACTATCTCTTCTAGATACAGATCATTAAACATTATATTGTCATCTTCATCAAAATACGTACTGTACATTTCCTGTGTGCACTTAATCCATATTCTTTTTTCTTGGCCTCTTTGATTGAGGCTTTTTTCCTTCTGTTATAACTTTCTGTTTTTGTTAGTCCGCTGTGGTTACTTACAAATTTTTCATTTTCTAGCAACACATTTTTTTTTGTCCTCAGTTGTGATAGAGGTTATGGCGATCACATTTGTCTTTCTACCGCTCGGTGATGCCACACATTTAAATACGAATTGTAGTTTTCTTGCCATTTTAAACCAAAAATTGTCGTTTTATAATATGTTTTATTATTTTGGATGAGGTGATAAACAAAAATATGTTTCTCTGTGAACAAAGGAATAAATCTTTATTCGTTAATTAACAATTATTTGCTATTTACAGTCTTATCTGTGAACAGAGAAACGACAATTTACGTTTATTATTTACACTACTTAAATTTTATTTAATATATTATCTTTATAAAATTTCTCTGTAATCTCTCGTGCATAAGTTCTATTTCGTAATGCCCATTTTTCTTCAAAATCAACGGCTCGACTTGTAAATAACAAAAGTCAATCGAAGAACTGCACATAAGATGCGGCAAATCTAACTCAAGAAAGAATACTTTCTTTACATGGATATATACATAAAACGCATATATAGAGAATTTCAAAGTCGATTTTTCTTTTGACATTCTCTTTCTTATAGACATTTCACTACTCACATTTTTCTTTTTGTTTACTTTCTTCCTTTGTTGCATAATTTTAGGTTTCTTCCTCTATTGCTAATTTCAATTCTCCCACAAACTACGATTATAAATTTATTAAATGTATAAGGAAATATAAATGTTGGTAATCGTATTAAAAATAAAAAGAACCATATATATGGATGACATACTTTGTGGTAGAACTAATTACGATACATTACCTGCAGCTTATATCTTTTCTTGTTGCAGTTTTGTTGTCTTTTACTATAGAATTTCGTATTTTCTTCCTTACGCATTTATTTCTTTGTCACAGAAGTTATCTCCTTTGTCAGTTTATCCAAAAGTAGATGATTCTATAATCGTGGACGTTTCCTGTATAAAAAGAGACTTTACATTAAAAAGTATTTCATTTAATCTTCCTATTTATATAGTACCTATTATATCACTGGCCCATTTGAATATTGTATTTCTCTGAACATAATAAATTTGTATAATAGGAATATAGATTCTAATTAATATTAAATGGAATGATACCACTGAGAACAAATTAAGTGCCTCAATTATTTCTATAGCTATAGTTTTTCTTAATCATTTCATTAGTCAAATAAGAGGTAAAGTATTAATCTTTTTATATAATTAATAATCGTTATCTGAGTAAACAATATTTCGAGACCTATGCGATAAAAATTAAATTTTTGACAAATATATTCACTAATTTTATGAATTTTATGACTGAAAATCTATTTGTAATCGCTCGATTACAATCCGATTTAAAATCTTGAAAGTATCAATCAGATTAGCATAACTATAATTCTCTAATGTTGCTATAAATATCTATCGAATTATACTTTGGTCTATATTATGAAAATTCTGTCTTCGTATGTCAAACAAGTATGCATCTGTCGCTTCATCTTTATCTTCTAAATATATACAATATTTTCATTATTTAATTTCATATCATTCCATTCTTTCTTCTTTGTCTTGATCAACTAAAGTATTATTTTCATCACCACGTTTTTATTATCGTCATTACCATCTTCGTTTTCTTTTTCATTCTTTTTAAAGATAACCTTATTTTCATATGTAGATAATTTCGAGTTTTCCTGCATAATTTGTTGCTGAAATTTGAATATTTTTTTTTAATTGGAATAAATAAAATTTTGCAATGATATGAGTATTAGTTACATATGAGTATACACTAGATTTTGTTTTACGAATTCACTTTTTTATTGGAATAAAGTTATAATGTCTGTTTTACAAAGAAATAAAATCGATATAGTCTATTAAATCTTCAGACATTAACTTTTTAAAGCGAGTAAGTTAATGTTTATTATCTTGCAAATTCTTCTAAAAAGAAAATGTAATACTTACTCTCATTTAATTTTTAACTATATATATTTTAGGAACGTTCGATGATATATTGTTCCTTATCGAGCAATTACAAAATTCTAATAATTTTTCTCATTTATATTTTAGAACGGCAATAGTCATATGTTAATTTCAGGAGATTCCATTTTTGTGTCGTTTCATGAAAATACATTTCCACTTCCTCGTCGTTTTCTTCCCTTCTGCAAGCTACACAAAGAAAATACTTGTCTCATGTACTTTTTCAAAAGAACGATTTAAATTATATCAATAGGGAATATTATTAAATAATATGTAATTTTATTAAAAATTATTATATTATTAATAATATAATAAAACCTGAAATGTATCTTTCCATTTATGACGTGTTGATCTGGTCTTCATATTAATATATTTCAAAACTGCATTTAACGATATTAATTTTAATAATATTTTACGTCACCATCAACTTTATTAATTAATTGATAATAATGGTTTTTATTACAGCCAGAACTGTTATTAAGTTGAACGTAGACCTTTGTTACAAAATTTTTATTTCGGTTTGTAGAAGAGTGGAAGAATCAAAACAATAACTTAAGCGACACCTTGCGGTGGTAATGTGTAAGCTTATTATGGCGGCGTTCGAGTTTGTAGTTTTGGCTGGATTATCAAATCTTAAGTTCCCTCGAAATATAGCTTCCTTATTTATCGACACTATGGTAGCCATACATATAAAAATTGAATAATATACTAGGCTGCAATAATGATGCCGAGAGCGTGCCTGGAGAAAGATTACCAGAAATACAGTAGATTTTGTGAAGAATAAAACATTTTTTGGAAAATAATTTTGTATGAAATTCTTGTTAAGTATAAGGTATAGTGCTACAATTAATTATCTTTTCAAATTCTCCATAGTACCTTATTATTTACGTTTATTAACTTTAAAATCGTTTTATTTCTGTTTGTGTTTTTCTGAATTCTTGATAAACCCAAATATTACATCGTTCATTCTTATTATATTTTTCGGTTTACATATTCGTATCAACAGGCAATGCAACTACGTCGCATTATTTGATTTTATATTCTAACAATTTTTCGATCCATTTCTGTTGATGCACGTTTTCGTTGATCCTGTTTAACGCGCATTTTATAGAATAATTTTTGTTTTCATTTGATCTCTATTTTTCTATTAATCTTGTTCATACATCTTTTTATAAAAATGTAACTACTAGATATCAGTATAAACTCCAGGATAAAGAAAATTGTTCTCTACATTGATAAAGAAAAATCATGAATTTTCTTTAAATCAATTTAATCCAACATTTATCCTTATATCTCTTAGAAATCCATTCCGATTTTTTTCAATTTATTTTTATTTATAAATACTCTTATTTATTTGGCATAAGAACGTTTTCTTTTGATCGTATCTGTTCTTTTTTAAACAACAAATAATTATAAACATGATATAAGGAAATAATATATTTATTATATTGATATATATTTATATATTTATATCTTTCAATACTTAGTTATAGTTTTTTTAAAATTATATGAGATATCCAGCTAAGTATCTCGATCGAAAAACATCGTTCATAAATGTGTTAATATGTGAGAAATATGGCAAGGGAATAAAATTATTATATACTTTACTTATTTCCGGAATTATTTCTCGTTTTGCATAAATAAAATTGACGCATTTTTATCGCAATTATAAATGTTTGAAGCAAGCATTAATTCCTAATGCTCATGTCACGTACAGATGTTGTTGTTGAATGTACTCACTATTGCATTGAACTATAAAGTTTAGTAGAAATAGGTTGCCTTTTTCTTCAACCATAGAAGGCTTAAACTATCAGTGTACGCAACTCTCAACGATCCAAAACTTTACATTTAGAAATTAATTTTCGACGTTTTGGTTAAATTTATGGGATTTGAGATCAGTATGATGAATGCACTTCACAAAAAAATCCAAAATAATAAATTTACCAATAAAAATGATACGGATTTAATATGTATTTCGAGAACAAATCACAGCAGTTATGATTTCGAAATATATATTTGTCGAACAAACTTTGAATTATTGTCTTACTCGATTTATCTTAATTTTTACTAAGAAAGAGAAAATCCAGTAAAAGTAATACATTGTTTCAAAGGAGATTAGGAATGAAACTCATGGCTAAGTATTTGGCCACAAGTTAACATTTAATAAAAATTAAATATAAAAAAATAAGTATATATTATATGCAATAAATGGCGTAGTATATATAAGGAAAAAGTTCTAATCCCAACACCTGTCCGAGATTTCACGAATAAAAACCGTTTAATAACGATTTATTTTCATTCAAGAAATTATTGATTAGTACATAGGCGATAGTCTAAATTATGCTCATTGTTATCCTTCATTCATTTGCTTATCTTTGCTTCATTTACGGGGATTCAAATGTTACAAGCAGCCTGGAAATCATAGCCCATGTGATGATAAATAGGACACAGGCGATAAGAAGTTTCAATGCTTGATGCATCAAATAAAACCTTGAAAATTTCAAAAATCAATATTATTTGAAAGTGATTGTTCATAATAAAGGAACAACGAAGTAATAATGCAATAAAAAAGTTACCTCCGCTTTTTTATACGAGCTTGTGGAAGTGTCTCAATAGGATCCTTTAAGATATATTTTCTTATACCTGAGAAGTATGTTTCAAAATAAGTATTCCAAACGAGATCCTTCATATCACAAAAGAATAATTCACGATCTTCGAGCGTCAACTTCCTCAACAATTCGTTCCATCTTTCATTCGTAAATTTTTTTTCGTTTATACAAAAATAACTAAGTAGATCTGACATTTCGTGAATTTTATTATACATTCTGAGTAACCTTGAACGAAAAGGATTATCGTCAGATGAAATTTTTCGCTTTTTTATCGTTCTAATATGCTCCCTCCAAAAAATAAGATAAGAGAAATTTACCTAGGGTTTTTCCCCCTGCACAAAGAGAGTGTATCGATTATAAGAGCTGGTAGGAAATGAACAAAATATATGTAGAAAAGATAGATCGGCCGATATTTTGTTATTTCAAAGATGGGGCACCAAATTGCCTTTTCAGATGGTACCAGTTCTACATACTTAAGTATCTTATTCAAAAATCTGCCGAAAGTGAATGGATTGTCCTTTGATACATAATTGTAAATTGGAATATCTTCATTGGATCTAAAAAGATTATGTATTCATACAGACGAATTAATTCAATATTTTCTAATATCATTATTTAATTTGATCCTAAAAATATTGTTACGAGTATTTGCCGTTACTTTCGATTATTTGCAATCTCCCATGCGCTAGCGATTATTCCATTGGCGGTCAAATCTCCAGGTACCAAGTCCATATTTATCGATCCATCGCAATGGAGAATTCGCATTAATCCCAATAGAATATTTGTTGTAATTCCTGTTGGTCCGTACAAGTTGTCGATCCATCCTTGTATAGGTTCTCGATACGTGGATGTCACTAGGAATATTAAATTGATTAACATACACCATTTATTGTTTTATACTGTAAGGATTACATTACTACCAACCCATTCCTGGACGAAATATTCCAATCGGTATAGAGTCAGCATGCTTTTTTATAAAATTCTCTGCGACTGTTTTCGTATAAACATAAGTATTTGGCCATATTCCGATTAATCTACAATCAAACAATTGTGTGAGTGTAATTAAGTGTTCTATCTATTCATTTCATATTTTCTATGACTAAATATGAAACTAAGCAATCGATACTCCGAGATATAAACGTACTGTGGGGTAATATCGTCGAGCAATTTTTCATTTATACTGTTCACCAAATTCATCAACTTATCGGGATCTATCGGTGGATCATAAAATTTCTCCTCGAGTGGAATATGAAAACAATTGGCATAAGCCGTAGATACATGCACAACACTCTGAAAATTTAAGGGTAACAAAGATTTGCTACAGTCAGATTTTGAAAAACCCTGATTGTTATTAATACGTATACAAAGGACAAAGTTGGTACCTTCAGTTTTGACATTTCTTTGGACAAATTTATTATATCCTTTACACTTCGAACGTTGATTTCTGTCGCCAATTTTATTTTCTCGTTGAATTTAACGGTTGCGGCGACATGAAAGATTATTGAGACCTCGCGTATTAATGTAGCTCTATCGACCATTGAGATATCAAGATTCGGCAAGGTACAATCGCCCTTGATTGGGACTATTCGATTCTGGAATGTTGGTTGTTTCTCTCTCAAAGTGGAAAATAACTGGAAAGTTGACAGAGTTGTAAATATTTTCTCTCTAGCGTTCGTTATCAAAAATGACAGGAAAACGACTTTTTGCGATCTTTTCCACGTTATGATAGACCAGTACTTTGTTTCTCAATTTTCTTTATTTTATATACCAATTATATTATTTAATAGAAAGAGATAATTTCAAAGTTGAATTAAAAGTGAAATAATAATTTACTAATCCCTGTAATAGATATAATAACTCACAGAATTTTCGATTAGTTCTTTCAAGCGTTGATGTACACTTTTTCCTCTTTTTGTACGTATCAAAAGGTAAATGCAAGTGATACCGGGACATTCTCTTAACAATTTCTCGATCAATAACTTTCCTATAAATCCTGTTCCACCAGTTATAAAAATACTTTGACCACTGTAAAATTTTTGAATGTGCGTGAGTTCGTAATTATCCTCGTTGGGTTGGATACACACAGGTGCATATTTAGTTTTCGTAGCATCTCTCAAAGAAGATAGGGCCATTTCTTGTTCACCTCTTTCTGGCTGTACGTCTATCATATTTGCTTTTCTAAATCGATCTGTAAACATAAACATAAACATAAATGTAGATATCTTCTCTGTTTCTCTATCGTATTTATTTATTGTAATCGTTTAAACGATATTGCAAGTAAGTTCAAGTGTCCGTTGAAAATATTATAATCGAACGTTTGATTAACACAATCTTTATTCCGATGGGTTTGCTCTTTCTATCTTAATATCGATTGTTAAAAGACGTTCATGGCATCTATTACTCGTCCTAATATATATCTATAATTTAAAATAGACAATTTTGTTATGATAGAAAATGATCGATAATTGGTGTTTTGAATTCGAAAGTGAAAAATACCACGTAACATATAAAAAAGAAACATGTACATATATTAATATTAGTTGCTTCATGATATTGTTTTTTATCTACTATAGGGTAAAAAAACATTTAAATTGCAAACGTAATTTCGTGTAATTCACAAACTTTTTTATGGTTTTTAAAATTTTCACGTAATCATTTATTTGAATTTTCGTAAAAGAATGTTACTAAATTTTTAGAACACATCATTTGATTCTGGTTCTTTTTAAGTACTTCTATAAAATACTTCTATAAAATTTACTTACTTTCAGAATTATTTTCCATATTGCACAATTAAAGCAGGCGGGTTTATAGTAATGTTATGAACATTCGGAGTAGAGATTTGTTTTCTATTCCTTAGGACAATTGTAGCTGTTGTTTTAACGAGGCTCACGTTTGAACTGAAGTATAGAAACAACCAAAAGCATTTATCCTTTTTCTCCCACCACGTTTCTTTGATCAATTCTTGATCTTTTTCGACACTCTTGTTTTTTTTTCTTATATTCGAACATAATTCATATCCTGGAAGACGCATGTGTTTCAAAAGAAGCGATCAGGACACACAGGTTATTGCTTGTTTTTATGCTTGATGTATCCAATAAAGCATAAATTCGGAAAGTGGGCATTATTTTAAATTCTAATGACAAAGGAACAATAAAAAAAAGGCAAGAAAAAAGAAGTCTTTGTTATTTTATATATGCTTGTAGAAACGTTTCAATGGCATATTTAGGACATGTATATTTTTATCGTTAGGAGACATGATCAATAATATGTACTTAAACGAAAATTAAAATTATCAGTCTTACTTTAGAAATGGATGAAACATTCATGAGAAGAAGTAAAGAAAGGAAGATCAAAATTAATGTGTAAGGTAGAATAACACAAAGAATTTCTACATTCGAATTTACATGTTGCTTTCTAGACGAGTTTGGAAATGATGCAAGAATTTATGTAATTATTGGTACAGGCAGTCAGATAACGATTATCATGGTCAATTAATTTCTTTTTAACGGAACGTGTCAAAAGATATATCTATTTTTTTAGTTAAGTGATATCCTCTTCACAATTCTTTGGTCAATAATTACCTCGTTGATTTTATTTCCCTGTTTACAAATATTTATTTATTTTTTTATTCAAATGGTTGAAGGATCATTATCCAATTAAATGTTTAGAACGCTGTTAAATAAAAAGTTTCGTAATTGGAAAATCCATGATTATTTTGAATGATCTGATATCATCACATATGAATATATCAGTGTTTTTTCGAAATGAAAAAGTACCAAAATAATACGTAATACGTAGTGAAAAATGTTTGTTACGTCTCTCAAAGTATCTTTGAAATGAATATCATTCATTGTTATGACCTTCCACCATAATTATTACGCTATACTTTCTCTTTTATTCATGGAGTATAGAGAAATATGATTTCTAATTTTAATCAGGTTTAACCGGATTTTATTTGTAAAATAAATCGATACGATGCGTCTTAATGAGACGAGTGAAAGAGGACTTACTTATAATAAATTTCTTCTCTATTTTTATGTTAATTGTAGAATAATTTTATGTTGAATGTAGAATATTGTCTCCGAATATAATTACATCCTCTCTTCCTCATTTGCTTGCTTTTATTTTCTCCTTTGATCTTTATATCAAAAATATAAATATAAATATTAGTAAAAATAAAAATTTTCTATATTAAAGTATTACATTAATATTTAAAAAATTTTTGTATTGCCAAATTGTTGTAGTAATGGTTGTGATTTATTAATTTGATTGTTTAAATTATAATATATTAATTTAAATTCTTTATGTTTATTTAAATTTTGATTATACAAAAATATATAATATTTCAAAAATTATGAAAAATTTGTTAGTATTTTAATTAACACGGACCATTATATTTTCGGTTTAGCAGTATCTCATTACAATTAGAGTGCAATATTTTGCAACTAGTTTTTTTTATTTTGTTAAATTATGATAATATCTAATTAACTGAAAAAATATTTCGCATAAATGCGTGTAACTCAAAAAGTTTTTTTATACTTTTTTCAATGTAGACTTGGAATTTGTTCAATTATCATAGAGGAATATGACTAAATCTTTATATCATATTTTATAATTATGAATTTTTAATGCAAATTTACATAAACTTAACTTAGTTTTAGAAGTATTTTCCATTTTGCATAATTAAAATTGACGCACATTCATCGAAGTTCTAAACGTTTTTCTCTTGTGCTCATGCAATTTTTAGATGCTACACGAAAGAAGGGCATTCTTGCACTGAATTATAAATTCTAGTAGAAGTTGGTAGCCTTTTCCCTCTACCTTTCAAAACTTTAACTATCATTGTACACAACAAATAACGAACGAAAACACTACATTTCAAAATTAAATTTTGACGTATTGGTTAAATGTTTATTATAATGCTTATGTAATATATCTAATTTAGAATGATTTATTTTCCTATTTTCTGTATTTCTTCATTGTACTCATTGATTTTTAGTACAACCTTTTCTTTCTATTTTTCATTTATTTCTAAAACTAATCCGATAATTCTATTAACTCCATGAATAATTATCAACGGTAACAAGATGAAATTATTCAATGAAAAATTGTTGAGAAATTAGCACGTCATCAGATTCATTTAACTTCCGATATATTCGAAAATTAGTGAAGAACGTGCTTCCATGAATAAAGAAACTCATGGAAGATTCGAATAATGAGTTGTTTAAATGTGATCGATTGTTATTTCTTACTAATATCTAATAATATAATTAAATTTTCTATATATCACTTTGATTAAATTTTGAGATTCCTTGTTACCACTAGAAACGGTATTAAAAATTTAATATTTAGTACACGTAAGAAGAAAAAAATTGATAAATATATTTTGTAATATGATACTCGTTGAACATGCTAGAAGTTGCAAATGGTTGTTTTTCATGAAATAATACTTATTTATGATCCGAAAAACGGATAGATTCACAAATCTTTCAATGTGTGATTTCTACAGTTATTTTTCACGCTGAAGAATAGACATTCAGAATTTCCACAACGCATAATCTCAATCAAAGGCGACTGTAATTTGCCGAATCTTGGTATCTTAATGGTCGATAGAACTATACTTATACGAGAGGTCCCGATTGTTTTCTTCGTTGCTTCGACTGTGAGATGCAATGAGAAAATGAAATCGACGTCAGCTATTTACGTTTGAAATAAAAATTTTATATCATATCAATTTGCATTAAATTATTCGATTAATATTGTACTACGAGAAAATATCATTTGTATGCTATTACATTTCTTTTTTACATACACGTAAGCACGATTATAATAATTTATCGATAATATTAAAAAAGATCGAATGTAAATTAAATGCAAGAAAAAAGCAAAAACGTAACCGGTTAACAAAAAATATTTGCAAACTATTATGCGCCCAAAAACTTAACCTATAATAAGCATCTTCGAATAAAAATTAAAACGAGACTATGACTACGACTATGACTATGTGAAGGTATTGGTCACCAATCACTTTAGAATAACATTTTCATACGAGTCATATAGTTCACATCTAAAAGTAAGTATTGGTTTTTTTGATAAACGCCTTGTATGGATGCGGCATAATAATCAGGTTTGATAAATTTCCAATCGACTTAATCAAACTGTCAAGGATTTTTGTGGATAAATTGAAAAAAGAATAAGAAATATATATATATATATATATATATATATATATATATAAATATATATTATTTATATATTATTATAATAATTATATATATATAATTTTATAATCTGATTAACCATTTATCATACTTCTATTTAATTGTTAAATACAATCTTTTAATGGTTACTATTAATTCCAAATTGTAATAAAAGCTATTAATGAAATTATTTCACAAGAAAATATTAATAATAAAAGTAATCGTGGCATAGATACGTTGCTTCATTTTCAAACTAAAATATTCCATACTTTTCACAGGTATAACAATTATTCTAAAGTTTTATTTTAAATGTAAAAATGTAAAAATTATTGCCGCGATTAAGCAAGTCCCGTAGATGCCAGATCCACGGAATGTTATGTTCAATTCCATGTCATCTACATCTACTATAATACTATCATTGTAATTAATATCTTTATCATAATTGTTATTATTATTATGATACTATTATCATTATTATCATCATTATCATTATCATTAGTCATATTATTAGTTGTATTATTATCATTATTATCATTATTATTGTAATTTATATTATACGTATAAATTAAATATTAGTATATTTAATCATTTTAAGATTGTTAAATATAGATATCCTCACGAAACCATAACACCACAAGACATCCTTATCCCCAGCCAACGCTTTCTCCTCTCTTACAGGACTTTTTCTATTTCTCACCAACTTTCTAAAACAAATCTCTCCTCCTCAGTTTGCCTTTTTTCGAAAATCTATCCTGCAAATCAATCATCACACTAAATCTACCTTCTACTCTTAAAAACTTTCTCTTCAATTACCATCTAGGAATACATTATTCAATTACCATCTAGAGAATAAATTATACATTTAAATATCTCCAATCTAGCAAAAATATTTTTTATTCAACGCATTGCGGAGACAAACTCATATTGCGTGTTGGCACGTAACACATATAGACGCACATAAAGATGTGCACCTAAATTTTGCCTTTTCCTTGGGCAAGTTATGTGAATGAAAACATAATCATCGCATTCAATTGTTGCAAAAAGAAGAGTGAACGTAAAATAAAAAGAAAAATAATAAATGTATTCATTTACGATGAACTTTAGGATCCCTTACATTCTCATACTCACAAACACATTAATGTTGAAATATTTATATACCATTTACTATCTGCATTTTGTATAAGCAAATTCCTTCATCAAGTCAAGCCCACTGCAGAAGATTTTTTCGTTAAACTTTATGAATACGGCGTAACATAAAAAACAATTGATACTTCGTGTATGTGTGTAATTCTATCGGTTATCGAAATAACAAAATTCTTCAAATTACAATTATCCTCGATCACGGGAAATAGTTTCGTTTCCTTTTCGTTCGGAATTCCGATTGTTCCTCTCTCATCGTAGAAAATATCTACTTTGCTTTTTATACGGAATCAAGAAATCTATGATTTAAATGAAGATGAAATAAAATATAGAAATAATTATCGATCAAAAATAATAACTCATTCAATCCTCAAATTATCTTCTTCTTTTTTTCGGACATATCGAAAGATATTTCGAAATTTATAAGATATAAGACTTGACGTCTCTGAAAAATTACTCAATGAATAATTCCTCTATAAATATTGTTCTACAGCTCATGAATATACTTTGATCATGGTAGTACCCCTGAGTGAAGAAGAATAGTTAACGATTGCATATCTATAGGCGTATATTACTCCCGAATTCAGGAATGGAATTAAGTATTTTACAAGTAGATTCGATTCTAATTGGATAGTTTCGAATGTTTCATATCTGTTTCAAAGAGGAAAATCAGTAATTTCAAGTAAATTCAAACGAGAAATAGGTTCGAACTTTTTTTAATATTTTGAATAAGCGTAAGTTGAACCTTTTATGAATACTTCGATCGAATAACGTCACAACAAATTATAATCTATGGTATTCTTTTGTGTTTTTAGCTAACATCTTGTTAATAAGAATTATCGTTTTGAGTTTAACCAACTTCTCGGTTCTTTAATAATTTTAAAAGTTAAAAGCTCTATACAATCCTCAATGTTGCGATTAACTATACATTCAACTATTATCAACACATATATACTCCGTGTGAAAGTTTATTACTTGTAAGTACATTGAATTTCTGGAATCAAAGATTCATAGTTAGTTCGACGTTAGCATGTTACGATATTGTGTTGAATGATTTTTTATTAGTTACATTATACATAATATATCTCCAATTTAACAGTTAATTTTAAGTAATCCTTCTTCCTAGGTCCTTCGTGCTGATAAAATATGGATTGAGTGAAAGTGAACTTTCGGCAGACTTTTTTTGTTTTTCGAGCTGTAGAACGTGTCAAATGCTACGCTCCTATTGGTAGCTTCACCTACATGTGATTGGTCATCTCCATCGATGTGGTAATCAGCGCTCTCTGTTGACGGCGTACCGATTTACGGTACTTTAACAGATAGTTATATATTTTGATAAAAGGAGTCGTTTATTATTTACATTCTCTAAAATAAAGTATATCTCAGTAACATTAATGTTTGGATTATAATGTTATGTAAGTACTTTTATTATATAAAATATAATTTTTTCAACAAATTATCGAACAAATATATATTTATCTTTTATTAGTAAATTTTTATGACGTCACTTACAATATCGTGTAGAGAAAATTATTTATTGATATGTGAAAAAATGAATTTGTGCTCTCGATTTTATTTTTATTGAGAAAATATGATTACTGGAATTTTTATTTTTCTAATTCGTTGACGATTGTATACAGTATGTGTTTTCTCTCAGAATCGATTTTGTCTTACGAACGTGATAATTTTTTGATTCTTTCACCTGTTGTTCTAGTGCATTAATCTTGTTTATTAATTATTTGATTTAACCATGATACGTAAATGATAGGTAAAACAATGTTTAAAACAGTAAAAAACAATGGGAATCGATACTACAGAATTATATCGAAAGTTGCGAATGAGGTTAGGATTGAAACTATATCCTATACATCGGTTTCACAGACTTGTACTCCTTCAAGTTACTTTAAGAATGAAATGAAGTCTATTCAAATAAGATAAATTTGAATGAAAGAGATATTAATATAACTGTAGATTTGGATATATTCAAATCCGCTGTTCGATGAGTTTACAAGTTGCAGCAAGAAAGAAAATAAACATCGTGGAAGATGTTCAGAACAATTTTTTACATCAAACAGTAAGTGCAGTAATATAAAATAATATTTATAACCGACTTTCATGAAGGAAGTATTCTAAGATACCGCTTTCTAACAGTGTAATTATACAGGATCATCTGACAGATGTCGTCAATCAGCTATTAAAATATTATGGCCAGGCCGTAAGAAGCAGTGAACATAATCTAGATAATATATAGGATAACATTTTTCCATGAAATTTCAAGACGGTCACAACTTTTGTTCAAACGATTGATTTAAATATAAAACTGCTGAAGCAGCTGAAACTCTGTATTGGTTAACTTGTAAAAACTATGCGTTAATCTGTTATATCAGTTATGAAGATAATTACCAGAAACTACTATCGAGGAATTATATAGGAAACATTAAATGTAAATAAATCATTCTATTGTATTCTATTGATAAGAATATCAAAAAATGTATTTGTCTGTATCTCATATATCACAGATTGGTATATATGATACTGTCATCATATTTAATGATGGTAATGCTGGCAAATTGAAAGTGGCTCAGAATAGCTGGGAATGGAATACGACAGTCGTAGCTGAGGATATGAAGTGATTTTCAAGACAAAGTTACAAGCTTGAAAAATTTCTAAGAGAATGTTATCTTTGATAAGCTTGGACGGTTTGGAAGGAGATAAATTTTACAATAGCGGAGGATTTTGGTTGCTTTTTCTACTGAAAAGTAAGTTTTTACTAAAATAATTTCTTTTATACTAATTTCTGAAAAGCTTCCTTCTTTTTTAGACTAATAATTCGTTTTCTCTCGAATTATTTAAGATTCGCTCTTGATTTTTCTACAGTTCATTTATAATATTCTTTTGATACCGAATATTTAAATTTATAATAATTTTCAAAAGAATAAAAAGAAGATAATTATAAGTTAGAATAATTAGATAGAACAAAAATTTCATTTTGATCCCGAATATATGTAGTCCAGTGAAACTAGAGAAGTAAGTTCTCGAAGCATATAAATGACTTAGTAAAGTTTCATTACTTATTGAGCAGATGGATCATGAAGTTGGTAAATGTAACATTAGTGGGATTGATTATTCATATTGTTCTTAACACTTGCTGTTTCTTGTTATTGTTTTTTGCACGTTTGCATCTCGGAAAAATATATGCAGGATTTAATTATCGTAGGCTGTAATTGTCAAACTTTATTAGTATATTTTATTAGTCGAAATAAGAAAAAGAAAATGTTATATAAAATGTTATCTAAACGTTATATTTCTTAATTGAATTGTGTGACGATAAATCAAGAATGGAGAGAAAACTATCGTAAAATTCGGCGTAAGATTAAAAAAAAAAAGATAATGAATGCATAACCTTAGCGGTTGTTTTTTGTTTTTATCGAACAGTGTCTCAAAACGGTAGGCTGAAAATAAGATACCTATTTATTATAGATATAGATATGTATTTGATATTCGCTACATACTTATTGTGAATAAATTTCGACGAACCAATGTCACAATCGACTCTCATTACGCTCATAACGCATTGTGTCAATTGATTTTTTCGAATAATTTCAAGACAAGCCAAAAAGGTGAAAAATTCTTCCCACGAAAAATTGCTTCTTTGATCAAAATCATAATAGATTAAAGAAGAAAATATATTATAATAAACTATTGAAATGTAGATTTATTCGAGGATATTTTGTCAACCGTATTTAACCTTCTTTATTTCCCATTATTACTTTTTGTACGTTCATATCTCAGAAAAATAGTATATAGATATACATACACAACGTGCTTGCCATGAATATATATTTTATAATTGAAAGTGATTGTCACATGAGTATGAAGATAAAAGAAACTACGCAGTTAGAATAAAATGCGTTAGAATAAAATGCGTTAGAATAAAAAAATGCGTCAATAATAATCGACAGTACAATTTATAATTTTTTCAGAAGACATTTCAGTTTCGTCGCGTTAGCATATATACTCTGACGTTTATAAAATTATCAGTTTTCTTTTCTGAAGCGGATTAAAAAAATCTGTCTGAAAGAGAAAATTATGATATAGAATTTAAAAAAAATTCTAATTCACGCTTACTTTTATAGGTCGATTTGGAAGCGTAGAAGTGATGAAACCGCTGTTAGAGGAGTATGACCAAGAAGTGGCCCTTGATTCAACAGTTGGAACATCAACTATAGAATCATCCGTCGAAATAATCGACAATCTTATACCTATTCAAAAGTTTTACGACAATGAAAGTGTATTTTTAACTGGCGGAACTGGATTCATGGGAAAATTATTAATCGAGAAATTGTTAAGAGGATGTCCTGGCATCAGATGCATTTATATTTTGATACGTTCGAAAAAAGGGAAAAATGTTCTTGAACGCTTGGATGAACTTATGGAAGATTCGGTAAATTGTTTATTATTTCTATATTTTCTTTGATTCCTTATCTATGAGATTCTGTATTTATTAAATAATGTATACAGCGTGTCTTATTTATTTTTAAAAAATGGGAATATTTTGTGAGAGGTCGAACTTAAAAATGAAAGTTTTTGTACGGATTTGTTTATTGTGAAGAGATCCATCATTCAATTTCAATTTCTTTTTAAGCGTGTTAAACGTTGGGAGAATTTCAAAGGCAAATTCATTTTTTTAAATCGAACTATATAACTACTTTTTGATGGACTGATTTACATTCATGTTAAATAGTATGGAGTATAACAGTCAGGAACTATTGATGTATGTTTGTATTCCTTTTTATTTGAGATCTCACGAATTTATAATGTAATGTAATTTATAATATTTTATAATAATAAATTACTTCATATAGAAAGTCGTCGAATTCGTCTCAAAAAATTATTGAACCATGAAAAAAGAATATATATTTCTATTAAAAAAATGAACTTAGCTGTAGAATTTTCCATATCGTTCGAATTACAATAAATAAATTTGACTTGATAAAGAAATTTGACATCCAATGTTTCCGATCTTACCAAACAAATCTCTTCAAAAATTTTTTTGCTCGCTTCAGTCTCTCAAGTTTTAATTATTTGAGATAAATTGAATACCTTGTATATACTTGTTAGATATAAGAAACAAGAAATTAATAAATATATTATTGCTTTAGTGTACTTTGGACATGTACAAAGTCTTCTAATGCTATTTATTTTGTTAGGACATTTATTTAAACGAAATAGGCAAAATTTACAATTCTGTGCGTTTTCTAGTTATTTTCCAAGTTGAGGAAGGAAGAACCAAAATTCCGAAAACGAATATTCACAATTAAAGGAGATTGTAGCTTGCCAAATCTTTGTATTTTCAAAATTGATAGAGCTACACTCACAAGCGAAGTATCAATTGTTTTCAATGTCGCTGCGACCGTGAGATTCAATGAAGCAATGAAAGCGGCGATAGCTATTAACGTCCAAAGTCTAAGGGATTTTATAAATTTGTCCAAATGCCGAATCTGAAGGTATCATCTTTATCCTATATATACTTACTAATGATTATCAAGATCTTTTAATGAAAGCTCTGATTATAATAAATGTTTGTTATTTTTAATATGTCAGAGTTTCGTTCACGTATCCACGGTTTATGTCAACTGCCTTTACAATCAGATCGAGGAAAAGATTTATGATCCACCGATAGATGCTGACAAATTGATCGATTTGATTGACCTTATGGAAGAAAAATTAGTTAATGATATTACACCGCAGTACGTTTCATATTTATTTATAACAAAGATATTAAAGAAATAGATGGTGCACGTTGGTTGATAATACACTGGTACAATTTTTTAATTTTGGTTTACTTGGAAGATGGCCAAATAGTTATGTGTATAGGAAATCCCTTGCTGAGAATGTGATAAAAAAGCATGCTGACACGATACCAATTGAAATATTTCGTCCTGTAATTGGTTGGTAGTAATGTAATTTATGTAATAAATTATAGAATAAAACAATAAATGATGTATGTTAATCAATTAAATATTCCTAGTGATATCGAGAACCTATTCAAGGATGGGTAGATAATATGTACGGACCTATAGGAATTACAGCAAATGTTCTAATGGGAATAATGTGAATTCATCATTGCGTTGCATCGATGGAAGTGAACTTGGTACTCGGAGTCCTGACGATTAATGGATTAACTGGTAGTGCTTGGGGTATTGCTAATAATCTAAGGTAGCGTCAAATGATATCGTTCATGAATGAATAAAATGATGATTTTAGAACAAATTAAATTAATTCATCCTTATTCGAATATAATAGTTTGGTCTTTATGAAGTGACGGATTTTTAATGAATATTAAAAACATTATATTTTTTTTTTAAATGTTTATTTAATCTAAATAGACTTCATTTGCTTAAATATATTATACTTTTCGTTAAAGGTCACTCAGAATGTATAAGAAAATTCATCAAATGGCGGACGTGTTTGGTTATTTTTGTACGAACGAATGGAGGTATACGAATGAAAGATGGAATGAACTAATGAAGAAGTTGACACCCGCAGATCGTGATTTATTCCTTTGTGATATGAAAGATATCGTTTGAGATATTTATTTTACAACATATGTTTCAAGAATGAGAAAATACATCTTAAAGGATCCCATCGAAACGCCTCCGCAACCTCGTATAAAATGGCGAAGGAATCTTGTTTCTTGCATTTTTAATTCATCATCTGTTTATTATGACAATCATTTACAAATGATATTGATTATTTGATTTTTTAAGGCTTTACTGGACCTATCAAGGATTCAAACTTTTTATAGCCTGTATTTTTTTGTGATCATATGGGCTATTTTATTGAGCGTTCCCGGACTATTTCTAACGTTACCGTCTTCATGAAGTAAGCAAGATTGTCAAAGAAAATGTAGGAGGAATAATAATAATGTACTCTTTCACCATAATATAAGTCAATTATTTCTTTTATAATAAGGGATCTTTGTTAAATGGTTTGATGAGACGTAGAGATACTTTTGGTAGGGGTTAAAGATATTTTAGAGAATTTTTACTCATAAAATTTCGAGCAGGTTTGATCTTTTTTGCGTCATTTCGAAGGTCTGATACTCTTCTACTCCTCATGATGGTGACCATCTGTCGCAGGTTGAAAAGTGATATTAAAAAAATAAAAAAAAAAAGGAAAAAGATATAAATTTCAAGCGAATTCTCAATCTGTTCGAATGTTACTATTGAAATATGCGTCGTAGAAAATGCACAAAATAACAAATGTACGAGACGTGGATTTAAAAACTCTATTGTTCTCAGAAAACTCAAATAACGATTTTTTCAATAGTTTGCTGACTTTCTAAATAACAAATTTTTGAGATAAAAAAATATAATTTAATTACTTCAACAAATTAGTAAAAGTTTAATACATTTTGAACGTATATTGGTTTTAAATCAATTGGTTAAGTAATTTTTATTTTTGTAATTTTAGCCATCAGAGTTGAGAAATAAATTGTTAAAATTTGAAATCTAAGTTTCTATGGTAAATTCTTATTAAGTATATTTAATATATTTACAATTGATATAAAATGCCAGCCCCGAGAAATGAATCATCTTAAAATTTCTAATTCTTTTTTCAATAGCTACTTTTTATTTCTTTTTTGGCAGTTTTGCTCGTTTTTTTTTTTATCCTTTTTGTTGTACCTGTTTGGGGTGCAGGACATCACAGACCAACTATAAACACAATTTAAAACATAAATGTTTGTAAATAGGACTAGGGACGGCATTTGTCAGTAGATGAGATATATATCTTTATATTGCCAGAAGAGTTCTCATTGTGTCAGTCGCTGTATTTTGATGGAGTAATATTGAAGTTCGCGAAATCTAGGATGTGCTTCTCCTCCTGGGCACAGTAAATTTGTTTTGCGTTAATTTTTGATTTTATATTATTAAAAATTTTTAGTCCATTCATGCTTTTTGCCGTCATGCATGATTCTATATATAAGTATGGTAGAAGTTATTTTCTAACCTTATGTCTCGTTATATCTCAAAATCAAACGCAATCAATGAGAAGGAAGAACAAGTTATTGTATATTATTGAATGATATAATGAAAATAAAGGAGGAGTCGAATTTTTTAATCAGTTAAGTCATTCAGTCACTGATAATAAAAAAATTAATCGTTGACCTATAAGAATTTTCATCGGGATATTAGATATATTTGATATAATTATATTAGATATAATTGGTATAAATTCAGAATATTACTGAAAAGTAAAAATGCTGATAGAAATGTCAAAATTCTATAATAAATAGAAATATTAATATGTTCAAATTCTCAATCTTGTCTGGTAGAACTTTGTATTAGAGCGTTTCAATATGCTATTTCTTTGATTTGATTTAAAATTAGGAATTAAGAGCATACTCGGACTTGATATTGGGCAAATGAATTCTCTCGAATTATAGTATATGAAAAGCAACACTCTTATGATTTGTCCACATTCGAAAGACGGGAAACCTAAAATTGAATGTCCCTCATATAGACGCTCAATTTGCCATAAGCATCACGTTGGGTTATTCATCGTTCAGTTCATTGGTCACCAGTAAACATTTTATTATTTTTTTACTGTAATTTCGTTTTTTTATAACTCTTTGTAGAGATAAAAGATTGTATGTATGGTAATTTCAATTAAATGAATGAAAAAAAAACTGAAAATAATGGAGATTGATGGAATTAATGAGTATTTTTTGTTCTTAAAATAAGATATTTTTGTACTAGAAAATAATTGTATGTTTTGGTACGACCATTTGAGTATTTATTTTATTTTCAAAGAAAGAAGAAAGACTCGTCTCAAGATGATTATGGTGCTTGATGTTTTTTGAAATATTGAAAATTAAAAAACATATGAGGTTTTTAACGAAAAAAATCAATTTTTACGTATTGCACGATTCATAAATGTTTTTTATAATATAAAAATTGGAAATGCATTTTCAAACCTACTGATTATTATTTCCGAGGCTTCAAAGAATATAAAGTATTTTTTTGAAGTCAAAATTATTGGTTCAGTCTAAATGATTGCTGTTCAAAATGCCTGGGGTATAGCGCACACTAAGTGCACAATTTGAAATTATTTTGAAGTGTGCACAATTACGATTAAGCTTTCCAGCAATTGTGCGATGTATAGTAAAGCAAAGAAGGTTTTCCTAGAATTTTACGTAAATTGTAAAATTTGTATTATTCAAGACTGTCGAAAGTGAGAGGAACAATGTATCACATTTTTTGTTTTTTATATACATATAGCGTATTCTTTCATAGGATGGTTTAAAAAAAATTTTTGCAATATTTTATTTTTAATAATAAACAATTTTTGAATTGTCCGATTTGCAGATATTTTTATTGGTAATATTGATAATCATTAACAAAACTTATGAAAAGTACTCTTTGTTTGTATTCCGTTAAGAAATTAGATGTTATTTGTAACATAATGTTGCATGTTGTAGCGTTATTCAAGAATGATACCGTTTTAAGAACAAATAATAAAGTAAAACATATAAAAAAGAAAGTTGATATCCATTCATAGGCTTTACTATGGTCAAAGTGCATTCGTAACCGGCCAAATTAGATTTATGAAAAACTTCTTGATCGAGAGGTTATTCAAAGGATATCCGGATCTTTAAGCACATTTATTTTTAGATACATTCGAAAAAAGAGAAAGTAATGTTTCAATGCACGGAGAAAATCATTAAAGATCCGATGGGTTTTTTTCTAAATAATAATCCTTATTCAACCGTCTTTTTTATTATTCACCGATTTTTATTAATTAAAATTTGAATACGTTCCACTTTTTCAGGAGGTTTAGCAGTTACGAGTCTTCCAGAATGAGGTTCGCTTTCAACTGTACGATCACTTTTAAATCTACTCTACCACTTTTAAATTGACTCTATATATCATTCATAGATTCATCGCCATACATTTTACGAATAATATCTATGGTTTCCGAATATGTATGCCCAAGTTTTTGGCAAAATATGATGTATTTTCTTTGTTCGATACGTTCAGGCATCGTGAAAAGTGACGCTCACGAAATATAACTTAAAAGTTATTTTAAGGTGCAAAGTTATAACACAAAGTCGGGAGAGTTTCTGGAGACACAGCACATATATCTTTTTCTTCACTGTACACATACGAAAAGACACAATGGAACAATTATACACGACGAGTATGTATGGATCGTACCGTGCGATACACCGCTTGTAGCGGTTCAAGCTATGAACACCTATAACTTCGTCAATTTTTCGAATTTACTGACCTTGGCTTAAATTCCTCACAAAACTTCAAAGTTAATAAAAATGTAAAAAAAAAATCAATTTTTTCCAATCATCAAGAGTAGCCAGTCTCCTTAATCTTTTCACCCTCATCTAATCTCAACTCATTCGATCAACTTTATAGATTAAATTGTCATGAAGGTTATTAACATGCTATCACATTGTCTTATTGTATTAAATCATTCAGGTCTGTGCGAAAAGTAGGGTAATATAAAACTACCAGTAACTTAGGCATTAATATTATTATCTACGTTTTCTATTACATTGTCACTTGCCGATTGCTTTTGTACTCATTTCTTGTGTTTCTTGCATAACAACCAGGTCAGATAGGTTCTGCTTCTTTACTTCTGATTTTTTGCATCTTCTCTAAATACATGAGACATATCGTTCTGTTTATTGTTCTGCATTTAAAAAAAAGATCATGATAGATTTTTGTCATTAAAAATGATTAAGACAAAGAATAAAAATCTTTTCATCTCCGTAAGCAGCCGAGTGTACTTCGAAAAAATCCTCGAAAAAATCCCAACCATTTAATTGGAAAGTCAGGGAGTAATCTGTATTTGTTTTTTCACAAATCCCACGTCAATATTTTATAATAAATGCAAATATAATTTTTAGATATTATGTTAATGCACCCTATTCAGAAAAAGACATCATTTTTTGATAAATCGTTAATAAATTATGATTTAACGATCAAGAGAAAAATTTTTTAGATTTAATTTAATTTTTATATTATAAATAAATTCTTTTATTGAAAATAAACAAAGTGTATTGTTCCTGAAAATTGTTAATAATGGTCAATCCTATCATCCAACAAATATTCGAAAATTGGACTGTATTTAGAAAATATTAGATCGAATTTTCTCATGCGTTATTACTTATCTCACTTGAAATTATTTTATGTCTTTTATAAATAACGTTTTTATTTTCCGAAGTCATATATATACATACATAATGACTAACAAAAGTATTCGAACGCTCGGTATTAAATCTTAAAATAATAAAATCGTACATGTTAGACTTAAATTTTGAAAGTAATGCAACCACTATAAAGCATAACTATCGAAATTATATGTACAAACTTTGAAATGAATCGTATAATATTTATAGTACATATAAAACATTCATTGCAAAGATGTATTGAAACAGGTTCATAAAAGTATTTCAACGGTATTAATTATATGCACTTTAATGAAATTACTCATTAATTGGATTTTCCACATGTTTTCTCTACGAAAACATTCTTCGACCACTTGTTATCTAAGCATTCA
This sequence comes from Vespa mandarinia, assembly GCF_050613455.1. Lineage (NCBI taxonomy): Eukaryota > Metazoa > Arthropoda > Insecta > Hymenoptera > Vespidae > Vespa > Vespa mandarinia. Next base: position 2,687,781 of record NC_140834.1, on the reverse strand, counting down.
AATACTTTTGTGATCATTACAATGAATGTTTCATAACTTTTACTAATATTATTCGATTCGCTTCAAATTTAGTATACATAATCTGGATAATTATGCTCTATAATAACTGCAATATTACTTACCGAGCTTAAGTGTAACATTTTCATTATACATGTAAAGTTTCAATAGTGAGCATTCGAATACTTTCGTGAGCCATTGTATTGTACATTCTTCGTATTACAACATTCATTTTCCGAGGGCGTATTTGTATATGTCCTTCATAGCAAATGTCTTCGTGCTTCTCGGATTTGATGGCAGTAACGCGTAAGAATGGCGCTAATGTTACGCTATGGTGACACAGCAGGACCAGTAAGATTACTTTGGGCGAATAACATAAGCCAGCATTCGTCTATACACCGCCATTTGGCCACGCCTATTATCTCCCTTTCTTCTACTTCCTACCAATCCTATATTTTAACATAGTTGAAGTTGTTAATTTTCTTTAGATTAATTATTTTTGTTATTTCCAATGTTATCACAAAATGATGTATGGTATGAACTATAATATATTTTATTGTCTTTTGTATGTTTTCTCAACATTAAGACATTTAGTCCCGATCTTACCTATTTATAGAGACAGTTAATTTCAAAATAGAAAAAAATTCCCAAAATTACATTGCATTGATCTAAAAAAAAGAGAGAGAGAGAGAGAAAGAAAAAATTGTAACCATATTTAAAAATAACTACTGCTTTATAGAATGTACATATTTATAAATTTATTGGGTTGTTCGGAAAGTAATTTCGTTTCTTCCCGACAGCACATTTAATTGTATTTTTTTTGCAACCAACTTCACACTTAAGAAGCATAATCATTATATGTTTTGAGAGCTGATATACCAAGGCTTGTGTGTGAAAAAGTCCAATTGATTCTACGTAGTAGTTTTTGATTAGTGCCCTTTTAAATATGGACAACAATCAGCAGCATTTTCGTCATATTTTATTTAAATATTTATACAAAAAGTAAAAATGCTGTTCAAGCTAGAAAGAAATTAACCGATGTGTATGGACAAATTGTGTTGACAGTATGCCAGTGCCAGAACTGATTTGCAAAATTTTGATTCGGCAATTTTGATGTCGAAGATGCATCACGTTCTGGAAGGCCGGTTAGAGCTGATAAAGACACGATAAAGGCATTAGTTGATGCAAACCGGCGAATAACAACACATGAGATCGGTGAGAGGTTGAATTTATCAAATTCAACTGTTTATGACCACTTGAAAGGCCTGGGTTTTACCTCGAAGCTCGATATATGGGTTCCCCATGTTCTCACGGAGAGAAATTTGTGTCGTCGCGTTGACGTCTGTGATTCGCTTTTCAAACGTCACGAAAATGATCCATGAAATGATCATGGAGCAAAAAAGATGAACCGGCTCAAAGTATTTCCAAAGCCAATATCCATCAGAAAATGGTGATGCTATCTGTTTGGTGGGATTTTAAAGGAATCGTTCCTTTTTTTGAGATTTTATCGGATAACACAACAATTAATTCGGAAGTCTATTGTCATCAGCTAGACAAACTGAATGATGCACTTCAGCAGAAAAGGCCAGAATTAATCAACAGAATAGGTCTAGTGTTCCACCAAGATAACGAGAGACCTCATACAAGTTTGATCACTCGCCAAAAGCTTTTATAGCTTCAATGGGATACAATGCCACACTCACCATATTCTCCAGATCTGACACCTTCGGATTATTATTTGTTCCGGTCACTGCAAAATTTTTTAGATGGTAAAACCTTCACTTGAAATGAGGAGGTCAAAAATTTTATGAGCGTGGTATCATGCTACTATCAGAAAGATGACAAAAGGTATTTGACCAGAATGGCCAATATATAATTTAATCAAAAAAAACGAAATTACTTTTCGAACAACCCATTATGATATTTAATCTACTTCTTTTTTATATAGATTAAGTGATATTCAAAATATTAACCTAGCAATATCATCATATAACAAATAATTTTCCATGGATTCTTGTTATGGTAATAATCTACTTCTGGTTAATACTCACGATAATAAAGACTCAAAATCCTTATTTATGATAAGTCAGTACACGGTCTGATCTTTGGATATTCATCGCGACTTATAATATGATAGACCTCATTAATCCTCATTGTATTTAACAATAAGGAGTACTATTGGGATTTAATATTGTAATCGCAACATAACAACAAAATTGATAAAAGAAATGTATATATTTACAATTTTTCGATACGTGGATATCATTAGGAATATTGCATTAATTAACATATCTCCTTTATTGTGAATATTTTTGAGGCAATTTTATCCAATTACTCAAATCGATCTTTTATCAATATTATTTATATTGATAAATATTAAAATAATATATATAAAATATTATTATATATAATAATATATATAAAAAATTATATATATGCACATATATTAATTTTAAATATATATATATATATATATATATATATATATCGTCTACTATATAGGACACATATGTTATTTAATTCAAAATCATAAATGTCTCAGAATTAGTATCATATAAGTAAATATGTATCATATTATTGCATTTGATGGTATATGTGTAATATGCATCGTAATGTATATTTAACATAATCAATCTCTCTAGTATAATAAAATTTTTGTGTTATGTTATTTAACCATAATAAAATAAAATTCACTTTGGTGATGTCGAAGTCCTTTGGTGATTGTCGTTTGTAAATAATAATTAATAAGATTTTTTTCCATATGAAAATACTTTTACTTATACGTACAATCGAAATTAGTAACTATTCTATTATTTTCATCAAGCAACTCTAACGATCGTTAACAAGTCTAATGTAAGAACCCGAATAGCTTCACCATTTTTTGTACACTTTATAACGGTCGATTAAAAGTGAACTAATTAAAATCGATTAAAAGAGAACTCAAGGTATAGTTGAATTCAACCGTTTTATAATTTGAACACTTCTATCTTTCGTTTTTTCGTTTTTCCTTTCTAGCTTTTTTCTTTTTCTTTATCCTGCAGTAGAAGTTCGTCGTAAACTTTTCTTGTTCCTTTTTTTTTGTCTTTTTTTTTTCTTCTTTCATTTTCACGAGAAATAATATTCACGAGAATGGTACGGAGAAACTTTTGACGGATATAGAGTCCAAAAAAAAACCAAGAAAGAAAATGAAAATTATATATCCTACGTAGACAGAACGTTGGAGATAAATGAATTATGCAAAAACACCGTCCGTACAGTTTGATCGATTATTAATGAATCGACTTTGTTCGTTCGTTAACGAACCCACTACTTCCCCTTTCTTTCATTTCATCATAACCTTCGATACATTGGAAAAAGGGTTCGAAAATTGTTTCGTAATTTTTTTTGCTCTTTTTTTTTTTGTTTTTTAGTCGCACGAACCATTCAATCAACCGTTTCAACCCCTTACCGAACGTAGTTTACGTCGTTAGTAGATCCTGACTTAGAGGAACAGTCTATCGGCGACCTCCGGACGAGTAAAATGGAAGATAGCAGAGAAGTACGGATATACACGTTGTTTTTTTATTAACACAGTAGTTGACGGTTCATTAAACAAGTGTGACTTTTGTGATAATTCCGAGTGAATTTTTTTTTTATATATTTGGGGAGGAAAAACAATTCTGATGATTTCCGAACATAATCATGGAGAACCATTTTTTTTTTTCTGAATCATTCGGAGATTCTGCAAAAATTCGAAATTTTCTTTCGGAATTTTCTTAGCACATTGACTGCTCAGTTTTTTTTTTCATTATATGATTACATATTAAATATTTTCTCAGTTGAGTCATGGTGACACTTATTAATTTACAAATTAATTATTATATTTATTAAATGGTGGATAATGAATAAAAATATTTTTCTTCTTTTAATAAAGCAAATAAATAGTAAAAATATCTGTCGTGAAATAATTAATATAATTTTAATAACAATTTTTATGAATATAATATATGAAATTATAAATAATAATTATTTATATTTGTGCTTTCATAATCTATAGATAAATTATTTATTATTTTGAATAATTAATTTTTTTTTCTAAATAATTATTTTAAATTATTATTGCATATCATCATTACTAATTCGAAACTTAATAAACATATTTTACAAAAATTAAATTTTTTCACATGCATAAACAAAACTGTGAATTATTTTGTACAATTTTGTGCACTTTTTTGCGAATAAGTTTTAATCATATAACGAATTGATAAGAGTAATGGATTGGCATTAATAGGGCAAGAGTGATAAAAGTATAATTTATTTATTCACCAGGCACAATAATTAATTATTCTAATAAAATTATTATAATTATAAAAACAATTTCAAATATTACTTTCAGGAAATTTATTTATTTATTATTATATACATTATATGTATTATACAAGGTGTTTCATAACATGTGGGATCTACTTCATTGATGGGCGAGATATATTAAAATAATGAAGAAAATTTATAAACACGTGTGTCGCATTTAACCAACCATCATGTTTTCGAATTGAAATCATTTGAAGAATAAAAATAAAATAGCAGAAGTATATAATAATAGAAAATATGAAATGACATGACAATTTGAATAATAATTACTTTATTCGTATCATGTTTTGTTACTGTCAACTGTTATCTAAGGAAATCTACGTAAGTTTAATCTGTTAATCTAATATCAAAAAAAAAAAAAAAAAAAAGAAAAAAAAATTAAAAGGAAAAGAACCTCATATGAAGTAATATCCGCAGCTAATACAACATCGTTAGTTTCATCCTCATCATCTTAAGTGCTTTTATTTTTAATTACTTTAGACCATTCGTAGATACAGTGTGAGTGTATGTATAAATTCTAAGAACAATTACGAACCGTTGGTTATTTAATATCTATTATACATTATATACTTATCTACCAAAAGAATAACAAACTTTCGTTCGTCACTGCGGACATGATTAAACAAAAAAAAAAGAATAGATATTTATTTACGTTGACTAATTTTTCAAAAAATTTGGTAAATCAGAGACAAATATCGAAAACTTATAAATAACATACTAAAAATAATTTGAGTCTATGTTAAAATTTTCTGCAATAGTTTCATAACAAAATAATTAACAATTAGATTAATCCTATTCCTTGTAAGTAATCAATTATGGTGTCTCCTAATGAATATTATGAGAATTGACAATTCCATTTCTGGTCTGGAATCCAACTTCGTTGGTAAATAATATAGAGTGTGACAGAAAATAAACGTATCATTGATAGACATTTGCATAGATGGATCATGTTTGTTTATCCGAACTTTATTTTTGATCGATGAAATGGGAACATATATATTAAAAAACACCATGTATATACTTACATATCCGTAGATCTATATTTATATATATACATATATATGTATATATGTATTTTAGAAATATATATGTGTGTGACGTACATTAGTGATATATTATACAAGAATATTTTTATACGTATATTTATATATAAGAAATAATTAATTTAATTAAAATCGTTAAACAATTTTGTTCTTTTAGAATAGAAAAACATTCAATTATAATTCCACCGAAAAATAAAATTTGATTGCATGATTATTATTTGATTTTCAAACATTTATTATTAATATTAATAAGACCCTTTTTTATTATTATTATTACAGATACTCGATTTAACCAAAAGCAATGAAATAATTGATATTAGTCGATAATTGCAAAAAAATTCATGTTCCTTTAATAATATTCAATTAATTTTCAATTTTATTATAAAATTTTAAAACAGATCTAATTTTTATTATTATTTCAAACTGTCGATTTAATCGAAGTGGTCATTAATATTAGATTAAATAAATTCATTTTCGCCTATTGTTACAAAAAAACAAATTTGTCGTTCTTCCAATATTTTTCAATTTTTTATCATAAATGTTGATAAATCTATGTATTTTTTTTTTTATTATTATTATTTCTACACCGCAATTAATTTAACTGTAGCAATGAAATCATTGGTATCATGAAAAATAATTTTTTTTTGTTCAAGTTGAAGAAGAATTATGGTATAATTATAAGAAAAAAGAAAATTATTAAATAGCATTCGATTATTTAGCATAAATAATAATAAGTATATTCTTTTTGTTTATTATTACAGATACTCGATCTAAACGAAGCAATGAAATCGTTACGATGGAACAGACGATTACTGAAATATCTTGGAATATGGCCCCTCGAGATCTATGATCCACTTTTTCTCATTATTTTTATTTACCTTTTCCTCCATTGTTCTTTGACATTTGCCAATTTAATTTATTATAATCATAAAAGCGATCTCGCCGAAATTGTCGTAAATTTTACCGAAAATGTTTTATTCATAATGACACTCACAAAAATAACGATCTGCAGGATGAATAGAAAATCGTTAGGACAACTCCTCGTAGAAATTGAAAACAGTTTCGTCATTGATGATTACAATACATTGGAGAAAAAATTTATTTTTATGAAATATACTAAGTTGGCAAAATATTATTTTTTAATTGCACTTACATCGATGGCCATTGCCATTGGATTGTATTACATCGCCGGGATGATACCGAACGTAAAAATTGGTAATCGATTTGATTCATTCCATAAGAAATAATTTTATTAATGAAAGTATATATATGTTGTATATATATACAGATACTTACATGCAACAAAATAGGTTCAGAATATTTATATATTTATAAGCAATTTTGAAGAAGAATATTTAAAATTTTTTTTTTTGTTTTCTTAATTATCTATGATCACTTATAATCGTCGTTTAATTGTGAATTGTTTATTTATTATCATTGAATTTTCATTTAATTAATTTTGATGTAAAATATCTAGTATATATTGCACATATATATGTATAGTAATATACAGAGATATATATTAGATTATTAGAAATATAATGATGTTTTCGAAAACTGCTGGGATAGGTCAATTACATGTTTAAGGAGAACAAGTCCTTATCATATATTCATCCACTTTGAGCTAATCATTTGAAAGAAATTGGCAATTCCTATGAAATTCCTAAAGTGGCAATAGAAATCAAGTGGCATAACATTTGAAAGGTATTTTAATTCTCTTTACAATGGTGTCAATTTTTTTGATTCTTTATTTATTTATTTATTTATATATTTATTTTTTTTTTTTTGATTCAATAATCACTGAGACAATGCATTTCGAAGTTTCAGGTTAAAAACAGTTTTTATTTTATTAAACATTTAATTAAATAATTTGATCACAGAGTCGTACTTTGATTTATTTGTGAGCTAGATTTATGCATTTATCGTAGAAATCATTGAAAATAATTTGAACATATCGATAGAAATGTTTTTTCAACAAAATGAAACTTTTTCATTTGATGCAACTTCGATACGGTAATTTTTAATCCAAATTTTTCCCAATCGTTTACGCCCATTTATTTTGTATTTCTATTGGGATATTTAAAATCCTGAATATATAAATCTAACCGACTTTTTTAAAAGAACTTCAGCAAAAATATGCATAAGTAACATTACGAAAGTATTACTGTAATAGCGTTCAACAATATATATTTTTTATATTTAATAAAATAAATATACTTTTCAACCTGAAATTTCGAAACACATTTTCTCGGAAATAATTGATTAAAAATTTCCAAAAATAGACTTTTTGTTAAACGAATAAAAATTTCTTTCAAATAATTTCTATTGCCATTCAAAATTTTTGAAAAAGTTAACCCAAAATGGGTAAATTTATAATAAGGACCTGTCCCCTTCGAAAACAAAATTGTAGTTTCTTATTAAAAAAAAACAAATTACTACATTTAAAAACAAGCCTTAGACGACACTTTTTATAGGAACATTTTATACATATATATATATATACATATATAAATATATATATATATATATATATATATATATAAATACATATAAGTACATATTATATATATATATATATATATATATATATATATATATATATGTATATACATTTTTTTAATTCGTTATAGCAATAAGAAACTCATCATTGGGTTACACGCTACCATACAAAACACGAGTTATTATCAATATAGATGATACTAGGGTCTACTTTTGTATCTGCCTCTATCAGATGTTAATCATACCGATTGTCGTAATTGGTTATGTTGGATTCGACTGTTTATTTACACATCTGGCTATTCACATTACGGCACAATTTGGAATTCTTAGCTGCAAGATTAGAGAAATTCTCGATGACTGTAATAGTTTTCGATTTAATATCAAGACATTGGTATTTCGACATAATAAATTGATAAGGTAAACCCAAAATATGTAATATTTAAGTATTTATAATTTTTATAAGTATTTATTTTTCAATAAAAGATATTAGTTAAGAAATGGACACAGTGCGTTTTATATGCAGTGATGTCATTTAAAGTCCTATATTCGAACGATTATTTTGTTTATTTATTTATTTATTTTTTTTTTAATAAATAATTAAAATCGTATAAATTATCCGAACACATGTTTCTTTATTAAATGTTTAATAGTAGTATAACAAAATTTTTAATAATATTCAATAAATTAAATTAAATTTTTGGTTATTTATGAAAGTTATGATTAGTCGACAATAAAAATTATATATTATCGGTAATACTGAAGAACTGTTGCTTTCAAATCTTGTTTTTTTAATAATATTTAGAAACACTTAAATATAATTGAATCATTAACATCGTGTTCGTTTCGTGCGTTGCTTTAGCAAAAATCAAAAAGGAGTAGTTAAAACTCGACGAATTACAATAGTGCATCTATAGTTATTAATATATTATAATAAAAATCAAAAGAAATGAAATTAATAAAATTATTAATTACTTATAAAAATGATTTCAGACTTATTAGAAGGTTACTTATTTCTTTCTTACGTAAAAAGAATATCTTACCATTACAAAAAGTAATGATAACTTATTCAAAAAAAAAAAAATAAAAAAAAAAAAAAATAAAATAAAATAAAATAAAATAAAATGAAATAAAATAAAATAAAATAAAATAAAATAATATAAAATAAAATAAAATAAAATAAAATAAAATGAAAGATAAAATAGATATTAAAATGATCTTGAAATATTCCATTAAATAAAAAAAAAAAAAAATTATATTATTTCTCTCTTCGAAATCGAAGGTAACCTCTGTCCGAACAATTTTGCTGTAAAATGCCATTGTTTCTTGAGAGAAAAATGTCTAACGCTATAATTTGGACACCTGTTATATCTAAAATTACGATACACAAATAAAAAAGTTGAAAGCTTTGTATACGAATTAGGAAATAATTTTATAATTGTAAGATTTTTAAAATGTGGACACTTTTGTACGTGTATATATCTATGTATGTGACTTCAAAAATATACGATTCTAGAGACGATTAGAGGAAAGATTTTACTTTTTCGAAAAAGTGTAATTATTACTTTGGTCCAATGTGAATTTTTTTAATGAAATATTTAAAATCTTATTTCTACTTCGAAATTGAATATATTCAACTCCCAAAATAAGAAATTTTATATTAAATATATATTATTTATTATTATCAATAAATTATTATCATTATATTTATTATTATCAATAAATTTTATTGGTAGTACAACGAATAAAAGTGGTCGCATTTGAATATATTAAAAAAAATAATTGAGAAATTGATAACCAAAAAGATTGAAATTTTAAATGACTAAATTTTATATCGACAAAGATCCAAAAATACAATTTTTATATGGCAAATATTTAATAATTGCATGATTACCTTAAATTTCCTCGAACGTCCTTCTAATATATTGATATTAATCTAATAAAAGATATTTGAAACGAATTCGATTATGAAAACTAATGTTAAGTAATATTTTATTTAATATACTGTAGATAAAAAATATATTGATAAACGAAAAATTCATAGTCCAATTATGAATATTTTTCTATATTTAATTCATATTATAATATCATACTATTTTATCTAAATATTTGAAATAATTTATTCCACATGTTTTAGACAAGCAGAATGTTTGGAAGATAACTTTAATATAATGATATTACAACAATTGACGGGAACTACGTTCCACCTTTGTATATCAGGTTACAATACACTTGCAGTACGTATTACATATGATCTGTAATGGACGAATGTAACGAATATCTGTAATATTTATATTTTTCTTTTCCTTTTTTTTCAGGGTTCCGTAAACCAAGGACTAACATCATTTTTATTCTTTTTATACGCCTTTAACGTCTTGAGTACACTGTTTATTTATTGTTACATCGGCGAGTGCCTCATTCAAGAAGTAATTGAGATTTAATTAACGTAATACAAGGTGTCTTATTTAACTTGACTATCAATAACATTTTTTTGTTACTTTTAATGATTCAGTTTTTAGCCATTATTTATTCACAAATACATCTTTATTTATTTATTTGTAGTTAAATCATAAAAAAAGAACAGAAAAATAATTATTCTCGAACAAAATGATTGATTAATTAATCCGACGATTTTGAACTTTAAAACTAATACAAATTTAATTTTGACAAAAATTTAACATCGTTCAACAATTTGCTTAATGTTAAGGTGGTATATTCCCTTTGAGAATAAGAGGTCTGACCACCCAGAGTGATCGGAAAATGGGCTTATTTTTAAAAATCTACAAACTCAAAAGTATCAACCGAATTTTATATTCGTGGCCACATGATAATTTATAGCTTAAGCAATCTGTCATACAAAAATTATTGAAAAATATTGAATAATGATGGCAATATAACTGATATCGTAGGAGTCCTACGCTGTAACGCTCGTCGCTGGCTGGAAGAAAATCTCTGTAATGGCACATTTGTAGAAAAAAAATTATTTTTTTATTCGTGAATATTGTGAGTATAAAATAGCCTACAAATTTTTTCCTGTCTTGAAAAATGCGGGACAAAACACTATCGTTGCACAAAAATTTGATAACAGAAAAAAATTAATTAATTTTAATATTAATTAATGATTAATATTAAAAAAAATAATTAAAAATCGCGAAAATCATAAGCTATTGGGTTGTTCGGAAAGTAATTTCGTTATTTTCTTGACAAAGGATTTAATTGAATTTTTTTGCATCCAACTTCACACTTAAGCCGCATAATCATTACATGTTTTGAGAGCTGATATAGCAAGGCTTGTGTGTGAAAAAGTCCAATTGATTCTACGTAGTAGTTTTTGGTTAGTGCCCTTTTAAATATGGAGAGCAATCAGCAGCATTTTCGTCATATTGTACTTTTTTACTATAGAAAAGCTGTTCGAGCTAAAAAGAAATTAACCGATGTGTATGGAGAAAATGTGTTGACAGTACGCCAGTGCCAGAAGTGGTTTGCAAAATTTCGATCCGGCAATTTTGATGTCGAAGGTGCATCACGTTCTGGAAAGCCGGTTGAAGCTGATAAAGACACGATAAAGGCATTAGTTGATGCAAACCAGCGAATAACAACACGTGAGATCGGTGAGAGGTTGAATTTATCAAATTCAACTGTTTATGACCACTTGGAAGGCCTGGGTTTAACCCCGAAGCTCGATATATGGGTTCCCTATGTTCTCACCGAGAGAAATTTGTGTCGTCGCATTGACGTCTGCGATTCGCTTCTCAAACGTCACGAAAATGATCCATTTTTGAAGCGTATCATTACTGGGAACGAAAAATGAGATGTATATAACAATGTCAAACGCAAGAGATCATGGAGCAAAAAAGATGAACCGGCTCAAAGCATTTCCAAAGCCAATATCCATCAAAAAATGGTGATGCTGTCAGTTTTTTGGGATTTTAAAGGAATCGTCTTTTTCTTTTTGAGATTTTAACGGATAATACAATAATTAATTTGGAGGCCTACTGTCATCAGCTGAACAAACTGAATGATGCACTTCAACAGGAAAGGCCAGAATTAATCAACAGAAAAGGGGTAGTGTTCCTCCAAGATAATGCGAGACCTCATACAAATTTGGTCACTCGCCAAAATCTTACAGCTTGAATGGGATACAATGCCACACCCACCATATTCTCCAGATCTGACACCTTAGGATTATTTTTTGTTCCGGTCACTGCAAAATTTTTTAGACGGTAAAACCTTCATTTCGAATGAGGATATTAAAAACCACCTCGATCAGTTTTTTGTCAGCAAAAACCAAAAATTTTATGAGCGTGGAATCATGCTACTACCCGAAAGATAGCAAAAGGTATTGGACCAAAATGGCCAAAATATAATTTAATAGAATATTTGTTCATTATACGAAAATTGTCTTTCATTTTCACCAAAAAAAAAACGAAATTACTTTCAGAGTAACCCATTACATTGTAGACAATGTATCTGATAGTATTGTTTCCAGATTTCAAGCCAATCATTCCTGTAGTTTCCGAGATTTCTTTCCGGTTAAATCGAAAAACGTACATTCGAGAAAATGCAAAAGAAAGTGTACCCGGTTATTTGACTGATAAAGTGTTTTTTTTTGCTCATTTCTAATCAACGATTACTGGCCCATAAACATTTCTTCAGCAGCAGAATGAGCATCTTGAAATCTTTTCTGAGATGATCTGAGAGCTTGGCGAGCGTCTTTCGTATTTTCTTGTGTTCGGTGTCGCAACGTAGCTTGTCAACTTTTACGTACAATTCATAGCAATAATGCCTGATTTGCTGATGCATCAAGTTTATCAACGACAGAATGCTTTTATAACCATTATACACAAACATTGTAGAAGATTTAATTGTTAAATCTATCACTTTGCCCGAGTAATATCCAATAATCGTCGATAAGCCGTAAAGCGAAGAAAAGTCTCATTTGCCTAAATAATTTCTATCTCCAGGAGTAGTCAAATCTGAACCTTTTCACATTTCTGCTGTCAATTCTTGTTTCTCCTTCACAGCATTTTATATTTAAATGTTGCATACACTCCCTGTAACAGTATGAATGGGTCCGACGACTATATCATAAAACGACTGATACTTCGCTTTCGGTAAATCTATAATTCCATAAATTGTTTCTGTTCCTCGTAAATCAAATCCTAATAATCGGAATGCTAAAATAATTCATTTTTCTATGTCATACGTTTTATTCTTTATGAGAGGATTAGAAATAACATTGATTGGTTCGTAGGAGTCACATAAAGTCGTCAATGTAAAACCGAGTCCACGAATACTCGATTCCATGAACTTCATGTCATCGTTGCATGCCTTACATTTCACAACGTACTGATTGGAAAAAAAACTGTGACAAAATTTAGAATTGCATACACATAGAAAAGGACACAATAGAACAGGTATGCGCGCCGAGTACGTGCAGGTCTAACCGAGCGACTCACTGCTTGCAGCTGCCCGACCGTTCTACCTAGAAACGCCTATAACTCCATCAATTTTTCGAAATTTCATATTGGATATGGCTTAAATTTTTCGCAAAACTTCAAAGTTAATAAAAATATAAAAAAAAAAAACGATTTTTTCAAACTTTTAGGGTTGTCAGATCTCTTAAAGCAACAATTTATTTTATACATCCGTTTTTAAGGTGTTCTATAGGAATTAATTTTTTTGAGAACTATTGAACTTATATGAAGATATGGCACACATATTTAGTAATATTTAAACTAACAATTCAAATTCTGATGAGTTATTTTATTGAAAAATATACGATTTATACGCCAATGTGCAGATCATGTGAAATGTTGGTTTAATTGAGTATACGAATTACAATGGTCCTCGTTGTTTAAAAAAAAATAGAAACCAAGGATTTTTTCAATCTATAAGACTATAGCTACGTCTCGGACTGTAATTAAGCAAGTTGGAACACTTTGATTGAAATCAATTATTTTGAAACTTGAGGATTGACTTATTTCTTTTTTAATTTTCAACTTAAACAAGGAGGTGGATAATTCTAATTTATCTAGGCCGTATTATTATAGTTTTAATTTATAGTTTCATTATAGGTTTTAATATATTATTATAGTTTTATCTAAGGACAAACTCACTTTCGATATGTGTGTAAAGTTTCAATTCAACCAGCAAAATGGTTATTGAGAAAAATTTATATTCAACCTGAAAAATGTTGTTTCGTAGAAAACATGTATAAAATTTGCTATCCTGTTATGATTAATATCATTAGTTACGGTAGATAACAGTCGATTTTAACGTAACAAATTTTGTGTTGTTGAGATACTTGCGTTAAATCCCGATCGAAAGTGAAACAACGTGTAATGTCGTATGTATTCCTTTGAAGATGGATAGTTCACCATTTTGTTTTGGAATAATAGAAATTTTTCTTTTCTGTTCAAAGCAATAAATTTACAATCTGGTTTATAAAATACGACAACGTCCTCGTATGTCAAATTCTTAAGTCGAATTAGGAATTTATTTATTTATTAAAAAAAAATTAATGATTTATAGGTACTTATAATATTTGAAAAATATATTTTGATCAAATTCGATAAGACACTGTATTAGATCGATCACTCGATACTCGCCATTGAAATTGTTTTACAAATTTAGAGTATGGGTCTGAGCAACGCATTTTATCGTTATGAGTGGTATAATATTTCACCGATCAACCTGAAAATGATGTATATTTGCATGCTACGTATGAGGAAACCACAACAGCTGACTTCTGGTAAATTCTTCGTTCTATCATTGGCAACTTTCACCGACGTAAGTATTTTTTTCTTTCATTTTTTCTTCTTTTCTATTTCTTCTTTTTACAAATCTAACATGTATATGAATTGACAATTCAATATATTCCTTGTAATTTGCTTTACAGATTATTAAAACTTCGATGGGATATCTCTCTTTATTACGAAATGTTCTATGAAGATTTTTTTTCTTGTCCACTTACAGTCAATTGATTTTCTTTGAGAAAAAAAAGAAAAAGAAAAAGAAAAGAAAAGAAAAAAATTGATACATAGATATGATCTAGATCATTTATTACGACGTTTTTATGTTTCAATCAAACTTTTGTAAAATTGAAACAATTATGTTGAAGTTGAACCCCTTTCGTTGACTAATAATAATAACTCGTTATTAGTCAACGATCAGTTTTATTTTAATACTCTACATAGTCTCAAATTATTTATTCTATAAAAAAAAAGTACAATTTCAACAGATCGTCTTATAAACAAATTTAAAAATATTCTCTCAATATTTATTTTACTATACATTATATACAACATAAAAATAAAATATACTAAAGGAAAAAATATACATTTACTTTATTATATATTTGTCGATTGTTCAACAAATTCTTGTAACTCAAAAACAACGTACGATCGCGGCATCGAAAATATTTAAATAACTTGAATCCTATGATAAAACATTCCGCAATACAGCGTACCTCGATATAAATTTATTAACAATTAATAAAACTACCCGTGTAGACAAACAGTCACGGTGCTTCTCCATCCCCGCCATCTTCCACGATTAAATAGAATTTATCACGAAGTATGATCGACTTTTTTGCTGTCCATTTATCAGAAAAATAAAATAATCCTTCGGAAAAATAAAATAGAAAGAAACATAAAATACAATTGAATCTTCTGTCGGGAAAAAAACGAAATTACTTTCCGAACAACCCAATAAATGTGAACGTAGTAACTGCAGATCTAGTTAAAAATATGCTGTTCACAAATTCCTGCGAATATTGGCAATATTCGAAGGTAACTTTCAAGATATTGTTTAATCAGTCAGAATATTTTCTCGTTCAAATAAAGTATAAAGATTATGGAAAAATCTAAATTAATGCGTGTTTTATTAAATACATAATCTTTCAGATACAACAAGATATTTCCAGTTGCAATTAGGTATCTAAAGATAATCGTCATCATTTTTTTTGGAAGACGTAACAGCAAGTACGAATAATTTTTACCAAATAATTAGTACTACAGATTCAAAATGACGATACACTGACCAATGATTCTGTGCTTACAATTTAATACCATCTCTTATAAACCAGACGGTCATGTTGTTTGAAAATAAGCAACCATAAATTTCTCTTATTTAACTTTGTTAAAGAAATAATATATGAGCAGAAAAGTAGAGAAAAAATTCATGCGTGTAGCGATCGAGAGAGATGAAGTTTTATGAATAAATGATCATTTATGGCAAGAAATTTTATGAAAGATGAATGGACACCGGTTGATAGATTTGGTGGAACGTATAAACAAGAAAATGTTGGACGAGGTTATCGAGATTAGACCAGAGTACGTTTATTTTCGAGTGTTGATAATGCTACTAATTTTATTATTTACTAATATAAACTACATTTTTCAAAATTAAAAAATTTGTTATATGTTCGTTAATTAAAAATACATTAATATTTCTGATTTTAGAATGCTTACAATACGAACGAACACTTACGTATTTACGAAATCAGTCGCGGAAAAGCAGAACCAACACTAAATAAGGGTAAGAGAATTAGATTATTCACTCGGAATGCTTATAGTTATATATTATTATATTATAATGCTTTTAATTACTCATTGCTTCGTATGGTTTTGTATTCTAAAGAAGATGGATCATTATTTTTTTAAGGATATAGTCAAGTTTACTATATACTTGAGAATCAAAGTCCAATTGAATAATCAAGTTTCATTTCAAGGATTTCCATTCCTACTGGAAAGTAGGATACATGTAAGTTCATTCCGAACTCCTGAATGAATATTTGTAGATTTGAAAATGTCTTTTCAAGTACTCCGATGATAGAAAGATTCGAAGCTTTTACAAATAGTACTTGAATTTTAAGTGTTAGTTAAATGTGGATTGCTGATTCCACCATTAAATTGTCGGGCTTTTAAATTTTAATGTAACTCGATTCTAGTTGCCGCAATTTGAGTAATTAGGAGTTAAAGATTATCGCAGCTGTAGTGACAATAGTCCCGTTATTTCAACGAAGTAATTATGAAAGTTTCGAATCTAATCAAAACTAGAATTCAAATATATTTGGGAGTAACATTCATGCTTCTCAAAAATTCACAAAGAGTTCGAATCTATTTCTTTTGTACATCGAATGTACTTGAAACTATTACTTCCCCTTTCGAAAATACCAATGAATCATTCAAAACTGACTTTTATCCCTGTTTTTTTCTATATGTATTTTCGTAAGATTAAAGAAACCCTCTAGGAACAATTATCTATCTATAGCTCTCTAGGAACAATAATCTAGCAATACAAGAGCGAATATCAAATGTTACACGTCTTGAGTCACCTGATCGCATTCAATTATAATTTTCATCCACTCGTATTTTAAAAAATTAAATGAAAATCAATCTCTATTCGACATCATTGATACCCGACGGTTCCTTTTCTTTCCATATTACTCAAAATTTATAATAAAAATTACAAAATGTTCTCGATCATTTCTGTACGATCGAATGGAAGGATACGAATGATAAATAGAACGAACCGAAAAGAAAATCAACTTCTACAGTTTTGTATAAGATAATAAATATATCTTCTTTATTTCCTGCTTCTTTCATTATTCGTCTCTTATTAACAATCATGTCAAAGAATTGTTATTTGAAAGTCAGCAAACTATTGAAAAAATCGATATTTGATTTTTCAGAGAACAATAGAATTTTTTAAATCCACTTCTCGTACATTTGTTATTTTGTGCATTTTGTACAACGTACATTTCAATAGCAACATTCGCAAAGATTGAGAATTCGTTTGAAATTTATATCTATTTCTTTTCTTTGCATCAATTTGCGAACTGCGGCAGATGGGCGCCATCAAGAGGAGTAAAAGAGTACCAAACTTTCAAAATGACGCAAAAAAGATCAAACCTGCTAAAAGATCAAATTTTATAGATAAAAATTCACTAAAATATCCATAATCCGTACCAAAAGTATCATTACGTTTCACCAAACCGTTTAAGAAAGATCCCTTATTATAAAAGAAATAATTGACTTACATTATGATGAAAGAGTAAATTATTATTATTCCTCCTACATTTTCTTTGACAATCTTGCTTACTTCATGAAGATGGTAACGTTAGAAATAGTCCGGGAAAGCTCAATAAAATAGCCCATATGATTACAAAAAAATACAGGCTATAAAAAGTTTGAATCCTTGATAGGCCCAGTAAAGCCTTAAAAAATCAAAAAATCAATATCATTTGTAAATGATTGTCATAATAAACAGATGATGAATTAAAAATGCAAGAAACAAGATACCTTCGCCATTTTATACGAGGTTGCGGAAGCGTTTCGATGGGATCCTTTAAGATGTATTTTCTCATTCTTGAAACATATGTTGTAAAATAAATATTCCAAACGATATCTTTCATATCACAAAGGAATAAATCACGATCTGCGGGTGTCAACTTCTTCATTAGTTCATTCCATCTTTCATTCGTATACCTCCATTCGTTCGTACAAAAATAACCAAACACGTCCGCCATTTGATGAATTTTCTTATACATTCCGAGTGACCTTTAACGAAAAGTATAATATATTTAAGCAAATGAAGCCTATTTAGATCAAATAAACATTAAAAAAAAAAAATATAATGTTTTTAATATTCATTAAAAATCCGTCACTTCATAAAGACCAAACTATTATATTCGAATAAGGATGAATTAATTTAATTTGTTCTAAAATCATCATTTTATTCATTCATGAACGATATCATTTGACGCTACCTTAAATTATTAGCAATGCCCCAAGCATTACCAGTTAATCCATTAATCGTCAGGACTCCGAGTACCAAGTTCTCTTCCATCGATGCAACGCAATGATGAATTCACATTATTCCCATTAGAACATTTGCTGTAATTCCTATAGTTCCGTACATATTATCTACCCATCCTTGAATAGGTTCTCGATATCACTAGGAATATTTAATTGATTAACATACATCATTTATTGTTTTATTCTATAATTTATTACATAAATTACATTACTACCAACCAATTACAGGACGAAATATTTCAATTGGTATCGTGTCAGCATGCTTTTTTATCACATTCTCAGCAAGGGATTTTCTATACACATAACTATTTGGCCATCTTCCAAGTAAACCAAAATTAAAAAATTGTACAAGTGTATTATCAACCAACGTGCACCATCTATTTCTTTAATATCTTTGTTATAAATAAATATGAAACGTACTGCGGTGTAATATCATTAACTAATTTTTCTTCCATAAGGTCAATCAAATCGATCAATTTGTCAGCATCTATCGGTGGATCATAAATCTTTTCCTCGATCTGATTGTAAAGGCAGTTGACATAAACCGTGGATACGTGAACGAAACTCTGACATATTAAAAATAACAAACATTTATTATAATCAGAGCTTTCATTAAAAGATCTTGATAATCATTAGTAAGTATATATAGGATAAAGATGATACCTTCAGATTCGGCATTTGGACAAATTTATAAAATCCCTTAGACTTTGGACGTTAATAGCTATCGCCGCTTTCATTGCTTCATTGAATCTCACGGTCGCGGCAACATTGAAAACAATTGATACTTCGCTTGTGAGTGTAGCTCTATCAATTTTGAAAATACCGAGATTTGGCAAGCTACAATCTCCTTTAATTGTGAATATTCGTTTTCGGAATTTTGGTTCTTCCTTCCTCAACTTGGAAAATAACTAGAAAACGCACAGAATTGTAAATTTTGCCTATTTCGTTTAAATAAATGTCATAACAAAATAAATAGCATTAGAAGACTTTGTACATGTCCAAAGTGCACTAAAGCAATAATATATTTATTAATTTCTTGTTTCTTATATCTAACAAGTATATACAAGGTATTCAATTTATCTCAAATAATTAAAACTTGAGAGACTGAAGCGAGCAAAAAAATTTTTGAAGAGATTTGTTTGGTATGATCGGAAACATTGGATGTCAAATTTCTTTATCAAGTCAAATTTATTTATTGTAATTCGAACGATATGGAAAATTCTACAGCTAAGTTCATTTTTTTAATAGAAATATATATTCTTTTTTCATGGTTCAATAATTTTTTGAGACGAATTCGACGACTTTCTATATGAAGTAATTTATTATTATAAAATATTATAAATTACATTACATTATAAATTCGTGAGATCTCAAATAAAAAGGAATACAAACATACATCAATAGTTCCTGACTGTTATACTCCATACTATTTAACATGAATGTAAATCAGTCCATCAAAAAGCAGTTATATAGTTCGATTTAAAAAAATGAATTTGACTTTGAAATTCTCCCAACGTTTAACACGCTTAAAAAGAAATTGAAATTGAATGATGGATCTCTTCACAATAAACAAATCCGTACAAAAACTTTCATTTTTAAGTTCGACCTCTCACAAAATATTCCCATTTTTTAAAAATAAATAAGACAAGCTGTATACATTATTTAATAAATACAGAATCTCATAGATAAGGAATCAAAGAAAATATAGAAATAATAAACAATTTACCGAATCTTCCATAAGTTCATCCAAGCGTTCAAGAACATTTTTCCCTTTTTTTCGAACGTATCAAAATATAAATGCATCTGATGCCAGGACATCCTCTTAACAATTTCTCGATTAATAATTTTCCCATGAATCCAGTTCCGCCAGTTAAAAATACACTTTCATTGTAGTAAAACTTTTAAATAGGTGTAAGATTGTCGATTATTTCGACGGACGATTCTATAGTTGATGTTCCAACTGTTGAATCAAGGGCCACTTCTTGGTCATACTCCTCTAACAGCGGTTTCATCACTTCTACGCTTCCAAATCGACCTATAAAAGTAAGCGTCAATTAGAATTTTTTTTAAATTCTATATCATAATTTTCTCTTTCAGACAGATTTTTTTAATCCGTTTCAGAAAAGAAAACTGATAATTTTATAAACGTCAGAGTATATATGCTAACGCGACGAAACTGAAATGTCTTCTGAAAAAATTATAAATTGTACTGTCGATTATTATTGACGCATTTTTTTATTCTAACTGCGTAGTTTCTTTTATCTTCATACTCATGTGACGATCACTCTCAATTATAAAATATATATTCATGGCAAGCACGTTGTGTATGTATACCTATATACTACTTTTCTGAGATATGAACGTACAAAAAGTAACAATGGGAAATAAAGAAGGTTAAATACGGTTGACAAAATATCCTCGAATAAATCTGCATTTCAATTGTTTATTACAATATACTTTCTTCTTTAATCTATTATGATTTTGATCAAAGAAGCAATTTTTCGTGAGAAGAATTTTTCACCTTTTTGGCTTGTCTTGAAATTATTCGAAAAAATCAATTGACACAATGCGTTATGAGGGTAATGAGAGTCGATTGTGACATTGGTTCGTCGAAATTTATTCACAATAAGTATGTAGCGAATATCAAATACATATCTATATCTATAATAAATAGGTATCTTATTTTCAGCCTACCGTTTTGAGACATTGTTCGATAAAAAAAAAAAACAACCGCTAAGGTTATGCATTCATTATCTTTTTTTTTTTAATCTTACGCCGAATTTTACGATAGTTTTCTCTCCATTCTTGATTTATCGTCACACAATTCAATTAAGAAATATAACGTTTAGATAACATTTTATATAACATTTTCTTTTTCTTATTTCGACTAATAAAATATACTAATAAAGTTTGACAATTACAGCCTACGATAATTAAATCCTGCATATATTTTTCCGAGATGCAAACGTGCAAAAAACAATAACAAGAAACAGCAAGTGTTAAGAACAATATGAATAATCAATCCCACTAATGTTACATTTACCAATTTCATGATCCATCTGCTCAATAAGTAATGAAACTTTACTAAGTCATTAATATGCTTCGAGAACTTACTTCTCTAGTTTCACTGGACTACATATATTAGGAGTCAAAATAAAATTTTTGTTCTATCTA
Source organism: Vespa mandarinia (assembly GCF_050613455.1). Lineage (NCBI taxonomy): Eukaryota > Metazoa > Arthropoda > Insecta > Hymenoptera > Vespidae > Vespa > Vespa mandarinia. The sequence continues at coordinate 2,665,898 of NC_140834.1, read as the reverse complement.
ATTATTCTAACTTATAATTATCTTCTTTTTATTCTTTTGAAAATTATTATAAATTTAAATATTCGGTATCAAAAGAATATTATAAATGAACTGTAGAAAAATCAAGAGCAAACCTTAAATAATTCGAGAGAAAACGGATCATTAGTCTAAAAAAGAAGGAAGCTTTTCAGAAATTAGTATAAAAAAAATTATTTTAGTAAAAACTTACTTTTCAGTAGAAAAAGCAACCAAAATCCTCCGCTATTGTAAAATTTATCTCCTTCCAAACCGTCCAAGCTTATCAAAGATAACATTCTCTTAAAAATTTTTCAAGCTTGTAACTTTGTCTTGAAAATCACTTCATATCCTCAGCTACGACTGTCGTATTCCATTCCCAGCTATTCTGAGCCACTTTCAATTTGCCAGCATTACCATCATTAAATGTAATGACAGTATCATATATACCAATCTGTGATATATGAGATACAGACGAAGATATTTTTTAATATTCTTATCAATAGAATACAATAGAATGATTTATTTACATTTAATGTTTCCTATATAATTCCTCGATAGTAGTTTCTGGTAATTATCTTCATAACTGATATTACAGATTAACGCATAGTTTTTACAAGTTAACCAATACAGAGTTTCAGCTGCTTCAGCAGTTTTATATTTAAATCAATCGTTTGAACAAAAGTTGTGACCGTCTTGAAATTTCATGGAAAAATGTTGTCCTATATATTATCTAGATTATGTTCACTGCTTCTTACGGCCTGGCCATAATATTTTAATAGCTGATTGACGACATCTGTCAGATGATCCTCTATAATTACACTGTTAGAAAGCGGTATCTTAGAATACTCATACTTCTTTCATGAAAGTCGGTTATAAATAGTATTTTATATTACTGCACTTACTGTTTGATGTAAAAAATTGTTCTGAACATCTTCCACGATGTTTATTTTCTTTCTTGCTGCAACTTGTAAACTCATCGAACAGCGGATTTGAATATATCCAAATCTACAGTTATATTAATATCTCTTTCATTCAAATTTATCTTATTTGAATAGACTTCATTTCATTCTTAAAGTAACTTGAAGGAGTACAAGTCTGTGAAACCGATGTATAGGATATAGTTTCAATCCTAACCTCATTCGCAACTTTCGATATAATTCTGTAGTATCGATTCCCATTGTTTTTTACTGTTTTAAACATTGTTTTACCTCGTATCATGGTTAAATCTAATAATTAATAAACAAGATTAATGCACTAGAACAACAGGAGAAAGAATCAAAAAATTATCACGTTCGTAAGACAAAATCGATTCTGAGAGAAAACACATACTGTATACAATCGTCAACGAATTAGAAAAATAAAAATTCCAGTAATCATATTTTCTCAATAAAAATAAAATCGAGAGCACAAATTCATTTTTTCACATATCAATAAATAATTTTCTCTACACGATATTGTAAGTGACGTCATAAAAATTTACTAATAAAAGATAAATATATATTCGTTCGATAATTTGTTGAAAAAATTATATTTTATATAGTAAAAGTACTTACATAACATTATAATCCAAACATTAATGTTACTGAGGTATACTTTATTTTAGAGAATGTAAATAATAAACCACTCCTTTTATCAAAATATATAACTATCTGTTAAAGTACCGTAAATCGGTACGCCGTCAACAGAGAGCGCTGATGACCACATCGATGGAGATGACCAATCACATGTTGGTGAAGCTACCAATGGGAGCGTAGCATTCGACACGTTGTACAGCTCGAAAAACAAAAAAAGTCTGCCGAAAGTTCGCTTTCACTCAATCCGTATTTTATAAGCACGAAGGACCTAGGAAGAAGGATTACTTAAAATTAACTGTTAAATTGGAGATATATTATGTATAATGTAACTAATAAAAAATCATTCAACACAATATCGTAACATGCTAACGTCGAACTAACTATGAATCTTTGATTCCAGAAATTCAAAAATGTACTTAGAAGTAATAAACTTTCACACGGAGTATATATGTGTTGATAATAGTTGAATGTATACTTAATCGCAACATTGAGGATTGTGTCGAGCTTTTAACTTTTAAAATTATTAAAGAACCGAGAAGTTGGTTAAACTCAAAACGATAATTCTTATTAACAAGATGTTAGCTAAAAACACAAAAGAATACCATAGATTATAATTTGTTGTGACGTTATTCGATCGAAGTATTCATAAAAGGTTCAACTTACGCTTATTCAAAATATTAAAAAAAGTTCGAACCTATTTCTCGTTTGAATTTATTTGAAATTACTGATTTTCCTCTTTGAAACAGATATGAAACATTCGAAACTATCCAATTAGAATCGAATCTTCTTGTAAAATACTTAATTCCATTCCTGAATTCGGGAGTAATATACGCCTATAGATAGGCGTCTATCGTTAACTAATCATCTTCATTCAGGGGTACTACCATGATCAAAGTATATTCATGAGCTGTAGAAGAATATTTATAGAGGAATTATTCATTGAGTAATTTTTCAGAGACGTCAAGTTTTATATCTTATAAATTTCGAAATATTTTTCGATATGTTCGAAAAAAAGAAGAAGATAATTTGAGGATTCAATGAGTTATTATTTTTGATCGATAATTATTTCTATATTTTCTTTCATCTTTATTTAAATCATAGATTTCTTGATTCCGTTTAAAAAACAAAGTAGATATTTTCTACGATGAGAGAGAAACAATCGGAATTCCGAACGAAAAGGAAACGAAATTATTTCCCGTGATCGAGTGTAATTGTAATTTGAAGAATTTTGTTATTCCGATAACCGATAGAATTACGCACATACACGAAGTATCAGTTGTTTTTTATGTTACGCCGTAATCATAAAGTTTAACGAAAAAATCTTCTGCAGTGGTCTTCACTTGATGAAGGAATTTGCTTATACAAAATGCAGATAGCAAATGGTATATAAATATTTCAACATTAATGTGTTTGTGAGTATGAGATTGTAAGGGATCTTCAAGTTCATCGTAAATGAATACATTTATTATTTTTTTTTTTATTTTACGTTCACTCTTCTTCTTGCAACAATTGAATGCGATGATTATGTTTTCATTCACATAACTTGCCCAAAGAAATGGCAAAATTTAGGTGCACATCTTTATGTGCGTCTATATGTGTTACGTGCCAAAACGCAATATGAGTTTGTCTCCGCAATGCGATGAATAAAAGATATTTTCGCTAGATTGGAAATGTTTAAATGTATAATTTATTCTCTAGATGGTTTGTATTCCTAGATGGTAATTGAAGAGAAAGTTTTTAAGAGTAGACAGTAGATTCAGAGTGATGATTGATTTGCAGGAGAGATTTTCGAAAAAAGGCAAACTGAGGAGGAGAGATTTGTTTTAGAGAGTTGGTAAGAAATAGAAAAAGTCCTGTAAGAGAGGAGAAAGCGTTGGCTGGGGATAAGGATGTCTTGTGGTGTTATGGTTTCGTGAGGATATCTATATTTAACAATCTTACAATGATTAAATATAGTAATTACAATAATAATGATAATAATGATAATAATACAACTAATAATATGGCTAATGATAATGATAATGATGATAATAATGATAATAATATCATAATAATAATAACAATTATGATAAAGATATTAATTACAATGATAGTATTATAGCAGATATAGATGACATGGAATCGAACGTAACATTCCATGGATCTGGCATCTACGGCAATAATTTTTACATTTTTACATTTGAAATAAAACTTTAGAATAATTGTTATACCTGCGAAAAGTATGGAATATTTTGGTTTGAATATGAAGCAACGTATCTATGCCACGATTACTTTTATTATTAATATTTTCTTGTGAAATAATTTCATTACTAGCATTTATTACAATTTGGAATTAATAGTAATCATTAAAAAATTGTATTTAATAATTTAATAGAAATATGATGAATGGTTAATCAGATTATAAAATTATATATATATATATATATATATATATATATATATATAATTATTATAATATTATATAAATAATATATATATATATATTTCTTACTCTATTTTTAATTTATCAGTAAAAATCCTTGATCGTTTAATTAAGTCGATTGGTAATTTATCACACCTGATTATTATGTCGCATCTGTATAAGGCCTGAATCACAATAACATATGTATTTACTTTTACATGTGAACTATATAACTCGTATGAAAATGTTATTCTAAATTGATTTGTGACCACTGTTTTCATGTAGTCATAGTCATAGTCTCGTTTTAATTTTTATTCGACGATCTTTATTATAAGATAAGTTTTCGGGCGCACGTACAAAAAGTTACGCTCGTTTTTACATTCGCACGAAACTGATCGACAAATATAATTTGAAATGTACATTTATGCATATACGTATAGCTTTCGAATGAATAATTATATTTTCACAATATGAACAACAAAGGGAAAAATAAAAGCAACGGAAAAGTGGAAGAGTGAATGTTTAGGTAAATGAATGACTGTTATCTAAACGACGTAACTAGACTAAATTCGTCCACTTATGCTCAACTAGTTATATTACATAAGCTTTCCTTCCTTCGTTGTTCTTTTCTGAATAACCATTGAAAATATTCTACTGCTTATTTAAATCGAAATGAAATTTATCGTATCTGATTATATGTAAATCACGTTATCTCATATTTCGTGATTGAATTAAATAACCTTAGTAATGTATGCGTCATTTTTTATTTTTTTTTAGATAATCATCAATTCTCAAAGACTAATTTATTATGTATATAAGATTACAATAGATCAAGTTATACGATATATTAGCAAGAATTTGCAGAATATCATTTTCTTAACGAAACATATTTATTTAATTGGATGTTGGGAGAAGTGAGATAGAAAAGACGAAATAAGAATTTATGGTGCATCTGTTTTGTTTGAGTCCCCTAATTTGAAAGGTAAAAATGGGCTCTGCATTGCAAGGTAAATGGTTTCTCATCTAAATGATATTTATATGTCTTGTCGTAGTTTGTCAACGATAGATATTCATTCCAAAACCGATATTTACATACCGTAGGATAATGAGCTTTAGCCAAAAAAAAACAACAAATGCTTTTATTTTAATAAAAGATATAAATAGATCCTCTATTCTCTTCGATACTCGATAAAACTTAACTATTTTGTTCTGATTTGCTCTGTTCTTTTATACTTTCTATTGTATATTACTCTATTCTATTCGCTACTTTGATCTACTCTGTACTATTCTAATCTCTCCGCACTAATGCCTAATTCTTTATAGTAATTATCGTTTCTTTCTTCCGCTCGCTCATTATTGCTTTCCTACATCTATGTACATCTTTTAGGATACGGACCTACAAACCATGTGCTTAGACAAAGTCTTAAACGTCACTTAATCTTCACACGTCACTTAACTCCATCCCTCATATACTCTCGCTTATATATCGTTCGTATCACTCATATCTACATGTCTATCTTATACCATATATATATCAGGTCTACATCTCTATCTTACTAACATCATTCGCAGCACTTTTTCGACACTCATACATATATACATGAATATTTTCCTAATTCTACAATACCTACAACTATACCTATTGTATACATCTATATCGCACAAAGTTACATAAGCTTGTTTTTTTACTCGTACGAATTTTATCAATAACTGCAACTTGAAAATGCGAAGTCTACATATGTACAGCTTACGAATGAACATGAATATTTTGCAATTTCAAGAGTAAAGAGAAAAATAAAAACAAAGAGATGTGGAAGAGCAAATGTTACATACAAAATTGGGGAGCAATATTCGACAGAGATGAAAATTTATCAAATTTAATAGGATTTAATTTCTTCTTCCATACATTTAAAAGAAAAAAAACTATAGATAATATTTACTATAGGTAATTTCCGTTATGATTTTCAAAATCATAAAAATCTGCAACTAGAAAGCGATTATTTTTACGAGTGAGAGAGATATAACCAACACAAGTTTAAGAGGAAAAGATGATAAACTAATTTTTTTGGATCCGAGGTTACAACGATTTTATGTTTAACTCATCACTCGCCGTCTCATTTGTTTTCAATCTGGCGTATTCATGATTTACGTCACTATCGTCACGTGATCTAATTAGCATTTTATCGAACAGTAGCTTATTAACCAGTTTTTTGTCCCTAACGCTTATCAAAATGAATAATATAGTAAAAAAAAGTTTGGTTTAACATTCCTATAGGCATAAGAAAAAGCATAATTAAGTATTCGCGTGCTACAGTCTAAACCGAAGACTGTTTTGATTTTGACAGAGAAGTATTTACGATCGAAATGAACGTATGAAGGACATTCAACCGCTAACAGTAGATAAAGTACGTGTGACTGGTTTGCAAAATAGAATTGAGAGGCAGTGTTTTCTTCTATTTTTATCAACTAAACTCGGTTTCCTTCCCCGAAAGTACTTTCCAATTCTGCACGTACTGACCCTATCGATTTTTTTAAATAGTCGAAAAATAAACAACTTAAAAGGTCTGGGTTTAACCTCGAAGCTCGATATATGGGTTCCCCATGTTTTCACGAGGAGAAATTTTTGTCGTCGCGTTGACATCTGTGATTCGCTTCTCAAACGTCACGAAAATGTTCCATTTTTGAAGCATATCATTACTGGGGACGAAAAATGAGTTGTATATAACAATGTCAAACGCAGGAGATCATGGAGCAAAAAAGATGAACCTGCTCAAAGCATTTCCAAAGCCAATATCCATCAAAAAATGGTGATGCTGTCAGTTTTTTGGGATTTTAAAGGAATCGTCTTTTTCTTTTTGAGATTTTAACGGATAATACAATAATTAATTTGGAGGCCTACTGTCATCAGCTGAACAAACTGAATGATGCACTTCAACAGGAAAGGCCAGAATTAATCAACAGAAAAGGTGTAATTTTCCTCCAAAATAATGCGAGACCTCATACAAGTTTGGTCCCTCGCCAAAAGCTTTTACAGCTTGAATGAGGTACAATGCCACACCCACCATATTCTCCAGATCCGACACCTTCGGATTATTATTTGTTCCGGTCACTGCAAAATTTTTTAGACTGTTAAACCTTTCACTTTAAATGCGGACGTCAAAAACCACCTTGATCAGTTTTTTGCCAGCAAAGATCACAAATTTTATGAGCGTGGAATCATGCTACTACCAGAAATATGGCAGAAGGTATTGGATCAAAATGGCCAATATATAATTTAATAAAATATTTGTTCATTATACGAAAACGATCTTTCATTTTCACATAAAAAAGCGAAATTACTTTCCGAACAATCCACTAGTAGATAATACAATTAATATAACGTTGTAGTGTCACGTCATCGTGCGTTAGTCAACCAGAAACTATAAAAGACACCTCAAAGAAGAGAAATTCTTATAGACACAAGTACGTGTGCATGTAGAGCGATACCATTTATTCAATTGTTTCTCCTCTATCTTTTCCATAAGAATAACCATCGGCAGCTATGTAATTTAGAACTATCTATAAGACACGTAGTAAAGAAATACGAGAAAACAAAGGAGGACAAAAAGTACGTGCAGAAATGCAGATGCGTCATGCCTCTTCCACGCTTGGCAGCGGAGTGCGCCCAAGAGCTACGAGTGCAGAGATAAAGCTGATCAAGGAAGTATTAGGTGTCCCAAAAGTTTCTTATTAGCCGTCTATGTCATCGATTTCAGTCATCCCAAATCTCTTTTACAATACGTTTTGTTTGTGCCACAATTTCTATTAAAACTTTCATTCACAGCGTTAAACATAATTAGAGAGAGGCAACATTTACAGCATCTTATGGTTCATTGTTTAAAAAAGTGATGGTGTAAAGAATACTGTCGACAAGATTTGTATCGTGTATGGGGATGGTGCTATAACTATTACAACCGTTTGCAATTGGTTTAAAAAATTTGGAGGAGGATATTTTAATCTGAAAGATGAAGACTGCAAAGGCCGCCCAAAGACGTCGGATACGGGCCTTATCAAGGCCATGCTTGATGAAAATCCGCGATATAGTATGCGCGAGATAGTGAATGCCACAGGATTCTCAAAACAACAGTACATAGTCACCTAACGACGATGGAGTATGTTAATCGCTGCGAAGTTTGAGTTCCGCACTTACTTACGGAGGCTAGCCTTATGAATCGCATCTCTACATGCGACTTGCTTCTCCAGTGATATGTAAAATATCCGTTTCTAAAGAGGCTTGTCGCTGGAGACAAAAGTGGGATTTTATATAAAAATGTGCATAGAAAACGCACTTGGTGTAAGGACAATAGACTTTCAACTCTCGCAAAGCCGGGACTACACCACAAAAAAGTTCTTTTATCCATTTGGCGGGATTGGAAGGGTGTAATTTTTTACGAGCTCCTTTCTCAAGATGAAACAATAAATTCTACGATCAACTGAATCAATTGAAAGCTCCTATAGCAGAAAAACGACCAGAATTATTGAACCGACGAGGCATTGTTTTTCATTATGACAACTCAAGACCACATATTGCATTAGCGGTAAGAGAAAAGCTCTTACAATTTGTATGGGATGTTTTACTGCATTCTGCATACACTCAACGATCTCGGTCCATCATATTATTACTTCTTTCTGTCCATAAAAAGTTCTCTTCGCGATAAGCATTTTAAATCCATCAGCGAAAAAGCGCACCACCAGGATTATTTCTTGTCCAAAATACAACAATTTTGGAAAGAAGCCATAATGAGGCTTCCTGAGAGATGGAAGAAGGTAATAGAGCAAAAGGGTTCTTATATAACAAAATAAATAATATCTTAAACAGTAAACATTGTATATTCATTTCATATTAGAAAAAGGAAAGAAACTTATGGGACACTCTAATATATGCAGGAACAGTGTAACGCAATGTCTTATCGCTTGGAAATTGACGATAGGAAAATGCGCGAGAATAATTCTTACAAGTATGTACGTGTATGTGAGGCGAGTGCAGATGAGGTCGCAGCAGAAAAAATTTCATCGTCAGGACTTCATCATTCGTAGTCATTTATATATATTCATCGCAGTTAACCGTTAAGATCATTTTGTTGGAGTCAGTTGCTAAGCACAGTTCTTTACAATTAGCAATTATGATACTTAAGACTTATATTATATTAAGACTTATATTGTTATTAATTGTAAATTTCCATCACCGATTTTATACTAAATAAATCGATTCGTAAAAGAGAAGAAAAGGGTGCTGAATACCCAGCATCGCTTCGCCCTATTATACCTCAGCTATCGTCAACAAGAGGAATCCAATTCAAGGGTCAGTAGCAGAGACAGGAACCCACGAAAGAAATACAGACGCGAGGAACGATATTCGGAGCATCTCTCATCGTTTCATCGAATGAATAAGTTAAAGTAAATCTTTCCTGGCGCAGTTTGACTGCCCTATTCTGAAGAAAAAAGAGGAAAAAGAGCCTCGCTCCCGTGTAAGATTCCGAAACGATTGACCGAAAAAGAGGTGTGTGATTAGGTTGGTGTAATTGAAAGGCTGCAGGCACTTTGGTTACTCTACAGCCATTCAAGGTCCAACTGTTGATGTCACAGTAGCGAGACGAAGTTGAACTATTTTTTGAAAAGATTAAAATCTCTCGAAGTCGTTTTCCGTAACGGCTACTTCTTGTCCATCCTCTTCTAAGAGTAATTCCATAATTTCTACTGTTCCAGATCGATCTGCAAGTGTATTCGTATAGATGAACTTGTAACTCTTTTTTATTTCTTCATCGTACGTGAAAGGTTCCTTCACTTTTCTTTAGCTCGATTTTTTTCATCCGCATTATGCAGTTGTGGAGAATTTTGTGCGAGGAGAGATTGACCTATGTTTCATTTAGGTAATGTCCGTGTGACATAGATATAAGTACAAGTACAGATATCTCTCTCAACCTGGAAAATAACTGGAAAGCATTCATTCAAAGATATTCTAAACCTTTTCTGCACCATGGACGTATATATTTTTTTAGAATTTATAATCCTTCCTATTCTTCTTGATTTATTTTTGTTCAATATGATCAAGTGGCACGAGATTATGCAAATAATAATCTGCTTCAGTAAATTTCAAATCGACTTAAGTAAACATTCAGATATTTCGATAAATAATTTACAGAAGAACAATAGTGAAATGGATTATGAGAGGTAAATAAAGCTTAGATGATAAATTTAATTGAAAACGAGTGGGCGAATTTTGTCGAGTTATTTAATTTAGGTACAGACCAATTTCATTCGCTAGATCGATTAACTTCATGAAACAAAATGTAAAGAACATTGGTGTAGTAACACTATTTATTATTCAGAGACAATAGAAATGTTGATCATTTAGTGGTGTTAAGCTTAATCATTTATTTTTAATGAAATAGTATACAACGATCAATCCAGAATGTGCTAATTATATAAGAACGATGTTAGTAAATTATTTTTATTTTACGATAATTTATTTTTTAAGTTAATAGATTCTTACGGTTTTTGATTTATTATTTTATAAGATTAGTTAATTTCTATAATCGTTATTGTATATAAAATAAGAAATTCATATTTATTGATATTCGTTAAGAATTATAATATTTACATAACTAGTTTGAAAAAGTAATAACAAATAGAAATTATTTAATTTTCTTTAAAATTTTCAATTACTTAATATTCTTAATAAGAAAACTATATATTATGTTTTTTATATTAATTTAAAGCAAATAATTTGTTTTACATAGCAAGTGTACTTCGTACATTATTACACGTAATTATATGTCATAATAGATTAATAATATTTTTTTTAGTCTTATTATAGGATAAAAGTTTTTTTTTTAATATTTTTAAGTAATTTTAAATCAAATCTGATCTCAGGAAAAGACTGTGTTAAGTTTGCATCAGCATTGTATAATATGGAAGTTGATTAATCCCTGATATACTTACATATGAGACCTGAGACGACACTAACACGTGTTTATGCAACATCATAGTGTTTTATGGCAAATTATTGTAAAGGTTCGATGTTAACTCAGAATTTTAATTTAAATGTAAATAAAAATAAACTTTTTAATTCCTTTTAATAATATTTCGACACCTTTATCTATTTCAAGTATTAAATGTTAGAACATGTAATCCTTGAAATAGCAATTATGGCTTATCTATTTTTTAATATTTCTAATATATATATATATATATATATATATATATATATATAATTTTAGTACATAAATAATTAATATTGACTGTTTAACATGATTGTGCGTTATTTAAAAGTATATATATATATATTAATAATTATTATTTTATATAATATATAATATTCTGCATATTCAATATTATTCATTATTATCAGATATTCTTCTTTTGAAAAGTTCTAATACTGCAAAACAATTAAATTGAAAATTATGTTAATTATGATTGAAGACGTAAATAATATATTGTCTTAGAACATCAATGGTCACCCTTTTTTAGTAAGTAAAATTGAAACATTATACTAACTTATGTGATAATTTTGTCAGATTCTTAATATAAATGTTAAATGACCATCCTCAGTTATTAACGAACGTTCAATTTGTTAAGTTCAATATAATCACATGGGTTCGAAACGAATAAATACAAAGAATTCTGAAAAATAACTCTTCACAATATCACGTAATTTTTAAATTTCATTTTTATATATCTACTTTTTAACAAATTTGATTTTAGCTTTATATCCAAAATTGTTATTGTGTCTTAAATATACATTATGATTGATATAGTGTAATTATATTAACATAAATAAGATTAAGATTTTTATTATATAAAAAATTTTTATATAAATAATAAATATTGCGCCTGAAAGAAGGCTTCACTTTGTACTTTTGTATTACTTGTACTTTCAAGAGGAATCGATCAGTAAAAAACGTTAATTGTTTTATAAGCCAGTAAGTATATTATAGCAGCATAAGAATGTTTCTTATTCAACTTCGAACTAATAATTACATTAATTAAAAAAATTAATTTCAAAATTTTTATGATATTTGATGCATTGTAGAATTTATTTATAAAATATAAGAAGGCAAAAAAGAATGCAACAAATAATGCCAAAAGAAAAAAGAAGATGAAACTTTCAATTTTACTGAAAGTTCTATTGAATTAGATAATATCACTCTAAATAAGATTGATAATTCGTCTGGAACATATTCTCTAGCTTTACTTTGACTAATACACATTCACTCAATATCGGAAGATCAACTAAAACTTCCCCATCTTAGATTGAGAAATATGGGGGACAGAAGGTTTTATTTTTATGACTAAAGTAACGTCACTCTTCTGCCAAGTTTTAGGTATTGTGTCCAGGTATTTTTCTCAGAGCAAGTTCAGGATTACTGACTAACTTTCACAAGTGATCGGATAATCTCTTTATTTTATGAACTTTTTATATACATTTATAAATATAACAAAAACTTATATATATTTTTTGAATTTATTATTATTATTTATTATTTGTATATCTTATTTTACGCATAAAAGTTTTGAAAAATTTTGAAAAAACTTAATCTTATATATCTCTTACTAAATTAACGAATATTTTTGCATTTAGTTACAATTTTATTTCATCCTATTAATTACTTTTTATACGTTTAGAGATCGATATGATGGTAGTACCGATAAACGTCGACGAAGAAATAAGAAATAGCTGCTACAAAAATCGTCTCGAGAATTGGTACATCAATCGAATAAGTGCTAACTGATACGCAATTTCGACTTCTTTCAATTTGTTTATATTCATAAAAACTTTTCTTTAATTGACATAAGAACTTTTTATTTTGATCATGTCAGGCCTTTTTTAAACGCCAAATAATTATAAGTATAATATTAGCAATATAATCAATAATTTTTGTTATATTCATACACTTTAAAATAGTTGAATCTTTCAGTATTTAGTTATAGACTTTGGAAAATTAAATGAGGTATACAGCTAAGTATCTCACGGACAAACGCCACTTATAAATGTGTTAATATGTGAGGAGTATGGGATGCTACTTTGAAAGAATTCTATTAATTTTTAACAATAAGTTAGTTGGCGCACATTCGGTAGATGTGCCAAAATTCAAATCATTTTTCGCAACAGCCATTTTTTTCATTCGCATTTATTAGAACTCTCATCATTTCTGCTCTTCCAAATCAATTCGCAAACGTATAGATGTATATAAACCTGAAGATATTTAAAACTTCTTATCTCATTAATTTGATTGATTCATTTTGATTGTTCTTTTTTCTATTTTTTAGAACGAATTTTTCCATTCACCTCACATTAGGGTGATTGATGATTGATTAATGATTCTATTAGAAAAAACAATTTAAAAAAAATATATTATAATCGAATATTATTTACGCATTTTACAATGTTATGACGTTATTTTTCGTTGTATAATCGAGCGTGTCTAATGTAATGTGTGATCGTAACTAAATAGCCATATATTTCGGGTTAAAAGAATTTACGTAAAAGTATAAAGTCACTTCCTTAGATTAAATTTGCATACGTATTCTTCTTCTTCAACCGAGTAAATATAAATTTTAATTAATTAAATAATACATAACAACAGATTCCTTAAGACCTATAACCTTTATGTTTAATTCGTGATTTCGTCAGCTATGAACGAAAGATTATCTTAGCATGTATTACCATTTTTTAAAGTTCGTCCCATTTTTATGGCATAACTCGGTATATATATATATATATATATGTGTGTGTGTGTGTGTGTGTGTGGTCGTCATATAAATATGAACGTATTAAAAATAATACGTAATGGAATACAGACTATGTTAAATACGACTCGTAAAATGACCTTTAAGTGACTTCCGTTGCGCTGGTCCCTATTTTAAAAAGAGATATGATTTTCAAAACTACGTTTATTAAAATTAAAATTATTCGTAAAATAAATTGTACGTAAAAGAATAGGTATTAAAAGGCAGATCAAATAAGTTTAATCGAATAACTTTGCACATTTTAAGATGTACGGCAAGCACAATTGTTGAAATCTTATGAACGTAGCTTAACCCATTGAAATCAAATTATAAATTTAAATCTGTAGGTTATTTTGTCAAGTTCAGATAAATTAAACAGTGGACATAAAAGGTATCTATTTTCTATAATAAAATTCAGTGAAACGGTAAGCTTCATACGAGTAACGTTGATACATGACTGATTTTGATAACTTCGTAGATAACATAATTAATTTTTGATAAAAAATACTTCTGAAAGTAAGTAAAATTCATATGTTCATTAAAAATATAATAATTTTTATTTTACATCAATAGAAAATTTTACAATGTAGAAGTCAAATAATACGATTGCCACATGAAAATAAAATTGTTTCTCGTCAAATAATTCTTACTATAATTATAGGCCAGTGGCGATACAAATCAAGTTTGCCATCTATTTTTTGCTTGATCTGGTGAAAACATACGTGTCGATTTATCTATGGAATAAATTCAAGGTGAATTCTGACCACTGGAAATCATATCTTTTATTTATTCATTGTTAGAAAAGAAAACATATTAAGACAAACAATTAAGGTGAATACCTCGAAGATATATTGCGAGAATTTACTTTCTAGTTTGCAAATTATTTTAGATTCTGGCGCACTTCAATAACGGTACGATCATATATAAATATGCATGTATATAAGTAGACACACATATGGAGATACTAAATTATTTTCAACTAATCACAGATCAAACCATTTTTTAATTACACCTTTATAAGTTTAAAAAAATATTATAAATGAATTAGTGGCTTAGAATATTATAGAAGCATACATGTAACAACAGCCATCATCCCTTTTCATTCAATCGGTATAAATTAAAATAGCTTGATTATAGCTTGATTATATGAACAAAAATCAATCAATCACATGGGATTGGAAAATGCTTGAATAATATTCGAAAGTTCGAATATAATATTTTTTTTTTTAATAGAATTATCACACTACTAACAAGAGGTATGTCGAAGAACTCGTGCTAAAAATTAGAAAAAAAACGATCGAAGAATATATGTTATTATTTTTGTTTACAGATCGATTTCAAGGAACAGAAATGATGGAAGTGCAAATGAAAGCGGACGAGCAGGAAACAGCTGTAGCGAAAAAGAATTTGGACCTTGGAAAATCGAACGAATATTCGCCAAATGAAACGCTATCTTCAATTGAAAACATCGACAAATTAACGACGATTCAAACCTTCTACGTAAATCAATGTCTTTTTATAACCGGCGGTACAGGTTTTATGGGAAAAATGTTGATTGAAAAATTATTACGTGGATGCCCTGGCATAAAATGCATTTACGTTTTGATTCGTAGGAAAAAAGATAAAAGTGTTACTAAACGAATAGAAGACATTGTCGAAAATTCGGTGAGTCCTTCATTTACGATCGATTATTATTTTCATCTTGTGATCAGATTTTCATTCAATTCTATGATTCTATGTCGTAACTGAATAGTATTTAATATTTAATACATTTAATAGATACTTTTAAGAAGAAGAAAATTGATAAAGAATTATGAAAAGTCTCCTTCTTTCTATTAAACCATATTAGAAAGTGGCAGCAGTAAAGCATAATAGAAAGCAAAATCCTCAACTGTTTGTTTTCTGTACCTTTTCTAATGTTAACGTTAAAATTAATATTTAGACGGAAAATATCTTCCACTTAGTTACATAATGACTTTGATGGAAGTCATGTAAAAAATTACAGTGAAATGCGTTTCCAAATTTATGAAAAACAATCAAAAAGAATTGTTTAGAAAAAAGTTTCCAAAGTCGAACAGACTACTTCTCGTACATTAATACATTCACAATCAAGCGTATAAAGCGATATGAACGGCAGGATACCAAGTTTAATTTGCAAATATCTATAGCTCAATATCGCAATGATTTGTTATTTAAATATGTATTCATATAAGAAATGTAATTTCTTGATATCATACTTTCAATTAATTTTTGCTTAAAATTTAAACGGGAAGTTAAATATTGGATAAAATATTACAGGAAATATTAAACTTAGAAAGAGTTACTTATATTGATGAAATTTATATTTAGCAAACGAATATACTGAATTTTCTAAGGCAAAACTAAATAACATATTTACAGATTTGTTTCAGCTAATAGCTTTACATCGTATAAATAATAACTAGAAATTGTGCACGTTTTATAACGAAATTAAATCAAATTAAACGAAATTGAACAAAAAATTTACCAATAAAAATTTAATATTTTAATAATAATGTTCTTTCGATAAAATAGAATTCGATAAAATATTGAATTTTACAGCTATGATTCTTTTTTTCTAAATCTGAGAATAAATGTTGTAACACTGCTTTTTCACTTTTTGGTCATAATCAAGACATAAGACTACGTAAGCGGACTCGAAGCGTTAATACTGTCTAATAAAAATGCATTTAATATTAATAAATAAAACAGACTTTGATTATGTTAAAGAACATAATCATATTTGAAAACATAAGAATATTTAAGCAATTAAGTATGATAAGGCTAAATCTTAAAAGATTGTTAGTTTTCTTTTCACAAGCCAAATAAATAAATCTATATTTTTTCTCAACATTTTTCATTGGTTAAACGCATCAGAGTTATTTTAGGTTCTTTAGCAGATTTCTTGAATCCAACTTTCTTTTTTTTCATCGATCGTATCGTCATTGTTCTCTATTCATGTTTCTCACATTATTTATAATCTAAAAATAATAGAAACTAGTTTGACAGCATAAAAAAATTTGTTAAACGATTTTTAATGCGTTAAGTTACGACCCTCATTCTCTGGAAAGAGAATTTATATCGAAACATGTCGATATTTACAATTACCTTTAAGACACTGTCGAAATTATATATAAATAGTTATCTGCTGTCTATTTCTATAAATTAGAAATGAAAAAGAAATAATTTAGAAATTTAGAAATCAAATACTAGGGAAAAAAATATAATATGAAACAAATTCATAAATCACAAAAATAAAAATCAACTCGTACCTTACCAATGCTTAATAACAAACAAGTGATTGTGATTAGATAGATTCATGGCATTATTCTGCAGTAATATATCCACTTTTCAATGGTTTCAATATTTATTTAACAAAGTAAGTTGAAGATACGATATAGGGTCCAACTTTTGAGTCATTCCTCTATTAATGATACGTAGATGCGTATGTGGGACAGGAAATATGTATAAACCTATCAATGCACACTTTTCAGTTATTTAACACGCTGAGGAAGCAGCAGCCAGGATTCCAAAATCGCATTGTAGCGATCGAGGGTGACTGTAGTTTGCCGAATCTAGGTATTTCGATAACCGATAGAGCTAAACTGATACGAGACGTCTCTATTGTTTTTCACGTTGCCGCTACTGTGCGATTCAACGAGAAAATTAAATCGGCGGCAGCTATTAACGTTCAAAGTCTGAAGGATTTGATACACTTATCTAAGGAAATGTCGAAACTAAAGGTACGCATTCTATTCTTTATATGAGTCCTAATAACTCTATCATCAATCTCTATTTCGGTTACTTTTTATGATAAGAGGAAGAAATCAATTGTTTGGTTCAATGAAACGCATTATTGTGTGACTCAGTTTTTTCTTTAAGCCACCGAAATTTTTCGAAGCGAGGAAATTGAAGTAACGCGATGAAATTACTGAACAAATCTCTTTTATATTTTATTGTTTGTAAAATTCAAATACGAATAATAAAACCGCTTGCTTGACAAAGAATTCACAAATGTTATACTCATATATATGGGCATGTAAATAGGCAATGGAACAAAATGTTTCGCGTTGAGGATTATAGCTTTTGAACGTTTCATATGAAATTAAAAAATCGATAAGGATTATTTATAAGTATACGCTAATTCAGACAAAAGATAATTTTTTCAAAAAAAAAGAAAAAAGTGCTAAGGAGAATAATTTATTAGAGCAATAAAATTGTGAGCACAAATTCATGTCGAGTGTATATTTCTAAAGTAATTGTCGTCATCGCAGATTGATAGCTGAGATCAAGGGATGACCAACAATTTATAATACTGTGACCTTATCGATTCGTTGCGCAAAAAAATTATTATAAAATTTAGATAGTTAGAAGACACTTGCACACCTAGTTAATATCAAATGTAATCTAACATGACGTACATGATCGGACTCTCTATTTCAATCAATAAATGTTAAGAGAAATTTATTTTTGAAGGATATCATTTCGAGTACTTGTTCAAGCAAATCTTTCCTGATTAATATTTCCATCATAGTTATTTTATTATTGACATCAATTGATTCACTTATTATTTTCTTTTTACTCAAAATTGTGTCAAGGTCACAGTATTATAGATCGTTTGATTCATCCTGATCTTATCTATCACATTTCGAATATGCATAAAAGTATGTATTCCTATTTAACAAATTTTCTGTGACATGAAAAACTTGAAAAAATGATTCTGAAAAACAATTAATTAATGTATACTACTTTGAACCAAAAAATTAGGCTCTCCGTTATTTCTTCGAATCATTAAAATTAGCAAGGATATCGTTTCGTAACATGGTTATTGAGACACTCTTCACATATTATCAATTATGTGGATCTTTAATTGAATGAACTGACTCTAATAAATGTTCGTTATCTTTTATATTATAGAGTTTCGTCCATGTATCAACGGCTTATGTCAATTGTATTGAAAATCAGGTCGAGGAGAAATTTTATGATCCACCGATGAATGCCGAAAAATTCATCGATTTGATGGAATCTATGGATGAGAAATTGCTCGATGATATTACACCGCAGTAAGTCTATCACCAAGTTTTGATTTTACGATTGTTTTCTGCCATTATATTCCCATACATTTGTCGAGCCAAACGATTAGCTGGATACATATACAATCTTCAAAAATCCATTCCAGAATATCGCAAGTTTCTACTATCCAAATGTATGAGAATATAAAAAATATTGCTTCTTCACATAATGTTTTATTTTAAGTAAATTCTTGTGAAAATATTAGGGAACAAATGAAATAATTCATGAAATGTTACTGAAAATATTAAAATTTAAAATGCTATTTAAATTCATTGATTATACCTCTGGGAAACGAAAATAATGAATTTACTGTAAAGTAAAATTCGATAACATTTTTTCAAATTCTTTTTGAACACTATCTTTACGTTGTATCTAATCATAACACAAATTACGATTCATTATTGAATTAAAAAATAATATCTCAGTTGAACATATTTGACAATAGAATTTAACAAAGTTAAACGAAATTGCAGAAACAAATTAACAATTACAATTTAATATTTAATAATAATGTTCTTTAGTTATATAACGTCATTTAAAAAATCTGCTTGATAGATCAAAGATTTGCAATCTTTGTGGCTATTCATTATTTTTGTCAATAGCATTATCGCTAGAACTTCGTTACGTATATCCATCTATCGATATTGTAATGACGTTTTGTAATTACGTTTCCGATTGTGAATATATTAAAAATATATTAAGATGACAGGTTACGGAACCGACAATTAAAAATTGAATCTTATTTCTGGTATTAGCTTACTTGGAATATGGCCGAATACATATATTTATACGAAATCAATCGCCGAGAATATCGTAAAAAGATATGCTGGCTTAATACCCATTGGAATATTTCGTCCAGGAATCGGTTGGTAATAATGTAACTCTGTTAGAACAAAATAATAAATAATACATAATAATTAACTTAATATTCTTAGTGTTACCAACGTATATAGAACCTACACAAGGATGGACCGATAATATGAACGGGATAGTGGGAGTTTCAGCAGGTGCAGCAGTGGGAATAATACGAACTCATCTTTGCGATGAATCGCTAAATGTAAACATTATACCCGGAGATTTGACAACTAATGCGCTAATCGTTAGTGCCTGGGACATAGCGAAGAATCGAAGGTAACGTCAATTAATCACGTTTATTCGAAATATTTTCGATCGAATCAAATGACGATTAGAAAAAATTAAATTACCGCTTACTGTAATCTTTCAGATCCATCGAAGAAATTCCTATTTATAATTACACATCTACGGATAATCCAATCACTTATAAGGAATTAAGAAAAATGTCGAGGAAGAAACTTGAATTATTACCGACTAACGAAGCAATTTGGTACATAAGCTTTTGGAATACAAAATATCGACCAATTTATCTTATCTACATGTATTTTCTACATATACTACCGGCTATTATAATCGATACGATTTCGTTATGTATAGGTAAAAAGCCAAGGTAATTTTTTTCTTATTTTTTAGTCGTATTCGATGCATCCTATGGTTGATGTCATTCTCAGATTCTCAAAAAACTCGATTCAATCAACCTATTTCAAGTTTAAAAATTCCGTAAAACGTGTGTTTGGTCTTGTTGAGCTTTCTAAGTTCTCGTCTAGGGTTAGCAATGATTCGCATGTTTCGACAATTTTTCGAAGAACAAACTGATCATCAAACAATTTAGTTTAAACTTATCTTCCCATTAATCTATAATTAATTCGTATCAAAATGGTACATGATTGAATTTCTAGGCTAACTATGCGGTTATTTACACCCTTGTCAGCACCTTCTTTTCTTAAGTACATAATGATAATCACATTATTCATATGATAATTCGCCGGTATCATGCATCTTACGGACTGAATGAAAGACCATTTGTCATAATTAAATCTCCCCCTTTCCAAAAAGTCATTAGAAATTCGAGGTATCTTTTTCCTAGTTACTGTCATGTTCCTTAATAGTCCGTAAAATTCTGATAACAAAATTGGATCTCCTATCTCCTTTCTTTTAGTAGCCGATCTTTCTTTATCAATTTCTTTAACATCTATCAGACTTGTATTTTTTCTATAACACTTATTTACTCTTTGAGTTTCCTATATTCATATATTTTTCTTATCTTTATATGTAACTTTAATTATTTTTATATATGGCACCTATCTTTTCAACAGTCATACAATTTTTTAAAAATTTACGCTTGCGTTTAAGGTTATTCAAAATATATAAAAAAATTGATACAATGTCGAATATAGTGAATTATTTTACTTCTACCAAATTGAACTTTACTAATAAAAGATGGAACGAACTGTTAAGTAAGTTAACGACGGAAGATCGCAAATTTTTCTTTTGTGATATAAAGAATCTCATTTGGGACACATACTTTGAAAGTTACGTTCTAGGCATAAGAATGTACATCTTAAAGGATCCCATTGAAACGCTTCCACAAGCTCGTATAAAATGGCGAAGGTATCTTCTTTCTCATCGATCGTCTATTATTCACAATGACCTTCAAATAATACTTGTCTTTTTAATTTTTAAGACTTTACTGGATACATCAAGCATTAAAACTTTTTATCGTCTGTGTATTCCTTATGATAACTTGGGTCATGATATTCAGACACTTTTAACGTTCGAATATGGATAAAATAAACAACTGACGTTAAGGAGAGTGACAATACAACTTTGGGAAGTTTTTTTTTTGTTTGAAATTAATATCAATATAGTCTAATTATTATTGTGTAAATAATATTAAAATCTTCTCTACATAATTCTTTATATGAGTGTTAATCATTGCGCCTGAAAATAGACTGCAATCTGTACTCTGTAGATATAAGCGAATTCTCCTTCAAATGAGGGTATAGTACTTAATGCGAATTGAATTTCAAAGTTGTATAAGAATGTATCTTTCTTAAAAATCATGATAATAAATATATTTTCATATTAATTATGATTACAATCATCTTCTTCTTTTTCATAATTTTTAGATATTATTACCTTATTTTCATTTACAAATATTTCCTATTATATCTGGATAATTTGTAATTGAAATTGAATATTTCATTTTAATTTCAACCAGTTCATCTTTAAATCTGTTAAAATAAGATTAGAGGAACTTAAGAAGAAATGAAATTTATACCGTATTAGATCTATAGAATTTAATCTTCTAAAAAACCGGCAATCACATCTTGACTACCTTACAATATCTTAACAAAAAGTTTACCATCTTACATTTAATTTTTTAAAACTTTTTATAGCAAAATTGTTAACTGTTATGTCTCAGGTAAGACGGCAAATGGCTATTCCATAAGATATTTTAATATTTTGGAATTAATATCGATACAGAAATTTGAATTAATTGACAAAAGCCATGGACGCATATCATAATTTTTCCATATATTTCATTGAGAATAAATATAGTAACTGAGAAAAATATATGTAAAAAATGATTTTTTAAACCTATTATTATGTATCTATGCCATAATGTAGTTATGTAAATATCATTTAAATACATGTATCTTACTTGTCTCAAGCTCTAGAATAGATCGCAGAAAAAACATCTTGCTTCTTTACATATTTCAGGAATGATAGCAATTGAGAAAGTGTAACGATTTCTCTCAGTCATATTTACGAATTACAATAACTATAGATTGATTAGATTCAAGGGATTTCATTTTTGAATAGTTTCAAGAAAATACATTTCCATATCCTCCTCGTTCGCTTCACTTTTGTAAGATACCGAAAGAAAAATATTAATATCTATCTCTGTTACTCTTTCAAAAAATTATTTAAATTGTAACAATAGATAATAGCTCTGAATAACATATAATATTGTGAAAAACAGCATTAATTTATAATAATACCTGATGTTCATCTTTCCAGTTATGACGTTTGTGCCTATTCTTCATTTTGAAACAATATTTTAAAATCGCATTTATTTTATCTACTTTCAATTATATTGTGTGATACCAACGGCGTTAATCATAAATTTATATTGGCTTTGTTGTAACATGAATTTATAAATCACATATATTTATGGAAGAATCAAAACGATAATTGATTCGGGTGACATCATGCGGCAGTAACTTGTATTCTTTCACCGCGGCGTTCTAGCGCCATTGTTATTGGGGTACGTTTATTTCATAATTGCTCTTTCATATTAAAGCTTTCATAACATATCGACATTTGCGTGCGGGCCACATTTGGATGTCTTAACGACCCTGGTGAACGGGTGACCGGATCGAGACCAGGAGATGGGCAATTTTGTAAAGATTAGAAGTGTATGAAAAATTAGCTATTTTTTATAAAATTCTTGTTTAGTATACAAATATAGCGATACATTATTCTAACAATTTTTCAATCTATTTTTGCTAATGCATATATTTTCTACATTATATTTGATTAACCTCAATTCCTAGAGGAGTTTTAGTTTTTATTCGATATGTTTGTTTTTTACTATGCTTCTTCGTATATTTTTCTCTAAAAGTCTGACTATTAGATATTTATATATATATATATATATATATATATATATATATATATATATATATCATATCAGTATGTAATATATTAGATATCAATATGAAGTAGAAAAAGTGTTTTCTACCTTGTTCACGAAAAATTATATAACTTCTTCAGATCTACTCTATACGCTTGTGATCTATAAAAATCCACTACAACGTCTTTAAGTTTATTTTCATCCATTAATTCTCTCCTTTAATGAGCATAAAAAAATTTTCTTTTGATCGTGTCAACTCTTCAAAAAGAAATAATTATAAGTATAATATCAAGAATCATATTTTTTTTATATCCGTACAAACTTAAACAGTTGCATTTTGCAATATTTAACTATAGACTTTTGAAAATTATATGAGGTATTGATTTGAGTCTTCCGACTGATAAACTCATAATTGTGTTACTACATGAGAAATATGACTTTGAAAGGATTCTATTAAACCATAATTTTTAACACTAAATTAGTTGGCGTAATTTCGGTCAAAGTGTTCAATTTCAACTAATTTGTTGCAACAGACTTTTCCTGTTCGTCCGCATTTTAATATTAATGTTAAAACATTATTGACAACATTAAGAATTTTTTAGTAACTTCTTATTGTTACTTACAATTAATAGAATAGTCAGCAATTTCCTGACTTTTATGAAGATTCCATTCGTCATGTTGAATATAATCACGTAGATTTGATAATAATAAGTACGAAGAATTTCAAAGTTTAATCCTTTTGTATATTTAATATTTGTATATAACAGTTTTTTTATTTTATCGACACAAAATCTTAATTGTTGCTTCGCATCCGAAATATTTATTGTTTTTTAAATATAGGTTATGATTCCTATCTTGTAATAATATTAATACAAATAATATTGAGATTATTTTTCTATATAAATCCAGTACAAATATTACACATTGCCCCTGAAAGTAGGCTTCTCCCTGTACTATTTTGAAATTTGATTATATACTCTATTATAATAAGAGATTAAATGATAAATTATTAAATTTGAAAGATTTGGAGGTGTTCTTTTTTGTTAGGGGAATCGGTATAGTAACTGGTAATCCACAGTAAGATGAATTAAACAAAATTTTAATTTATATACGCTATTTTTGATATTTAATTAATATTAAATTAAATTAAATTTTTTTTCATAAAACTAATTCAAGTCAAAATATATAGTATTGTTAAGATTTTATACAAATTACATTTATATTAATTAATTGGATTATAAAGTTTCATTTTTAGATAAAACCAAATTAGACAGTAAAATTAAATAAATTAATTAACTTAAATAAAAATTAAAATATGTGCGAATTACCTGTCAATTTTAATAAAATATTCTATCTAAGAAATTTTAAATAATTTCTATTGCAGGTAGGTATTACAAAATGTTTTCTAGTTCAACATCGAGCTAACAATCATTAAGTTAATTTATTAAATTAATTAAACAGTTTTTATTTAATGCATTTAAGAATCCATTTATAAAAATAAAAAAACACGAAAAGGAGAAAGAAATAATTGCAAAAGAAGAAGTTTCCTCGCTGAAAGCCCTGTTCAGTTAGATACGAAGATTCATCCATACAAGATGGATAGAAATTCGCGTCTCGAACACATCGAAAACTTTGCTTTGACCAATACACTCTCGCCCAATCTCGAAAAGATCAGCCAAAGGCTTCCTATCCTATAATCGAGAAAGACGGCGAAGAAAGGCTTATAACAGCTAAGTTACGGCACTCTCTGCCGAAGGTCCAGGGACTTTCCTCAAAGCAAGTTGAGAGTTACTGACGAACTCCGCTAGTGGCTCCGAAGTGACGCACGAAGAAACTTCGTTACTATTAAGCTTGGAAATTTATTATATAGGAATAGTAAACCATCTGAGCACTTGTGAGAAACGTAACAGTGACTCTCAATTCCTACCTAACTTTGCATTTTATTCGAACAACCATAAAATATAACTTTTAATATAATACAGAATGATTTATAATTTTAATATATTTCATTATTTATGATTGATTTTATAATTTATATATATTTTCTAAAATTTAACATAACTATTTACAAATGACAAAACCTCTATTTTTTGTATATTCAGACACAAAATTAGAAATTTTTCAAAGAACTTAATCAACATGTGTGCGAGAAAATAAAGTAATATATTAATAATTATTGAGATACTTTTGAAATGGCTTACATCGAAATATATATACACAGAAAAAAATACAATTCGAATGTAATTAGTACGAAATACTATAAAATAAAAGAAATTAACTGTACGATTGAAATAAAAAATTATTTACGCTTATTTTCTGACAATTCAAACATTCGCATAGTTTATTTCTCTTCCTACATACTTGTAAGAAATAGTATAGGTCAATCGTTAGCAATTAATAAAATTTAAGGAGTAAAAAATGATTAAATATGACACAAATATGTACATATTAATAGATTTACAGAGTTATGAACCGATTGGAAAGATTCAGTTCAGACATTCTCTAATTAAGACTGTTGACTACTGAATTAAAACTGACTTTCCTTCTTCTTCTTGTTCAGCGATAAAACACTATTCCTTTAAAAGAAGCAATTGCACAGTGGAAACACAGAGGAAAAGTGTGAGATATATCAAGATGTGGCAATATCACATCAGTACCATGAATTTATTGTAATGTGGAAAAGCGTGTCAGCAGAGGTGCAGATGCATATAACTGAAGATGTTTACTAAGCCTACAACAGAAATATTATCATATAAAATTGTATTTAATAGTTTTAAGTATATTAATTTTGTAAAGTCTTTTAATGAGTCTGATATTAGTACTTTTAATACCGACAGTGTTATATCATTAAATTTAAAAGAATTATGTATATATGCATATATACATAAAATGCATAATTAGAGAATTTCAAAGCCGATTTTTCTTTTGACATTCTCTTTCTTATAGACATTTCACTACTCACGTGTTTCTTCTTGTTTATTTTCTTCCTTTGTTGCATAATTTTAGGTTTCTTCCTCTATTGCTAATTTCAATTCTCCCACGAACTACGATTATAAATTTATTAAATGTATAAAGAAATATAAATGTTGGTAATCGCATTAAAAATAAAAAGAACCATATATATGGTTGACATACTTTATAGTAGAACTAATTACGATACATTACCTGCAGCTTATATGTCTTTTCTTGTTGCAGTTTTGTTGCCTTTTACTATAGAATTTCGTATTTTCTTCCTTACGCATTTATTTCTTTGTCACAGAAGTTATCACCTTTGTCAATTTTTCCAAAAGTAGATGATTCTATAATCCTGGACATTTCCTGCATCAAAAGAGACTTTACATTAAAAAGTATTTCATTTAATCTTCCCATTTATATAGTACCTATTATATCACTGGCCCATTTGAATATTGTATTTCTCTGAACATAATAAATTTGTATACTTAGAATAGAGATCCTAATTAATATTAAATGGAGTGATACCACTGATAACAAACTAAGTGCCTCAATTACTTCTATAGCTATAGTTTTTCTTAATCATTTCAGTAGTCAAGTAAGAGGTAAAGTATTACTCTTTTTATATAATCAATAATCGCTATCTGAGTAAACAATATGACTTTTAACTTATTTCGAGATCCATGCGATGGAAATTAAATTTTTGACAAATATATTCACTAATTTTATGAATTTTATGAATGAAAACCTATTTGTAATCGCTCGATTATAATCCAAGTTAAAATCTTGAAAGTATCAGATTAGCATAACCATAATTCTCTAATGTTGCATATCTATCGAATTATAGTTTGGTCTATATTATGAAAATTCAATATGTTTTCGTATGACAAACAAATGTGCATCTGTCGTTTCATCTTTATCTTCTAAATATATAAAATATTTTCATTATTTAATTTCATATCATTCCATTCTTTCTTCTTTGTCTTGGTCAACTAAAGTATTATTTTCATCATCACGTTTTCATTATCGTCATTACCATCTTCGTTTTCTTTTTCATTGTTTTTAGAGATAAGCTTATTTTCATTTGTAGATAATTCCGAGTTTTCCTGGATAATTTGTTGCTGAAATTGAATATTTCTTTTCAATTGGTATAAATAAAATTTTGATTTACGAATTCATTTTTTTATTGGAATAAAGTTATAATGTCTGTTTTACAAAGAAATAAAATCGATATAGTCT
Organism: Vespa mandarinia; assembly: GCF_050613455.1. Lineage (NCBI taxonomy): Eukaryota > Metazoa > Arthropoda > Insecta > Hymenoptera > Vespidae > Vespa > Vespa mandarinia. Next base: position 2,638,381 of record NC_140834.1, on the reverse strand, counting down.
ATCACATCTTCAGACATTAACTTTTTAAAGCGAGTAAGTTAATGTTTATTATCTTGCAATTTCTTCTAAAAAGAAAATGTAATACTTACTCTCATTTAATTTTTAACTATATATATTTTAGAAACGTTCGATGATATATTGTTCTTTATCGAGAGATTACAAAATTCTAATAATTTTTCTCATTTATATTTTAGAACGGCAATAGTCATATGTTAATTTCAGGAGATTCCATTTTTGTGTCGTTTCATGAAAATATATTTCCACTTCCTCGTCGTTTTCTTCCCTTCTGCAAGCTACACAAAGAAAATACTTGTCTCATGTACTTTTTCAAAAGAACGATTTGAATTATAACAATAGTTAATATTATTAAATAACATTTAATTTTCTCAAAAATTATTATATTATTAATAACATAATATAACCTGAAATGTATCTTTCCATTTATGACGTGTTGATCTGGTCTTCATATTAATATATTTCAAAACTGCATTTAATGATACTAATTTTAATAATATTTTACGTCACCATCAACTTTATTAATTAATTGATAATAATGGTTTTTTTACAGCCAGAACTTTTATTAAGATGTACGTAGATCTTTGTTAAAAAATTTTTATTTTGGTTAGTAGAAGAGTGGAAAAATCAAAATAATAACTTAGGCGACACCTTGCGGTGGTAATGTGTAAGCTTATTATGGCGGTGTTCGAGTTTGTAGTTTCGGCTGGACTATCAAATCATAAGTTCCCTCGAAATATAGCTTCCTTATTTATCGACACTATGGTAGCCATACATACAAAAATTGAATAATATACTAGGCTCGATAATGATGCCGAGAGCGTGCCTGGAGAAAGATTACCAGAAATACAGTAGATTTTGTGAAGAATAAAACAATTTTTGGAAAATGATTTTGTATGAAATACTTGTTAATTATAAGGTATAGTGGTACAATTAACTATCTTTTCAAATTCTCCATAGTACCTTATTATTTACGTGTATTCACTTTAAAACGTTTTATTTCTGTTCGTGTTTCTCTGAATTCTTGATAAACCCAAATATTACATCGTTCATTCTTTTTATATTTTTCCATTTACATATTCGTATCAACAGGTAATGCAACTACGTCGCATTATTTGATTTCATATTATTCTAACAATTTTTCGATCCATTTCTGTCAATGCACGTATACTTTTCGTAGATCCTGTTTAATCCGCATTTTTTAGAATAATTTTTGTTTTTCTTTGGTCTTTATTTTTCTGTTAATCTTGTTCATACATCTTTTTATAAAAATATAACTACTAGATCCTGTTTAATCCGCATTTTTTAGAATAATTTTTGTTTTTCTTTGGTCTTTATTTTTCTGTTAATCTTGTTCATACATCTTTTTATAAAAATATAACTACTAGATATCAGTATGAACTCCAGGATAAAGAAAATTGTTCTCTACATTGGTAAAGAAAAATCGTGAATTTTCTTTAAATCAATTTAATTCAACATTTATCCTTACATCTGTTTGAAATCCATTCCGACTTTTTTCAATTTATTTTTAATTACAAATACTCTTATTTATTTGGCATAAGGACGTTTTCTTTTGATGGTATCAGCTCGTTTTAAACGACAAATAATTATAAAAATGATATCAGTAAACAATATTTTTATTATATTGATATACATTTATATATTTGTATCTTTCAATATTTACCTACAGATTTTTTAAAATTATATGAGGTATTCATCTAAGCATCTCGATCGAAAAACACCGTTCATAAATGTGTTAATATGTGAGAAATATCGGATGGAACTAAAATCTATATATATTTTACTTATTGCAGAAGTATTTCCCATTTTGCATAATTAAAATTGACGCACTTTCATCGCAATTATAAACGTTTGAACAAGCATTCTTTCCTTATTTTCATGTCATGTACAGATGTTGTTGTCGAATGTACTCACTGTAGCACTGAACTATGATGTTTAGTAGAAGTAGGTAGCCTTTTCTCTTGAATCATGGAAGGCTTAAACTGTCAATGTACGCAATTTATAACGATCCAAAACTTTATATTTAGAAATTAATTTTCAACGATTCGGTTAAATTTTTGGGATTTAAGATCAGTATGGTGAATACATTTAACAGATAAGTCCAAAGTAATGAATTTCCCAGTAAAAATGATACGAAATTAATAAGTACGTCGGCAATGAAACTCAGCAGTTATGATTACTTAATACGTATTTGTCGATTGAACTTTGAATTATTGTCTTAATCATTTTACCTTAATTTTCACGAAGAAAGAGAAAATCCAGTAAAGGAGATACATTGTTTCAAAGATGTTTATGAATGAAACATGTGGCTAAGTATTCGGCCACAATTTAACATTTAATAAAAATTAAATATAAAAAAATAAGTATACATTATATGCAATAAATGGCGTAGTATATAAGGAAAAAGTTCTAATCCAAATATCTGTCCGAGATTTCACGAATAAAAACCGTTTAATTTTAATATAATTTAATTCAAGAAATTATTGATTCGTACATACGCAATAGTCTAAATTATGATTATTATTATCCTTCATTCTTTTGCTTATCTTTGCTTCTTTTACGGAAATCCAAACGTTACAAGTAGTCTGGAAATCATAACCCATGTAATGATAAATAGGACACAGGCGATAAAAAGTTTCATTGCTTGATGCATCAAATAAAACTTTGAAAATTTTAAAAATCAATATTATTTGAAAGTGATTGTCAATAACAGAGGGACAATGAAGTAAAAATGGAATAAAAAAGATACCTTCGCCATTTTATACGAGCTTGTGGGAGTGTTTCAATAGGATCCTTTAAGATATATTTTCTTACGCCTGTGAAGTATGTTTCAAAATAAGTATTCCAAACGAGATCCTTCATATCACAAAAGAATAATTCACGATTTTCGGGTGTCAACTTCCTCATCAATTCGTTCCATCTTTCATTCGTAAATTTTTTTTCGTTTATAGAAAAATAACTAAGTAGATTTGACATTTCATGAATTTTATTGTACATTCTGAGTAACCTTGAACGAAAAGGATTAGCACCAGATGAAATTTTTCGCTTCTTTATCGTTCTAATACACTCTCTCCAGAAAATAAGATAAGAGAAATTTACCTTTGATTTTTACCCCTAAACAAAAAGATTGTATCGATTATAAGAGCTGGCAGTAAATGTAAAAAATATACGTAGAAAAGATAGATCGATCGATATTTTGTTATTTCAAAGATACTGCACCAAGTTGCCTTTTCAAGCGGTACCAATTCTCCATACATAAGTATCATTTCTATAAATCTGCCGTAAGTGAATGGATTATCCTTTGATACGTAATTGTAAATGGAAATATCTTCGTTCGATCTAAAAAAATTTTTTATTCATACAGACGAATAAATTCAATACTTTCTAATATCATTATTTAATTTGATCCTAAAAATATTGTATCGTATATTTGTCGTTACTTTCGATTATTTGCAAACTCCCATGCGCTAGCGATTATTCCACTAGCGGTCAAATCTCCAGCTACCAAGTCCATATTTATCGATCCATCGCAATGGAGAATTCGCATTAATCCCAAATTTTTTAATCTTCCTTCGTTTCAGACAGGAAAAAGACATTTATTACGATTCTTGGAGAAACCTTTTCAATATTTGATAAAAGATAAGTGCAAAAAAGTTAAAAATTAGTCTATATAAAATTAAAGGGGATCATATAAAAACCGACAAAAAGAGTGTCAGGAAATTTACTGTAGATAATTACATTACATATTCCATCTCAACAATGTTTATGTCATATAAAAATATTTTTGATCGGTCCACTAACAAAAGAATAATCAAAGCTGATCACCTTCCGTATTTACACTTCTGAATATTTCGAAAATTAAAAAAAAATTTTTCGTATTCTATTTATCGTTTTAATTATGGTAGTTGCAGCTAATTCTTCTAGATTTTGTTGAATTGTAGTATTAACCGAATGTCTTAATTTCTTTTTTTTCTGTAATTTCGTGTAAGTCACAAACCTTTTCATGCTTTTTAAAATTTTCACGTAATTATTTACTTGAATTTTCATAAAAGAATGTTACTAAATTTTTATAACACATCTGTTGATTCTGATTCTTTTTAAGTGTATACTTCTATAAAATTTACTTACTTTCAGAATTATTTTCCATATTGCAGAATTAAACTAGACGGGCTTACTGTAAAGTTATGTATATTCGGAGTAGAGATTTCTTTTTAATCCTTAAGACCGTAATAGGTGTTGATTGAACGAAGCTAACTTTTGAACTGAAATACAGAAACAATCAAAAGCATTTAACCTTTTTCTCCCACCACGTTTCATTGATCAATTCTTGATCTTTTTCGACACTTTTGCTTTTTTTTCTTATATTCGAACATATTTCTTATCCTGGAAGACGCATGTGTTCCAAAAGTAGCGATCAGGACACACAGGTTATTGCTTGTTTTAATGCTTGATGTATCCAATAAAGCATAAATTCGGAAAGTGGATATTATTTTATATTCTAATGACAAAGGAACAATAAAAAAAGGCAAGAAAAAAGAAGTCTTTGTTATTTTATATATGCTTGTAGAAGCGTTTCAATGGTATATTTAAGACATGTATATTTTTATCGTTAGGAGACATGATCAATAATATGTACTTAAACGAAAATTAAAATTATCAGTCTTACTTTAGAAATGGATAAAACATTCATGAAAAGAAGAAAAGAAAGGAAGATCAAAATTAATGTGTAAGGTAGAATAACAGAAAGAATTTCTACATTCGAATTTACTTGTTGCTTTCTAGATGAGTTTGAAAATGATGCAAGAAATTATGTAATTATTGGTACAGGCAGTCAGATAACGATTTTCATGGTCAATTAATTTCTTTTTAACAGAACGTGTCAAAAGATATATCTATTTTTTTAGTTAAGTGATATCCTCTTCACAATTCCTTGGTCAATAATTACCTCATTAATTTTATTTCTCTGTTTACAAATATTTATTTATTTTTTTATTCAAATGGTCGAAGGATCATTATCCAATTAAATGTTTAGAACGCTGTTAAATAAAAAGTTTCGTAATTGCAACATCCATGATTATTGTGAATGATCTTATATCATCACATATGAATATATCAGTGTTTTTTCGAAATGGAAAAGTACCAAAATAATACGTAATACGTAGTGAAAAATGTTTATTACGTCTCTCAAAGTATCTTTGAAATGAATATCATTCATTGTTATGGCCTTTCACCATAATTAGTTATCACGCTATACTTTCTCTTTTATTCATGGAGAATAGAGAAATATAGTTTCTATTTTTAATCAGGTTTAACTTGATTTTAAATTACTTGTAAAATATATCGACACGAAGCGTCTTAATGAGACGAGTGAAAGAGGAATTACCTATAGTAAATGATATCAGTCCGATTAAATTCTGAGATTTCCTGTTACCACTAAAAACGGTATTTAAAATTTAATATTTAGTACATGTAAGAAGAAAAAAATTGAAAAATAAATTTTGTAAAATTATACACGTAGAACATGCTGGAAGTTGCAAAAGGTTATTTTTCATGAAATAATATGTATTTATGATGCGTATGTGGAAAAAACCTGAAAGATTCACAAATTTTTCAATGTGTGATTTCGATAGTTGTTTTTCACGTTGAGGAATAGACAATCAGAATTTCGACATCGCATAATCGCAATCAAGGGCGACTGTAATTTGCCGAATCTCGCTATCTTAATGGTCGATAGAACTATACTTATACGAGAGGTCCCGGTTGCTTTCTTCGTTGTTCGACTGCGAGATGCAATGAGAAAATAAAATCGACGTCAGCTATTAACGTTTGAAGTCAAAAATTTTATATCATTTCAATTTACATTAGATTACTCGATTAATATTGTACTACGAGAAAATATCATTTGTATGCTATTACATTTTTTTTTTACATACACGCAAGCACGATTATAATAATTTATCGATAATATTAAAAGAGATCGAATGCAAATTCAATGCAAGAAAAAAGCAAAAACGTAACCGGTTAACAAAAAATATTAGTAATCTAATCTTGTACGTGCGCCCGAAAACTTAACTTATAATAAACATCGTCGAATAAAAATTAAAACGAGACTATAACTATGACTATGACTACATGAAGACATTGGACACAAATCATTTTAGAATAACATTTTCATACGGGTTATATAGTTCGCATGTAAAAGTAAATACATATGTTTTTGTGATTCAGGCCTTGTACAGATGCGACATAACAATCAGGTTTGATAAATTACCAATCGACTTAATTAAACGGTCAAGGATTTTTGTCGATAAATTAAAAAAAAAAAGAGTGAGAAATGTAGGCAAGAGTAAAGATAAAATGATCTATTCAACCGAATGCACTAAATAAACTATTATGTAGATCTATGTACATATGTAAACTCGAAGGAGTTGTTTGCATGAAATAATTTAATATTTTCGAATTTGTTTATCAACGACCAGTGTAATCTTTTGTATAATGTAGAAATACTTTTCGGATTTTTATTCTTTTTGGAATTTGATCCCATTTCAGATCCAAATCTATAATTGGCATTTGTATTGTATTTAACGATACAGATTTAATAGTATAATATAATAATATAATAGTAAATAATGAATAATGAAATAGTAAATAATGAAATATAAAATATAAATATTAAATATAGTAAATAATATAATAAAAATAATATATAGTAAAAAACATAATAGAATGCAGAATACGAAGAAAATAAATGAATGATTGTGATTTTTCCCTCGTACTCGTCATATGTTATACGACATTCATTTATGCCCATGCGCGATAATTACGAGAAAAAAATTTTTTTCATTATCAAATATTAATATATTTTATTGTATAATATATTTTATTGTATAATTTTATTGTATAATATATTAATATATTTTAATGTAGTATTAATTTGATTAATATAATAATAGCATTTTTTAATTAATTAATATAGTCGAATTGAACGAACCTTATGAACCTAATTTTGAGTCATTTTCAACGCAAAAATACAATAAAAAATTATAAATAAACAAATAATTGTTAAAATATTTTGATAAATAAAACATAGGTAAATTCGTAATATGAATAAGTATAACATTTTACAAAATAGTTTAATGTTAAATTAAAATCGTATTGTCTCTCGTTAAAAAATTCTCACGATAATAATTAGTATAATTTATAAATATAATAATTATAAAGTCTTAGTATGACAATAACGTTCACTATGTTTGCGAATTGATCATAGCATTTTTCAAAATGTAAATATTATTATTGACGATTATCTTTACGCTTCACTTGATATTGAGTATGCAAATTTATGGAAATGGCAAGCGTGAGAGAAATAATCCTGATCATACATTTATTTCATATTTTTCCTGTATTTTTGCTTTTTATAATATTGTTTAATGGTACAAGTATCATTGAAATACAATACAAATGCCAATTACAGAGTTTCATTTCATGGGATCAAGTGCAAAATTAGAAAAAGAAAATGAAAGCAAAAAATGACTCTTTCGAAAGTATTTCCACATTGTATGTAATTATAACTGTACGTGGTGCGAATATTCAAAATTGATAAATATCTATGTTCATAAATCTAAGCTACTTTATTTTATAAATTATACGAGCTCAATCGCACAGATTATGCTACCTTTTTCTTCTCATCATCTGTCACACTTATTTCTTTTTTTAAATAACCATTAAAAATGTCCGACCGTTTGTAATCAAGTCGATTTCAATGTTATCGAAATTCATTATTATTCAAATAATGTCAATATATTTCAATAACGGTTAATGAACGATAAAGAAATATTACAAAAAACTAATTAATAAATTAAGCGTGCGTTATTTCTTTTTTTATTAGATTTCAAGATTAAAATAGACTGACTATTAATAATACATACAGAAGATCGAAAGATTCATTTGATGTGTTAATCATTCATCATATTTTTTATCGATCATGAGAAAATATGTTACTTTTATTTTCCTTATAATATCTTTCTTTTCTTTTTAATATCTTCCTTTCTTTTTCTTTCATTTTTTTTACTCTTATTAAATATCTTCACAAAATTTGTCCTAATATTTTCAATTATTCAGTTCGATTGTAAGATTTTAGCACTCGAATAATCGTTCTAGATCAAATTATATAACGGTTACTGAGACAATTTAAATGTTTCTAACGATTATATGTTTTAGCAGATTTTATTTAATATTAAGTCATCGGGGTTGTATAATTGTTTTATAGAAAGACAAAAAAAGACGTAGAGTATAGGCTATGTATAATAAATTAAGGGAGACATTATTTATTTGTAAATTCTGTCAAATTTCTTTTCATAGGGGTGATTTTTTTTATTGGTACCGCACTTATATATATATATATATATATATATATATATATATATATAAGTATATATATAATAGTATATATATATAAAGTATACATATAATAGTATATATATATTATAGTATATATATAAGTATATATATATAAAGTATATATAATATATATATATAATATTATTTATATATATATATTATTTATATATATATATATAATATTATATATATATATATATATAAGTGCGGTTATATATATATATATATATATATATATATATATAATTATATAATCTGATAAATTATTCATCATATTTCTATTAAATCGTTAAATACAATCTTTTAATGGATACTATTAATTTAAAATTAATAGTAATAAAAAATTCATATATATATATATATATATATATATATATGTAAAGAAAGTATACTTTCTTCAAGTAGATTTGCCGTGCGTCTCAAGTCACGCCCTACAATTGTCTTTTGTTATCGACAAATTCTTTTGTTACCAACAAATCGAGCCGTTAAGATTTGAGAGAGAAACGGGCAGTAAGAAATAAAACGTAGACGAGAGAAGTAACACGAGAGTGTAGTATAAAATTTAAACAGTGTGCAATAATAAACGTAAATTGTCGTTTGTTTGTTCACAGAGAAACATATTTTCGTTTATCACCTCCCATAAGCAATCTGAGATATTATATATATATATATAATTTTATAATCTGATTAACTATTCATCATATTTCTATTAAATTGTTAAATACAATCTTTTAATGGCTACTATTAATTCTAAATTGTAATAAATAAAAAAAAATATTAATAATAAAAAGAAAATATTAATAATAAAAGTAATCGTGGCATAGATACGTTGCTTCATTTTCAAACCAAAATATTCCATACTTTTCACAGGTATAATAATTATTCTGAAGTTTTATTTCAAATGTAAAAATGTAAAAATTATTGCCGCGATTAAACAAGTCCCGTAGATGCCAGATCCACGGAATGTTATGTTCAATTCCATGTCATCTATATCTACTATAATACTATCATTGTAATTAATATCTTCATCATAATTGTTATTATTATTATGATATTATTATCATTATTATCATCATTATCATTATCATTAGTCATATTATTAGTTGTATTATTATCATTATTATCATTATTATTGTAATTAGTATTTAATCATTGTAAGATTGTTAAATATAGATATCCTCACAAAACCATAAAACCACAAGACATCCTTATCCCCAGTCAACGCTTTCTCCTCTCTTACAAGACTTTTTCTATTTCTCACCAACTCTCTAAAACAAATCTCTCCTCCTCAGTTTGCCTTTTTTCGAAAATCTATCCTGCAAATCAATCATCACTATAAATCTACTCTCTACTCTTAAAAACTTTCTCTTCAATTACCATCTAGGAATACAAACCATCTAGAGAATAAATTATACTTTTAAACATTTCCAATCTAGCAAAAATATCTTTTATTCATCGCATTGCGGAGACAAATTCATATTGCGTTTTGGCACATAATAGATATAGACGCACATAAAGATGTGCACCTTCAGTTTTGCCATTTCCTTAGGCAAGTTATGTAAATGAAAACATAATCATCGCATTCAATTGTTGCAAGAAGAAGGGTGAACGTAAAATAAAAAGAAAAATAATAAATGTATTCATTTACGATGAACTTTAGGATCCCTTACATTCTCATACTCACAAACACATTAATGTTGAAATATTTATGTACCATTTGCTATCTGCATTTTGTATAAGCAAATTCTTTCATCAAGTCAAGACCATTTGCAGAAGATTTTTTCGTTAAACTTTATGATTACGGCGTAACATAAAAAACAATTGATACTTCGTGTATGTGTATAACTCTATCGGTTATCGGAATAATAAAATTCTTCAAATTACAATTATCCTCGATCACGGGAAATAGTTTCGTTTCCTTTTCGTTCGGAATTCCGATTGTTTCTCTCTCATCGTAAAAAATATCTGGCAAATGTACATTAAAAGAGTCGTAAATATTTTTGGCCTGGCATACATATGTAGACAATTTCAAGGAGAATCACTTTATGGGACTTCTTGTACGTTAAACATGCTCCAAATCAACAGTTTATTTACCAATTTTCTTTTTGTTACATTTATAAAATATTAAATACTACTTTGTTTTTTAACAGAATCAAAAAATCTATGATTTAAATCCAGATGAAATAAAGTATAGAAATAATAATATATTAACAACTCATTGAATTCTGAAATTATCTTTTTTTCGAACATATCGAAAGATAAACGTACTTGACGTCTCAGACGAATTTCTCGATTAATAATTCCTCTATAAATATTGTTCTACAGCTCATGAATATACTTTGACCATGGTAGTACCCCTGAATGAAGATGATTAGTTAACGATTGCATATCTATTGGAGTATATTACTCTCGAATTCAGGAATGGAATTAAGTATTTTACAAATAGATTCGATTCTAATTGGATAGTTTCGAATGTTTCATATCTATTTCAAAGAAGAGAATCAGTAATTTCAAGTAAATTCAAACGAGAAATAGGTTCGAACTTTTTTTAATATTTTGAATAAGCGTAAGTTTAAGTATATATGAATCTTTTATGAATACTTTGATCGAATAACGTCACAACAAATTATAATCTATGGTATTCTTTTGTGTTTTTAGCTAACATCTTGTGTTAATAAGAATTATCGTTTTGAGTTTAACTAACTTCTCGGTTCTTTAATAATTTTAAAAGTTAAAAGCTCGATACAATCCTCAATGTTGCGATTAACTATACATTCAACTATTATTAACAGTTATACACTCCTTGTGAAAGGTTCAAATTTTTCTAACTTCGAATTACTTGTAAGTACATTTTCGAATTTCTGAAATCAAAGATTCACATATAAAGTTAGTTCGACGTTAGCATGTTACGATATTGTGTTTAATGATTTTTTATTATTTACATTATATATAATGTATCTCGAATTTAACAGTTAATTGTAAGTAATCCCTCTTCTCACTTCCTTCGTCATTATAAAATACGGATTGAGTGAAAGTGAGCTTTCGGCAGACTTCTTTTGTTTTTCGAGCTATAGAACGTGTTGAATGCTACGCTCCCATTGATTGCTTCACCAACATGTGATTGGTCATCTCCATCGATGTGGTCATCAGCGCTCTCTGTTGACGGCGTACCGATTTACGGTACTTTAACAGATAGTTACATATTTTGATAAAAGGAGTGAAGTTCATTATTTACATTTTCTAAAATAAAGTATACCTCAGTAACATTAATGTTTGGATTATAATGTTATGTAAGTACTTTTATTATATAAAATATAATTTTTTCAACAAATTATCGAACAAATATATATTTATCTTTTATTAGTAAATTTTTATGACGTCACTTACAATATCGTGTAGAGAAAATTATTTATTGATATGTGAAAAAATGAATTTGTGCTCTCGATTTTATTTTTATTGAGAAAATATGATTACTGGAATTTTTATTTTTCTAATTCGTTGACGATTGTATACAGTATGTGTTTTCTCTCAGAATCGATTTTGTCTTACGAACGTGATAATTTTTTGATTCTTTCTCCTGTTGTTCTAGTGCATTAATCTTATTTGTTAATTATTACATTTAACCATGATACGAGCTAAAACAATGTTTAAAACAATATAAAACAATGGGAATCGATACTACAGAATTATATCGGAAGTTGCGAATAAGGTTAGGATTGAAACTTTATCCTATACATCAGTTTCATAGACTTTTACTCCTTCAAGTTACATTAAAGATGAAGTGAAGTGTATTTAAATAAGATAAATTTGAATGAAAGAGATATTAATATAACTGTAGATTTGGATATATTCAAATCCGCTGTTTGATGAGTTTAGAAGTTGCAGCAAGAAAGAAAATAAACATCGTGGAAGATGTTCAGAAAAATTTTTTACATCAAACAGTAAGTGCAGTAATATAAAATACTATTTATATCCGATTTTCATGAAGGAAGTATGAGTATTCTAAGATACCACTTTCTAACAGTGTAATTATATAGGATTATCTGACAGATGTCGTCAGTCAGCTATTAAAATATTATGGCCAGGCCGTGAGAAGCAGTGAACATAATCTAGATAATATATAGGACAACATTTTTCCATGAAATTTTAATACGGTCACAACTTTTGTTCAAACGATTGATTTAAATGTAAAACTGCTGAAGCAGCTGAAATTCTGTATTGGTTAACTTGTAAAAACTATGCGTTAATCTGTTATATCAGTTATGAAGATAATTACCAGAAACTACTATCGAGGAATTATATAGGAAACATTAAATGTAAATAAATCATTCTATTGTATTCTATTGATAAGAATATCAAAAAATATCTTTGTCTGTATCTCATATATCACAGATTGGTATATATGATACTGTCATTACATTTAATGATGGTAATGCTGGCAAATTGAAAGTGGCTCAGAATAGCTGGGAATGGAATACGACAGTCGTAGCTGAGGATATGAAGTGATTTTCAAGACAAAGTTACAAGCTTGAAAAATTTCTAAGAGAATGTTATCTTTGATAAGCTTGGACGGTTTGGAAGGACATAAATTTTACAATAGCGGAGGATTTTAGTTGCTTTTTCTACTGAAAAGTAAGTATTTACTAAAGTAATTTTTTTTATACTAATTTCTGAAAAGCTTCCTTCTTTTTTAGACTAATAATTCGTTTTCTCTCGAATTATTTAAGATTTGCTCTTGATTTTTCTACAGTTCATTTATAATATTCTTTTGATACCGAATATTTAAATTTATAATAATTTTCAAAAGAATAAAAAGAAGATAATTATAAGTTAGAATAATTAGATAGAACAAAAATTTCATTTTGATCCCGAACATATGTAGTCCAGTGAAACTAGAGAAGTAAGTTCTCGAAGCATATAAATGACTTAGTAAAGTTTCATTACTTATTGAGCAGATGGATCATGAAGTTCGTAAATGTAACATTAGTGGGATTGATTATTCATATTGTTCTTAACACTTGCTGTTTCTTGTTATTGTTTTTTGCACGTTTGCATCTCGGAAAAATATATGCAGGATTTAATTATCGTAGGCTGTAATTGTCAAACTTTATTAGTATATTTTATTAGTCGAAATAAGAAAAAGAAAATGTTATATAAAATGTTATCTAAACGTTATATTTCTTAATTGAATTGTGTGACGATAAATCAAGAATGGAGAGAAAACTATCGTAAAATTCGGCGTAAGATTAAAAAAAAAAAGATAATGAATGCATAACCTTAGCGGTTGTTTTTTTTTTTTTATCGAACAATGTCTCAAAACGGTAGGCTGAAAATAAGATACCTATTTATTATAGATATAGATATGTATTTGATATTCGCTACATACTTATTGTGAATAAATTTCGACGAACCAATGTCACAATCGACTCTCATTACGCTCATAACGCATTGTGTCAATTGATTTTTTCGAATAATTTCAAGACAAGCCAAAAAGGTGAAAAATTCTTCCCACGAAAAATTGCTTCTTTGATCAAAATCATAATAGATTAAAGAAGAAAATATATTATAATAAACAATTGAAATGTAGATTTATTCGAGGATATTTTGTCAACCGTATTTAACCTTCTTTATTTCCCATTATTACTTTTTGTACGTTCATATCTCAGAAAAATAGTATATAGGTATACATACACAACGTGCTTGCCATGAATATATATTTTATAATTGAAAGTGATTGTCACATGAGTATGAAGATAAAAGAAACTACGCAGTTAGAATAAAATGCGTTAGAATAAAAAAATGCGTCAATAATAATCGACAGTACAATTTATAATTTTTTCAGAAGACATTTCAGTTTCGTCGCGTTAGCATATATACTCTGACGTTAAGATTATAAAATTATCAGTTTTCTTTTTAGAAGCGGATTAAAAAAATCTGTCTGAAAGAGAAAATTATGATATAGAATTTAAAAATAATTCTAATTCACGCTTACTTTTATAGGTCGATTTGGAAGCGTAGAAGTGATGAAACCGCTGTTAGAGGAGTATGACCAAGAAGTGGCCCTTGATTCAACAGTTGGAACATCAACTATAGAATCGTCCGTCGAAATAATCGACAATCTTACACCTATTTAAAAGTTTTACTACAATGAAAGTGTATTTTTAACTGGCGGAACTGGATTCATGGGAAAATTATTAATCGAGAAATTGTTAAGAGGATGTCCTGGCATCAGATGCATTTATATTTTGATACGTTCGAAAAAAGGGAAAAATGTTCTTGAACGCTTGGATGAACTTATGGAAGATTCGGTAAATTGTTTATTATTTCTATATTTTCTTTGATTCCTTATCTATGAGATTCTGTATTTATTAAATAATGTATACAGCGTGTCTTATTTATTTTTAAAAAATGGGAATATTTTGTGAGAGGTCGAACTTAAAAATGAAAGTTTTTGTACGGATTTGTTTATTGTGAAGAGATCCATCATTCAATTTCAATTTCTTTTTAAGCGTGTTAAACGTTGGGAGAATTTCAAAGTCAAATTCATTTTTTTAAATCGAACTATATAACTGCTTTTTGATGGACTGATTTACATTCATGTTGTAATTGTATGGAGTATAACAGCCAGGAAGTAATGATGTATATTTGTATTCCTTATTATTTGAGATCTCACGAATTTATAATGTAATTTATAGTATTTTATAATAATAAATGACTTCATATAGAAAGTCGTCGAATTCGTCTCAAAAAATCATTGAACCATGAAAAAAGAATATATATTTCTATTAAAAAAATGAACTTAACTGTAGAATTTTCCATATCGTTCGAATTACAATAAATAAATTTGACTTGATAAAGAAATTTGACATCCAATGTTTCCGATCATACCAAACAAATCTCTTCAAAAATTTTTTTGCTCGCTTCAGTCTCTCAAGTTTTAATTATTTGAGATAAATTGAATACCTTGTATATACTTGTTAGATATAAGAAACAAGAAATTAATAAATATATTATTGGTTTAGTGTACTTTGAATATGTACAAAGTCTTCTGATGCTATTTATTTTGTTGTGACATTTATTTAAACGAAATAGGCAAAATTTACAATTCTGTGCGTTTTCTAGTTATTTTCCAAGTTGAGGAAGGAAGAACTAAAATTCCGAAAACGAATATTCACAATTAAAGGAGATTGTAGCTTGCCAAATCTCGGTATTTTCAAAATTGATAGAGCTACACTCACAAGCGAAGTATCAATTGTTTTCAATGTCGCCGCGACCGTGAGATTCAATGAAGCAATGAAAGCGGCGATAGCTATTAACGTCCAAAGTCTAAGGGATTTTATAAATTTGTCCAAATGCCGAATCTGAAGGTATCATCTTTATCCTATATATACTTACTAATGATTATCAAGATCTTTTAATGAAAGCTCTGATTATAATAAATGTTTGTTATTTTTAATATGTCAGAGTTTCGTTCACGTATCCACGGTTTATGTCAACTGCCTTTAGAATCAGATCGAGGAAAAGATTTATGATCCACCGATAGATGCTGACAAATTGATCGATTTGATTGACCTTATGGAAGAAAAATTAGTTAACGATATTACACCGCAATACGTTTCATATTTATTTATAACAAAGATATTAAAGAAATAGATGGTGCACGTTGGTTGATAATACACTGGTACAATTTTTTAATTTTGGTTTACTTGGAAGATGGCCAAATAGTCATGTGTATAGAAAATCCCTTGCTGAGAATGTGATAAAAAAGCATGCTGACACGATACCAATTGAAATATTTCGTCCTGTAATTGGTTGGTAGTAATGTAATTTATGTAATAAATTATAGAATAAAACAATAAATGATGTATGTTAATCAATTAAATATTCCTAGTGATATCGAGAACCTATTCAAGGATGGGTAGATAATATGTACGGAACTATAGGAATTACAGCAAATGTTCTAATGGGAATAATGTGAATTCATCATTGCGTTGCATCGATGGAAGAGAACTTGGTACTCGGAGTCCTGACGATTAATGGATTAACTGGTAGTGCTTGGGGCATTGCTAATAATTTAAGGTAGCGTCAAATGATATCGTTCATGAATGAATAAAATGATGATTTTAGAACAAATTAAATTAATTCATCCTTATTCGAATATAATAGTTTGGTCTTTATGAAGTGACGGATTTTTAATGAATATTAAAAACATTATATTTTTTTTTTAAATGTTTATTTAATCTAAATAGGCTTCATTTGCTTAAATATATTATACTTTTCGTTAAAGGTCACTCGGAATGTATAAGAAAATTCATCAAATGGCGGACGTGTTTGGTTATTTTTGTACGAACGAATGGAGGTATACGAATGAAAGATGGAATGAACTAATGAAGAAGTTGACACCCGCAGATCGTGATTTATTCCTTTGTGATATGAAAGATATCGTTTGGGATATTTATTTTACAACATATGTTTCAAGAATGAGAAAATACATCTTAAAGGATCCCATCGAAACGCTCCCGCAACCTCGTATAAAATGGCGAAAGTATCTTGTTTCTTGCATTTTTAATTCATCATCTGTTTATTATGACAATCATTTACAAATGATATTGATTTTTTGATTTTTTAAGGCTTTACTGGGCCTATCAAGGATTCAAACTTTTTATAGCCTGTATTTTTTTGTAATCATATGGGCTATTTTATTGAGCGTTCCCGGACTATTTCTAACGTTACCATCTTCATGAAGTAAGCAAAATTGTCAAAGAAAATGTAAGGAATAATAATAATTTACTCTTTCATCATAATGTAAGTCAATTATTTCTTTTATAATAAGGGATCTTTCTTAAACGGTTTGGTGAAACGTAATGATACTTTTGGTACGGATTATGGATATTTTAGTGAATTTTTATCTATAAAATTTGATCTTTTAGCAGGTTTGATCTTTTTTGCGTCATTTTGAAAGTTTGGTACTCTTTTACTCCTCTTGATGGCGCCCATCTGCCGCAGTTCGCAAATTGATGCAAAGAAAAGAAATAGATATAAATTTCAAACGAATTCTCAATCTTTGCGAATGTTGCTATTGAAATGTACGTTGTGCAAAATGCACGAAATAACAAATGTACGAGAAGTGGATTTAAAAAATTCTATTGTTCTCTGAAAAATCAAATATCGATTTTTTCAATAGTTTGCTGACTTTCAAATAACAATTCTTTGACATGATTGTTAATAAGAGACGAATAATGAAAGAAGCAGGAAATAAAGAAGATATATTTATTATCTTATACAAAACTGTAAAAGTTGATTTTCTTTTCGGTTCGTTCTATTTATCATTCGTACCCTTCCATTCGATCGTACAGAAATGATCGAGAACATTTTGTAATTTTTATTATAAATTTTGAGTAATATGGAAAGAAAAGGAACCGTCGGGTATCAATGATGTCGAATAGAGATTGATTTTCATTTAATTTTTTAAAATACGAGTGGATGAAAATTATAATTGAATGCGATCAGGTGACTCAAGACGTGTAACATTTGATATTCGCTCTTGTATTGCTAGATTATTGTTCCTAGAGAGCTATAGATAGATAATTGTTCCTAGAGGGTTTCTTTAATCTTACGAAAATACATATAGAAAAAAACAGGGATAAAAGTCAGTTTTGAATGATTCATTGGTATTTTCGAAAGGGGAAGTAATAGTTTCAAGTACATTCGATGTACAAAAGAAATAGATTCGAACTCTTTGTGAATTTTTGAGATGCATGAATGTTACTCCCAAATATATTTGAATTCTAGTTTTGATTAGATTCGAAACTTTCATAATTACTTCGTTGAAATAACGGGACTATTGTCACTACAGCTGCGATAATCTTTAACTCCTAATTACTCAAATTGCGGCAACTAGAATCGAGTTACATAAAAATTTAAAAGCCCGACAATTTAATGGTGGAATCAGCAATCCACATTTAACTAAAACTTAAAATTCAAGTACTATTTGTAAAAGCTTCGAATCTTTCTATTATCGGAGTACTTGAAAAGACATTTTCAAATCTACAAATATTCATTCAGGAGTTCGGAATGAACTTACATGTATCCTACTTTTCAGTAGGAATGGAAATCCCTGAAATGAAACTTGATTATTCAATTGGACTTTGATTCTCAAGTATATAGTAAACTTGACTATATCCTTAAAAAAATAATGATCCATCTTCTTTAGAATACAAAATCATACGAAGCAATGAGTAATTATAAGCATTATAATATAATAATATATAACTATAAGCATTCCGAGTGAATAATGTAATTCTCTTACCCTTATTTAGTGTTGGTTCTGCTTTTCCGCGACTGATTTCGTAAATACGTAAATGTTCGTTCGTATTGTAAGCATTCTAAAATCAGAAATATTAATGTATTTTTAATTAACGAACATATAACAAATTTTTTAATTTTGAAAAATGTAGTTTATATTAGTAAATAATAAAATTAGTAGCATTATCAACACTCGAAAATAAACGTACTCTGATCTAATCTCGATAAACTCGTCCAACATTTTCTTGTTTATACGTTCCACCAAATCTATCAACCGGTGTCCATTCATCTTTCATAAAATTTCTTGCCATAAATGATCATTTATTCTTAAAACTTCATCTCTCTCGATCGCTACACGCATCAATTTCTTCTCTACTTTTCTGCCCATATATTATTTCTTTAACAAAGTTAAATAAGAGAAATTTATTGTTGTTTATTTTCAAACAACATGACCGTCTCGTTTATAAGAGATGGTATTAAATTGTAGAAGGTAAACACAGAATCATTGGTCAGTGTATCGTCATTTTGAATCTGTAGTACTAATTATTTGGTAAAAATTATTCGTACTTGTTATTACGTCTTGCAAAAAAAATGATGACGATTATCTTTAGATACCTAATTGCAACTGGAAATATCTTCGTTGTATCTGAAAGATTATGTATTTAATAAAATACGCATTAATTTAGATTTTTCCATAATCTTTATACTTTATTTGAACGAGAAAATATTCTGACTGATTAAACAATATCTTGAAAGTTACCTTCGAATGTTGCCAATGTTCGCAGGAATTTGTGAACAGCATATTTTTAACTAGATTTGCATTTACTACGTTCACATTTATTGGGTTGTTCGGAAAGTAATTTCGTTTTTTTCCCGACAAAGGATTTATTTGTATTTTTTTTGCATCCAACTTCAGACTTAAGCTGTATAATCATTATATGTTTTGAGAGCTGATATAGCAAGGCTTGTGTGTGAAAAAGTCCAATTGATTCTACGCAGTAGTTTTTGGTTGGTGCCCTTCTAAATATCGAGAGCAATAAGCAGCATTTTCGTCATATTTTACTTTTTTACTATAGAAATGGTAAAAATGCTGTTCAAGCCAGAAAGAAATTAACCGATGTGTATGGAGAAGTTGTGTTGACAGTAGGTCAGTGCCAGAACTGGTTTGCAAACTTTTGACCCGGCAATTTTGATGTCGAAGGTGCATCACGTTCTGGAAAGCCGGTTGAAGCTGATAAAGACACGATAAAGGCATTAGTTGATGCAAACCGGCGAATAACAACACGTGAGATCGGTGAGAGGTTGAATTTATCAAATTCAACTGTTTATGACCACTTGAAAGTCCTGGGTTTAACCCCGAAGCTCGATATATGGATTCCCCTATGTATACGGAGGGAAATTTGTGTCGTCGCGTTGACGTCTGTGATTCGCTTCTCAAACGTCACGAAAATGATCCATGAAATGATCATGGAGCAAAAAAGATGAACCGGCTCAAAGTATTTCCAAAGCCAATATCCATCAAAAAATGGTGATGCTATCTGTTTGGTGGTATTTTATAGGAATCGTCTTTTTCTTTTTGAGATTTTAACGGATAATACAATAATTAATTTGGAGGCCTACTGTCATCAGCTGGACAAACTGAATGATGCACTTTAATAGAAAAGGCCAGAATTAATCAACAGAAAAGGTGTAGCGTTCCACCAAGATAACGGGAGACCTCATACAAGTTTGATCATTCGCCAAAAGCTATTATAGCTTGAATGGGATATAATGCCACACTCACCATATTCTCCAGATCTGACACCTTCGGATTATTATTTGTTCCGGTCACTGCAAAATTTTTTAGGTGGTAAAACCTTCACTTCAAATGAGGAGGTCAAAAATTACCTCGATCAGTTTTTTGCCAGCAATGACCAAAAATTTTATGAGCGTGGAATTATGCTACTATCAGAATAATGGTATAAGGTATTGAACCAGAATGGCCAATATATAATTTAATAAAATATTTGTTCATTATACGAAAATTGTCTTTCATTTTCACAAAAAAAAAAAACGAATTTACTTTCCGAACAACCCAATACGTTCACATTTATATAACACAGATAAAGCCATTACCAATCAAATTCCTGGCGATATATTCCACATTTTTTTCACATTCACGGCCGCTACTTTCGTATACAAATATCATATATATGTTTTCGTATAAATTTATAAAATCAGAAATATCAATGTATTATTAATCAACGAGCATATAAAACTTTCTTTTAAATATATTTTTCATTAGTAAATATTAAAATTAATATAAATGCTCAGTCGATACCCAAAGATAAACGTACTTTGGTTTAATAACAAAACGCATGTCCAGTAATACCACGTTCATACATTTCATCAAATCTATTAACTTACCAGCGTTCATTGACGTTTCATAAAATTTATCTTCGATCGAATTGAGGAGAAAATTAGAAAAATTCGCTAAAGTCGCAAATATTTTATTGAGAAGTCCTGATGATCTTCGATAAATGCAAAATGTCTGAGTAATTTTAAAAT
This sequence comes from Vespa mandarinia, assembly GCF_050613455.1. Lineage (NCBI taxonomy): Eukaryota > Metazoa > Arthropoda > Insecta > Hymenoptera > Vespidae > Vespa > Vespa mandarinia. Next base: position 2,617,096 of record NC_140834.1, on the reverse strand, counting down.
GGGACATCTGTATTGCTTTTATTATAATTATATGAGAAAATGTCCAAGAAAGGAATTATTTGATTCGATGGACATATATTATGATATGTATTTGTTTTTATCAAAGGCATTATTTTCGAGATATTAAAATGTGGATATATCTTTTCAAATGGGAGTCCATTTTTAATAAAAAAAATGGTCAGGATGAATTAAATAAATGATTTATAATACTATGGGTTTCACATAATAATCAGTAAAAAAAAAATTAGAATATTTGGGAAATTTATTCAAATAATGAAATATTATATATTTATCTATTATTCAAGAATAAAATAATGAAATAGTAAAAAGATTAATGAAGGAAAAGTTATTCTACAAATTGCTCAATATAAATTCGTCATTTTAACTTAGCAACGTGTGAAATGAAATCAAGATTGAGGTGATACATATACAGGAATGGGTCATACATAACTGGAATAGGCTGAATCGAAACCGAGTAATGGTTGAAAATAAAAAAAAACTTATAAGTCAAAGTTGAATAGTATCGGACAGTACATAATACGCAAATGATTTTATACATTTTTGTACATCGGTATATCAGAATAATGTAACTGGATGTTTTTTTTTAAAGTCGTTTATTAACACTTGACGATAGACCTAAATAATTAAGAAAAATCTAGCCACGATAACTTATAAATTTATATCGTAATGTCATCATCATTATATAAATATATATTCTATAATATATATGTATATATCGATTTTAATCCGATTAAAGGAATGGACTATATAATTGAACAGATAGAAAAAAAATAATAATAGAAGCAAGCAGCTGAGCTAGACATTTCAGGTAAAAGTAGATCTATATGCACTTACAATCATTCAGACTGTATTATAGAATAAAACAATTAACATATAATATATGTTAAATAATGTATCAAGGAGCAATTAAAAAATACTCTATCATATGAATATATTCCAAAAATTAATTTCATAGGAATTGCAGCAGATATTATAATTAAACTTAAAATCACGAATTTATCATTATGATTGATTGATAAAAGTGACTTTAAAATTTTAATTGAATACGATCACAAAAAATTAGATGAGAATTGTTATACAATGAGAATATAAAAATCATGCTCTTTATCTTACTTTTATGTTTCTTTCTATTTTATTTTTCCGAAGGATTATTTTATTTTTCTGATAAATGGACAGCAAAAAAGTCGATCATACTTCGTGATAAATTCTATTTAATCGTGGAAGATGGCGGGGATGGAGAAGCACCGTGACTGTTTGTCTACACGGGTAGTTTTATTAATTGTTAATAAATTTATATCGAGGTACGCTCTTTTGCGGAATGTTTTATCGTAGGATTCAAGTTACTTAAATATTTTCGATGCCGCGATCGTACGTTGTTTCTGAGTTACAAGAATTTGTTGAACAATCGACAAATATATAATAAAGTAAATGTATATTTTTTCCTTTAATATATTTTATTTTCATGTTCTATATAATTTATAGTAAAATAAATATTGAGGGTATATTTTTAAATTTGATTATAAGACAATCTGTTGAAATTGTACTTTTTTTTTATAGAATAAATAATTTGAGACTATGTAGAGTATTAAAATAAAACTGATCGTTGACTAATAACGAGTTATTATTATTAGTCAACGAAAGGGGTTCAACTTCAACATAATTGTTTCAATTTTACAAAAGTTTGATTGAAACATAAAAACGTCGTAATAAATGATCTAGATCATATCTATGTATCAATTTTTTTCTTTTCTTTTTCTTTTTCTTTTTCTTTTTCTTTTTCTTTTTTTTCTCAAAGAAAATCAATTGACTGTAAGTGGACAAGAAAAAAAATCTTCATAGAACATTTCGTAATAAAGAGAGATATCCCATCGAAGTTTTAATAATCTGTAAAGCAAATTACAAGGAATATATTGAATTGTCAATTCATATACATGTTAGATTTGTAAAAAGAAGAAATAGAAAAGAAGAAAAAAAGAAAGAAAGAGAAACTTACGTCGGTGAAAGTTGCCAATGATAGAACGAAGAATTTACCCGAAGTCAGCTGTTGCGGTTTCCTCATACGTAGCATGCAAATATACATCATTTTCAGATTGATCGGTGAAACATTATACCACTCGTAACGATAAAATGCGTGGCTCAGACCCATACTCTAAATTTGTAAAACAATTTGTAAAACAAATGGCGAGTATCGAGTGATCGATCTAATACAGTGTCTTATCGAATTTGATCAAAATATATTTTTCAAATATTATAAGTACCTATAAATCATTAATTTTTTTTAATAAATAAATAAATTCCTAATTCGACTTAAGACATTGACATACGAGGACGTTGTCGTATTTTATAAACCAGATTGTAAATTTATTGCTTTGAACAGAAAAGAAAAATTTCTATTATTCCAAAACAAAATGGTGAACTATCCATCTTCAAAGGAATACATACGACATTACACGTTGTTTCATTTTCGATCGGGATTTAACGCAAGTATCTCAACAAGAAATTTGTTACGTTTATATCGACTGTTATCTACCATAACTGGTTGAATTGAAACTTTACACACATATCGAAAGTGGATTTGTCCTTAGATAAAATTATAATAATATATTAAAACCTATAATGAAACTATAAATTAAAACTATAATAATACGGTCTAGATAAATTAGAATTATCCACCTCCTTATTTAAGTTGAAAATTAAAAAAAAAAATAAGTCAAACCTCAAGTTTCAAAATAATTGATTTCAATCAAAGTGTTCCAACTTGCTTAGTTACAGTCCGAGACGTAGCTATACTCTTATAGATTGAAAAAATCCTTGGTTTCTATTTTTTTTTAAACAACGAGGACCATTGTAATTCGTATACTCAATTAAACCAACATTTCACATGATCTGCACATTGGCGTATAAGTCGTATATTTTTCAATAAAATAACTCATCAGAATTTGAATTGTTAGTTTAAATATTACTAAATATGTGTGCCATATCTTCATATAAGTTCAATAATTCTCAAAAAAATTAATTCCTATAGAACATCTTAAAAACTGATGTATAAAATAAATTGTTGCTTTAAGAGATCTGACAACCCTAGAAGTTTGAAAAAATCGTTTTTTTTTTTTTACATTTTTATTAACTTTGAAGTTTTGCGAAAAATTTAGGCCATATCCAATATGAAATTTCGAAAAATTGATGGAGTTATAGGTGTTTCTAGGTAGAACGGTCGGGCAGCTGCAAGCAGTGAGTCGCTCGATTAGACCTGCACGTACTGGGCGCGCATACCTGTTCTATTGTGTCCTTTTCTATGTGTATGCAATTCTAAATTTTGTCACAGTTTTTTTTCCGATCAGTACGTTGTGAAATGTAAGGCATGCAACGGTGACATGAAGTTCATGGAATCGAGTATTCGTGGACTCGGTTTTACATTGACGACTTTATGTGACTCCTACGAACCAATCAATGTTATTTCTAATCCTCTCATAAAGAATAAAACGTATGACATAGAAAAATGAATTATTTTAGCATTCCGATTATTAGGATTTGATTTACGAGGAACAGAAACAATTTATGGAATTATAGATTTACCGAAAGCGAAGTATCAGTCGTTTTACGATATAGTCGTCGGACCCATTCATACTGTTACAGAGAGTGTATGCAACATTTCAATATAAAATGCTGTGAAGGAGAAACAAGAATTGACAGCAGAAATGTGAAAAGGCTCAGATTTGACTACTCCTGGAGATAGAAATTATTTAGGCAAATGAGACTTTTCTTCGCTTTACGGCTTATCGATGATTATTGGATATTACTCGGGCAAAGTGATAGATTTAACAATTAAATCTTCTGCAATGTTTGTGTATAATGGTTATAAAAGCATTCTGTCGTTGATAAACTTGATGCATCAGCAAATCAGGCATTATTGCTATGAATTGTACATAAAAGTTGACAAGCTACGTTGCGACACCGAACACAAGAAAATACGAAAGACGCTCGCCAAGCTCTCAGATCATCTCAGAAAAGATTTCAAGATGCTCATTCTGCTGCTGAAGAAATGTTTATGGGCCAGTAATCGTTGATTAGAAATGAGCAAAAAAAAACACTTTATCAGTCAAATAACCGGGTACACTTTCTTTTGCATTTTCTCGAATGTACGTTTTTCGATTTAACCGGAAAGAAATCTCAGAAACTACAGGAATGATTGGCTTGAAATCTGGAAACAATACTATCAGATACATTGTCTACAATGTAATGGGTTATTCGGAAAGTAATTTCGTTTTTTTTTTGTGAAAATGAAAGACAATTTTCGTATAATGAACAAATATTTTATTAAATTATATTTTGGCCATTTTGGTCCAATACCTTTTGCCATCTTTCGAGTAGTAGCATGATTCCACGCTCATAAAATTTTTGGTTTTTGCTGACAAAAAAATGATCGAGGTGGTTTTTGACATCCTCATTCGAAGTGAAGGTTTTACCGTCTAAAAAATTTTGAAGTGACCGGAACAAAAAATAATCCGAAGGTGCCAGATCTGGAGAATATGGTGGGTGTGGCATTGTATCCCATTCAAGCTGTAAGACTTTGGCGAGTGACCAAACTTGTATGAGGTCTCGCATTATCTTGGAGGAACACTACACCTTTTCTGTAGATTAATTCTGGCCTTTTCTATTGAAGTGCATCATTCAGTTTGTCCAGCTGATGACAGTAGACTTCCGAATTAATTGTTGTGTTATCCGATAAAATCTCAAAAAAAAAACGATTCCTATAAAATCCCACCAAACAGATAGCATCACCATTGTTTGATGGATATTGGATTTCGAAATGCTTTGAGCCGGTTCATCTTTTTTGCTCCACGATCTCTTGCGTTTGACATTGTTATATACATCTCATTTTTCGTTCCCAGTAATGATACGCTTCAAAAATGGATCATTTTCGTGACGTTGGAGAAGCGAATCGCAGACGTCAATGCGACAACACAAATTTCTCTCGGTGAGAACATAGGGAACCCATATATCGAGCTTCGGGGTTAAACCCAGGCCTTCCAAGTGGTCATAAACAGTTGAATTTGGTAAATTCAACCTCTCACCGATCTCACGTGTTGTTATTCGCCGGTTTGCATCAACTAATGCCTTTATCGTGTCTTTATCAGCTTCAACCGGCTTTCCAGAACGTGATGCACCTTCGACATCAAAATTGCCGGATCGAAATTTTGCAAACCACTTCTGGCACTGGCGTACTGTCAACACATTTTCTCCATACACATCGGTTAATTTCTTTCTAGCTCGAACAGCTTTTCTATAGTAAAAAAGTAAAATATGACGAAAATGCTGCTGATTGCTCTCCATATTTAAAAGGGCACTAACCAAAAACTACTACGTAGAATCAATTGGACTTTTTCACACACAAGCCTTGCTATATCAGCTCTCAAAATACGTAATGATTATGCGGCTTAAGTGTGAAGTTGGATGCAAAAAAATTCAATTAAATCCTTTGTCAAGAAAATAACGAAATTACTTTCCGAACAACCCAATAGCTTATGATTTTCGCGATTTTTAATTATTTTTTTTAATATTAATCATTAATTAATATTAAAATTAATTAATTTTTTTCTGTTATCAAATTTTTGTGCAACGATAGTGTTTTGTCCCGCATTTTTCAAGACAGGAAAAAATTTGTAGGCTACTTTATACTCACAATATTCACGAATAAGAAAATAATTTTTTTCTACAAATGCGCCATTACAGAGATTTACTTCCATTCAGCGACGAGCGTTACAGCGTAGGACTCCTACGGCATCAGTTGTAGTGCCGTCATTATTTAATATTTTTCAATAATTTTTGTATGACAGATTGCTTAAGCTATAAATTACCATGTGGCCAAGAATATAAAATTCGGTTGATACTTTTGAGTTTGTAGATTTTTAAAAATAAGCCCATTTTCCGATCACTCTGGGTGGTCAGACCTCTTATTCTCAAAGGGAATATACCACCTTAACATTAAGCAAATTGTTGAACGATGTTAAATTTTTGCCAAAATTAAATTTGAATCAGTTTTAAAGTTCAAAATCGTCGGATTAATTAATCAATCATTTTGTTCGAAAATAATTATTTTTCTATTCTTTTTTTATGATTTAACTACAAATAAATAAATAAAGATGTATTTATGAATAAATAATGTCTAAAAACTGAATCGTTAAAAGTAACAAAAAAATGTTATTGATAGTCAAGTTAAATAAGACATCTTGTATTACGTTAATTAAATCTCAATTACTTCTTGAATGAGACTCTCGCCGACGTAACAATAAATAAACAGTGTACTCAAGACGTTAAAGGCGTAAAAAAAGAATAATAATAGTGTTTGTCCTTCTTGCTTTACGGAACCCTGAAAAAAAAGGAAAAGAAAAATATAAATATTACAGATATTTGTTACATTCGTCCATTATAGATCATATGTAATACGTACTGCAAGTGTATTGTAACCTGATATACAAAGGTGGAACGTAGTTCCCATCAATTGTTGTAATATCATTATATTAAAGTTATCTTCCAAGCATTCTGCTTGTCTAAAACATGTCGAATAAATTATTTCAAATATTTAGATAAAACAATATGATATTATAATATGAATTAAATATAAAAAAATATTCATAATTGGACTATGAATTTTTCGTTTATCAATATATTTTTTATCTACAGTATATTAAGTAAAATATTGTTTAACTTTAGTTTTCATAATCGAATTCGTTTCAAATATCTTTTATTAGATTAATATCAATATATTAGAAGGACGTTCGAGGAAATTTAAGGTAATCATGCAATTTTTAAATATTTGCCATATAAAAATTGTATTTTTGGATCTTTGTCGATATAAAATTTAGTCATTTAAAATTTCAATCTTTTTGGTTATCAATTTCTCAATTATTTTTTTCAATTATTTATTCAAATGCGACCACTTTTATTCGTTGTATTATCAATAAAATTTATTGATAATAATAAATATAATGATAATAATTTATTGATAATAATAAATATAATGATAATAATTTATTGATAATAATAAATAATATATATTTAATATAAAATTTCTTATTTTGTGAGTTGAATATATTCAATTTCGAAGTAGATATAAGATTTTAAATATTTCATTAAAAAAATTCACATTGGACCGAAGTAATAATTACACTTTTTCGAAAAAGTAAAATCTTTCCTTTAATCCTCTCTAGAATCGTATATTTTTGAAGTCACATACATAGATATATACACGTACAAAAGTGTCCACATTTTAAAAATCTTACAATTATAAAATTATTTCCTAATTCGTATACAAAGCTTTCACCTTTTTTATTTTTGTATCGTAATTTTAGATATAACAGGTGTCCAAATTATAGCGTTAGACATTTTTCTCTCAAGAAACAATGGCATTTTACAGCAAAATTGTTCGGACAGAGGTTACCTTCGATTTCGAAGAGAGAAATAATATAATTTTTTTTTTTTTTATTTAATGGAATATTTCAAGATCATTTTAATATCTATTTTATCTTTCATTTTATTTTATTTTATTTTATTTTATTTTATTTTATTTTATTTTATTTTATTTTATTTTATTTTATTTTATTTTATTTTATTTCATTTTATTTTATTTTATTTTATTTTATTTTTTTTTTTTATTTTTTTTATTTTTTTATTTTTTTTTTTGAATAGGTTATCATTACTTTTTGTAATGGTAAGATATTCTTTTTACGTAAGAAAGAAATAAGTAACCTTCTAATAAGTCTGAAATCATTTTTATAGGTAATTAATAATTTTATTAATTTCATTTCTTTTGATTTTTATTATAATATATTAATAACTATAGATGCACTATTGTAATTCGTCGAGTTTTAACTACTCCTTTTTGATTTTTGCTAAAGCAACGCACGAAACGAACATGATGTTAATGATTCAATTATATTTAAGTGTTTCTAAATATTATTAAAAAAACAAAATTTGAAAGCAACAGTTCTTCAGTATTACCGATAATATATAATTTTTATTGCCGACTAATCATAACTTTCATAAATAACCAAAAATTTAATCTAATTTATTGAATATTATTAAAAATTTTGTTATACTACTATTAAATATTTAATAAAGAAACATGTGTTCGGATAATTTATACGATTTTAATTATTTATTAAAAAAAAAATAAATAAATAAATAAACAAAATAATCGTTCGAATATAGGACTTTAAATGACATCACTGCATATAAAACGCACTGTGTCCATTTCTTAACTAATATCTTTTATTGAAAAATAAATACTTATAAAAATTATAAATACTTAAATATTACATATTTTGGGTTTACCTTATCAATTTATTATGTCGAAATACCAATGTCTTGATATTAAATCGAAAACTATTACAGTCATCGAGAATTTCTCTAATCTTGCAGCTGAGAATTCCAAATTGTGCCGTAATGTGAATAGCCAGATGTGTAAATAAACAGTCGAATCCAACATAACCAATTACGACAATCGGTATGATTAACATCTGATAGAGGCAGATAGAAAAGTAGACCCTAGTATCATCTATATTGATAATAACTCGTGTTTTGTATGGTAGCGTGTAACCCAATGATGAGTTTCTTATTGCTATAACGAATTAAAAAAATGTATATACATATATATATATATATATATATATATATATATATATATATAAATGTATGTGTGTGTATATACTGACTTAAGCTACATCTTTGAAAATATTAAAGATCGAGTATTAAAATATTGAAATAATTCAGCAAGTTTGAAATTAAAATAACACGCAAAACTAATAATTTTCAGATGATAATAATAATATTATTAATATGTTTTACAGATGGTGAAAAATTGCATCGATTAATGTATTTAAAATTAGAGTTTTATTTAAAAAAAAACAAAGTACACTTGCACCGATTACAACTGCACCGATGCACAAAAATTCATGAAAGTTTCATAGAACTATACAACGTTTAATACCATTTAATTTTATGGCATGATATTTTTCTCGATCTCCAATACTTTCAAAGATATAGTTCGGCTAAATTCGATATACATCCAAGGACACCCTGTGTTTATATATATTACTATATATTTTATTTATATATATATATATATATATATATATATATATATATATATATATATGTATAAAATGTTCCTATAAATAGTGTCGTCTAAGGCTTGTTTTTAAATGTAGTAATTTTTTTTTTTTTTAATAAGAAACTACAATTTTGTTTTCGAAAGGGACAGGTCCTTATTATAAATTCACCCATTTTGGGTTAACTTTTTCCAAAATTTTGAATGGCAATAGAAATTATTTGAAAGAAATTTTTATTCGTTTAACAAAAAGGCTATTTTTGGAAATTTTTAATCAATTATTTCCGAGAAAATGTGTTTCGAAATTTCAGGTTGAAAAGTATATTTATTTTATTAAATATAAAAAATATATATTGTTGAACGCTATTGCAGTAATACTTTCTTAATGTTACTTATGCATATTTTTGCTGAAGTTCTTTTAAAAAAGTCGTTTAGATTTATATATTCAGGATTATAAATATCCCAATAGAAATACAAAATAAATGGGCGTAAACGATTGGGAAAAATTTGGATTAAAAATTGCCGTATCGAAGTTGCATCAAATGAAAGAGTTTCATTTTGTTGAAAAAACATTTCTATCGATATGTTCAAATTATTTTCAATGATTTCTACGATAAATGCATAAATCTAGCTCACAAATAAATCAGAGTACGACTCTACGGTCAAATTATTTAATTAAATGTTTAATAAAATAAAAACTGTTTTTAACCTGAAACTTCGAAATGCATTGTCTCAGTGATTATTGAATCAAAAAAAAAAAAAAATAAATAAATAAATAAATAAAAAATCAAAAAAATTGACACCATTGTAAAGAGAATTAAAATACCTTTCAAATGTTATGCCACTTGATTTCTATTGCCATTTTAGGAATTTCATAGGAATTGCCAATTTCTTTCAAATGATTAGCTCAAAGTGGGTGAATATATGATGAGGACTTGTTCTCCTTAAACATGTAATTGACCTGTCCAAGCAGTTTTCGAAAACATCATTATATTTCTAATAATCTAATATATATCTCTGTATATTACTATACATATATATGTACAATATATACTAGATATTTTACTCCAAAATTAATTAAATGAAAATTCAATAATAATAAATAAACAATTCATAATTAATAATTAAATCACAATTAAACGACAATTATAAGTGATCATAGATTATTAAGAAGACAAAAAAAAAATTTTAAATATTCTTCTTCAAAATTGCTTATAAATATATAAATATTCTGAACCTATTTTGTTGCATGTAAGTATCTGTATATATATACAACATATACATACTTTCATTAATAAAATTATTTCTTATGAAATGAATCAAATCGATTACCAATTTTTACGTTCGGTATCATCCCGGCGATGTAATACAATCCAACGGCAATGGCCATCGATGTAAGTGCAATTAAAAAATAATATTTTGCCAATTTAGTATATTTCATAAAAATAAATTTTTTTTCCAATGTATTGTAATCATCAATGACGAAATTGTTTTCAATTTCTACGAGGAGTTGTCCTAACGATTTTCTATTCATCCTGCAGATCGTTATTTTTGTGAGTGTCATTATGAATAAAACATTTTCGGTAAAATTTACGACAGTTTCGGCGAGATCGCTTTTATGATTATAATAAATTAAATTGGCAAATGTCAAAGAACAATGGAGGAAAAGGTAAATAAAAATAATGAGAAAAAGTGGATCATAGATCTCGAGGGGCCATATTCCAAGATATTTCAGTAATTGTTTGTTCCATCGTAACGATTTCATTGCTTCGTTTAGATCGAGTATCTGTAATAATAAACAAAAAGAACATACTTATTAATATTTATGTTAAATAATAGAATGCTATTTAATAATTTTCTTTTTTCTTATAATTATACCATAATTCTTCTTCAACTTGAACAAAAAAAAATTATTTTTTATGATACCAATGATATCATTGCTACAGTTAAATTAATTGCGGTGTAGAAATAATAATAATAAAAAAAAAAATACATAGATTTATCAACATTTATGATAAAAAATTGAAAAATATTGGAAGAACGACAAATTTGTTTTTTTGTAACAATAGGCGAAAATGAATTTATTTAATCTAATATTAATGACCACTTCGATTAAATCGACAGTTTGAAATAATAATAAAAATTAGATCTGTTTTAAAATTTTATAATAAAATTGAAAATTAATTGAATATTATTAAAGGAACATGAATTTTTTTGCAATTATCGACTAATATCAATTATTTCATTGCTTTTGGTTAAATCGAGTATCTGTAATAATAATAATAAAAAAGGGTCTTATTAATATTAATAATAAATGTTTGAAAATCAAATAATAATCATGCAATCAAATTTTATTTTTCGGTGGAATTATAATTGAATGTTTTTCTATTCTAAAAGAACAAAATTGTTTAACGATTTTAATTAAATTAATTATTTCTTATATATAAATATACGTATAAAAATATTCTTGTATAATATATCACTAATGTACGTCACACACATATATATTTCTAAAATACATATATACATATATATGTATATATATAAATATAGATCTACGGATATGTAAGTATATACATGGTGTTTTTTAATATATGTACCCACTTTTTCGATCAAAAATAAAGTTCGGATAAACAATCATGATCCATCTATGCAAATGTCTATCAATGATACGTTTATTTTCTGTCACACTCTATATTATTTACCAACGAAGTTGGATTCCAGACCAGAAATGGAATTGTCAATTCTCATAATATTCATTAGGAGACACCATAATTGATTACTTATAAGGAATAGGGTTAATCTAATTGTTAATTATTTTGTTATGAAACGTGTATTATTGCAGAAAATTTTACCATAGACTCAAATTATTTTTAGTATGTTATTTATAAGTTTTCGATATTTGTCTCTGATTTACCAAAATTTGTTGAAAAATTAGTCAACGTAAATAAATATCTATTCTTTTTTTTTTGTTTAATCATGTCCGCAGTGACGAACGAAAGTTTGTTTGTTATTCTTTTGGTAGATAAGTATATAATGTATAATAGATATTAAATAACCAACGGTTCGTAATTGTTCTTAGAATTTATACATACACTCACACTGTATCTACGAATGGTCTAAAGTAATTAAAAATAAAAGCACTTAAGATGATGAGGATGAAACTAACGATGTTGTATTAGCTGCGGATATTACTTCATATGAGATTCTTTTCCTTTTATTTTCTTTTTTTTTTTTTTTTTTTTTTTTTTATTAGATTAACAGATTAAACTTGCGTACATTTCCTTAGATAACAGTTGACAGTAACAAAACATGATACGAATAAAGTAATTATTATTCAAATTGTCATGTCATTTCATATTTTCTATTATTATATACTTCTGCTATTTTATTTTTATTCTTCAAATCATTTCAATTCGAAAACATGATGGTTGGTTAAATGCGACACACGTGTTTATAAATTTTCTTCATTATTTTAATATATCTCGCCCATCAATAAAGTAGATCCCACATGTTATGAAACACCTTGTATAATACATATAATGTATATAATAATAAATAAATAAATTTCCTGAAAGTAATATTTGAAATTGTTTTTATAATTATAATAATTTTATTAGAATAATTAATTATTGTGCCTGGTGAATAAATAAATTATACTTTTATCACTCTTGCCCCATTAATGCCAATCCATTACTCTTATCAATTCGTTATATGATTAAAACTTATTCGCAAAAAAGTGCACAAAATTGTACAAAATAATAATTCACAGTTTTGTTTATGCATGTGAAAATTTTAATTTTTGTAAAATATATTTATTAAGTTTCGAATTAGTAATGATGATATGCAATAATAATTTAAAATAATAATTTAGAAAAAAAAATTAATTTTGTTAACTTACGAATCAGCAAGAACGAATAAACCAACCATTATAATATTTAAAATAATAAATAATTTATCTATAGATTATGAAAGCACAAATATAAATAATTATTATTTATAATTTCATATATTATATTCATAAAAATTGTTATTAAAATTATATTAATTATTTCACGACAGATATTTTTACTATTTATTTGCTTTATTAAAAAAAGAAAAATATATTTATTCATTATCCACCATTTAATAAATATAATAATTAATTTGTAAATTAATAAGTATCACTATGGCTCAACTGAGAAAATATTTAATATGTAATCATATAATGAAAAAAAAATTGAGCAGTCAATGTGCTAAGAAAATTCCGAAAGAAAATTTCGGATTTTTGCAGATCCTCCGAACGATCCAGAAAAAAAAAAAAATAAAGAAAAGATGGTTCTCCATGATTATGTTCGGAAATCATCAGAATGGTTTTTCCTCCCCAAATATTTAAAAAAAAAATTCACTCGGAATTATCACAAATGTCAAACTTGTTTAATGAACTGTCAATTACTGTATTAATAAAAAAACAACGTGTATCTCCGTACTTCTCTGCTATCTTCCATTTTACTCGTCTGAAGGTCGCCGACAGACTGTTCCTCTAAGTCAGGATCTACTAACGACGTAAACTACGTTCGGTAAGGGGTTGAAACGGCTGATTGAATGGTTCGTGCGACTAAAAAACAAAAAAAAAAGAGCAAAAAAAAATTACGAAACAATTTTCGAACCCTTTTTCCAATGTATCGAAGGTTATGAAGAAATGAAAGAAAGGGGAGGTAGTGGGTTCGTTAACGAACGAACAAAGTCGACTCATTAATAATCGATCAAACTGTACGGACGGTGTTTTTGCATAATTCATTTATCTCCAACGTTCTGTCTACGTAGGATATATAATTTTCATTTTCTTTCTTGGTTTTTTTTTTGGACTTTATATCCATCAAAAGTTTCTCCGTACCATTCTCGTGAATATTATTTCTTGTGAAAATGAAAGAAGAAAAAAAAAGACAAAAAAAAAGGAACAAGAAAAGTTTACGACGAACTTCTATTGCAGGATAAAGAAAAAGAAAAAAGCAAGAAAAGAAAAACGAAAAAACGAAAGATAGAAGTGTTCAAATTATAAAACGGTTGAATTCAACTATACCTTGAGTTCTCTTTTAATCGATTTTAATTAGTTCACTTTGAATCGACCGTTATAAAGTGTACAAAAAATGGTGAAGCTATTCTGGTTCTTACATTAGACTTGTTAACGATCGTTAGAGTTGCTTGATGAAAATAATAGAATAGTTACTAATTTCGATTGTACGTATAAGTAAAAGTATTTTCATATGGGAAAAAATCTTATTAATTATTATTTACAAACGACAATCACCAAAGTGATTGACTTCGACATCACTAAAGTGAATTTTATTTTATTATGGTTAAATAACATAACACAAAAATTTTATTATACTAGAGTAATTGATTATGTTAAATATACATTACGATGTACATTACACATATACCATCAAATGCAATAATATGATACATATTTACTTATATGATACTAATTCTGAGACATTTATGATTTTGAATTAAATAACATATGTGTTCTATATAGTAGACGTTATATATATATATTTAAAATTAATATATGTGTATATATATAATATATATTTTATATATATTATTTTAATATTTATCAATATAAATAATATTGATAAAAGATCGATTTGAGTAATTGGATAAAATTGTCTCAAAAATATTCACAATAAAGGAGATATGTTAATTAATGCAATATTCCTAATGATATCCACGTATCGAAAAATTGTAAATATATACATTTCTTTTATCAATTTTGTTGAGTTATGTTGCGATTACAATATTAAATCCCAATAGTACTCCTTATTGTTAAATACAATGAAAATAAATGAGGTCTATCATATCATAAGCCGCGATGAATATCCATAGATCAAACCGTGTACTGACTTATCATAAATAAGGATTTTGAGCCTTTATTATCGTGAGTATTAACCAGAAGTAGATTATTACCATAACAAGAATCCATGGAAAATTATTGGTTATATGATGATATTGCTAGGTTAATATTTTGAATATCACTTAATCTATGTAAAAAGGAAGTAGATTAAATATAATGGGTTGTCCGAAAAGTAATTTCGTTTTTTTTAATTAAATTATATATTGGCCATTCTGGTCAAATACCTTTTGCCATCTTTCTGGTAATACTATGATTTCACGCTCATAAAATTTTTGACCTCCTCATTTGAAGTGAAGGTTTTACCATCTAAAAAATTTTGCAGTGACCGGAACAAATAATAATCCGAAGGTGTCAGATCTGGAAAATATGGTGAGCGTGGCATTGTATTCCATTCAAGCTATAAAAGCTTTTGGTGATTGATCAAACTTGTATGAAGTCTCCCGTTATCTTAGTGGAACACTACACCTTTTCTGTTGATTAATTCTGGCCTTTTCTATTGAAGTGCATCATTCAGTTTGTCCAGCTGATGACAGTAGACTTCCGAATTAATTGTTGTGTTATCCGATAAAATCTCAAAAACAAAAAAAAACGATTCCTATAAAATCCCACCAAACAGATAGCATCACCATTTTTTGATGGATATTGGCTTTGGAAATACTTTGAGCCGGTTCATCTTTTTTGCTCCATGATCATTTCATGGATCATTTTCGTGACGTCTGAAAAACGAATCACAGACGTCAACGCGACGACACAAATTTCTCTCCGTGAGAACATGGGGAACCCATATATCGAGCATCGAGGTAAAACCCAGGCCTTTCAAGTGGTCATAAACAGTTGAATTTGATAAATTCAACCTCTTACCGATCTCACGTGTTGTTATTCGCCGGTTTGCATCAACTAATGCCTTTATCGTGTCTTTATCAGCTCTAACCGGCCTTCCAGAACGTGATGCATCTTCGACATCAAAATTGCCGGATCGAAATTTTGCAAACCAGTTCTGGCACTGGCATACTGTCAACACAATTTCTCCATACACATCGGTAAATTTCTTTCTAGCTTGAACAGCATTTTTACCTTTTCTATAAATATAAAATAAAATATGACGAAAATGCTGCTGATTGTTGTCCATATTTAAAAGGGCACTAATCAAAAACTACTACGTAGAATCAATTGGACTTTTTCACACACAAGCTTTGTTATATCAGCTCTCAAAACATGTAATGATTATGCAGCTTAAGTGTGAAGTTGGATGCAAAAAAAATACAATTAAATCCTCTGTCGGAAAAAAAACGAAATTACTTTCCGAACAACCCAATAAATTTATAAATATGTACATTCTATAAAGCAGTAGTTATTTTTAAATATGATTATAATTTTTTCTTTCTCTCTCTTTTTTTTTTTTAGATCAATGCAATGTAATTTCTGGAATATTTTCTATTTTGAAATTAACTGTCTCTATAGATAGGAAAGATCGGGACTAAATATCTTAATGTTGAGAAAACATAGAAAAGACAATAAAATATATTATAACTCATATCATACATCATTTAAATGGAACATTTTGTGATAACATTGGAAATAACCAAAATAATTAATGTAAAAAAAATTAACAACTTCAACTATGTAAAAATATAGGATTGATAGGAAGTAAAAGAGAGGGAGATAATAGGCGTGGCCAAATGGCGGTATATGAACGAATGCTGGCTCGTGTTCTTCTCTCGAAGAAATCTTACTAGTCCTGCTCATCAGCTGTGTCATCACAACGTAATATTAGCGCCATTCTTACGCGTTACTGCCATCAAATCCGAGAAGCACGAAGACATTTGCTATGAAGGACATATACAAATACGCCCTCGGAAAATGAATGTTGTAATACGAAGAATGTACAATACAATGGCTCACGAAAGTATTCGAATGCTCACTATTGAAACTTTACATGTATAATGAAAATGTTACACTTAAGCTCGGGAAGTAATATTGCAGTTATTATAGAGCATAATTATCCAGATTATGTATACTAAATTTGAAGCGAATCGAATAATATTAGTAAAAGTTATGAAACATTCATTGTAATGATCACAAAAGTATTTGAATGCTTAGATAACAAGTGGTCGAAAAATGTTTTCGTAGAGAAAACATGTGGAAAATCCAATTAATGAGTAATTTCATTAAAGTGCATATAATTAATACCGTTAAAATACTTTTATGACCCTGTTTCAATACATCTTTGCAATGAATGTTTTATATGTACTATAAATATTATACGATTCATTTCAAAGTTTGTACATATAATTTCGATAGTTATGCTTTATAGTGGTTGCATTACTTTCAAAATTTAAGTCTAACATGTACGATTTTATTATTTTAAGATTTAATACCGAGCGTTCGAATACTTTTATTAGTCATTATGTATGTATATATATGACTTCGGAAAATAAAAACGTTATTTATAAAAAACATAAAATAATTTCAAGTGAGATAAGTAATAACGCATAAGAAAATTCGATCTAATATTTTCTAAATACAGTCCAATTTTCGAATATTTGTTGGATGATAGGATTGACCATTATTAACAATTTTCAGGAACAATACACTTTGTTTATTTTCAATAAAAGAATTTATTTATAATATAAAAATTAAATTAAATCTAAAAAATTTTTCTCTTGATCGTTAAATCATAATTTATTAACGATTTATCAAAAAATGATGTCTTTTTCTGAATAGGGTGCATTAACATAGTATCTAAAAATTATATTTGCATTTATTATAAGATATTGACGTGGGATTTTTGAAAAAACAAATACGTTTTTACTAATTTGTATTTTTGAAAATACAAATTACTCCCTGACTTTCCAATTAAATGGTTGGGATTTTTTCGAGGATTTTTTCGAAGTACACTCAGCTGCTTATGGAGATGAAAAGATTTTTATTCTTTGTCTTAATCATTTTTAATGACAAAAATCTATCATGATCTTTTTTTTAAATGCAGAACAATAAACAGAATGATATGTCTCATGTATTTAGAGAAGATGCAAAAAACCAGAAGTAAAGAAGCAGAACCTATCTGACCTGGTTGTTATGTAAGAAACACAAGAAATGAGTACAAAAGCAATCGGCAAGTGACAATGTAATAGAAAACGTAGATAATAATATTAATGCCTAAGTTACTGGTAGTTTTATATTACCCTACTTTTCGCACAGACCTGAATGATTTAATACAATAAGACAATGTGATAGCATGTTAATAACCTTCATGACAATTTAATCTATAAAGTTGATCGAATGAGTTGAGATTAGATGAGGGTGAAAAGATTAAGGAGACTGGCTACTCTTGATGATTGGAAAAAATTGATTTTTTTTTTACATTTTTATTAACTTTGAAGTTTTGTGAGGAATTTAAGCCAAGGTCAGTAAATTCGAAAAATTGACGAAGTTATAGGTGTTCATAGCTTGAACCGCTACAAGCGGTGTATCGCACGGTACGATCCATACATACTCGTCGTGTATAATTGTTCCATTGTGTCTTTTCGTATGTGTACAGCGAAGAAAAAGTGACAAAAAGATATATGTGCTGTGTCTCCAGAAACTCTCCCGACTTTGTGTTATAACTTTGCACCTTAAAATAACTTTTAAATTATATTTCGTGAGCGTCACATTTCACGATGCCTGAACGCATCGAACAAAGAAAATACATCATATTTTGCCAAAAACTTGGGCATACGTATTCGCAAACCATAGATATTATTCGTAAAATGTATGGCGATGAATCTATGAATGATATATAGAGTCAATTTAAAAGTGGTAGAGTAGATTTAAAAGTGATCGTACAGTTGAAAGCGAACCTCATTCTGGAAGACTCGTAACTGCTAAACCTCCTGAAAAAGTGGAACGTATTCAAATTTTAATTAATAAAAATCGGTGAATAATAAAAAAGACGGTTGAATAAGGATTATTATTTAGAAAAAAACCCATCGGATCTTTAATGATTTTCTCCGTGCATTGAAACATTACTTTCTCTTTTTTCGAATGTATCTAAAAATAAATGTGCTTAAAGATCCGGATATCCTTTGAATAACCTCTCGATCAAGAAGTTTTTCATAAATCTAATTCGGCCGGTTACGAATGCACTTTGACCATAGTAAAGCCTGACACAATGAGAACTCTTCTGGCAATATAAAGATACATATCTCATCTACTGACAAATGCCGTCCCTAGTCCTATTTACAAACATTTATTTGTTTTAAATTGTGTTTATAGTTGGTCTGTGATGTCCTGCACCCCAAACAGGTACAACAAAAAGGATAAAAAAAAACGAGCAAAACTGCCAAAAAAGAAATAAAAAGTAGCTATTGAAAAAAGAATTAGAAATTTTAAGATGATTCATTTCTCGGGGCTGGCATTTTATATCAATTGTAAATATATTAAATATACTTAATAAGAATTTACCATAGAAACTTAGATTTCAAATTTTAACAATTTATTTCTCAACTCTGATGGCTAAAATTACAAAAATAAAAATTACTTAACCAATTGATTTAAAACCAATGTACGTTCAAAATGTATTAAACTT
>NC_140834.1:1987500-1992500 GCF_050613455.1 Vespa mandarinia | reverse complement strand
ATTTATTATGTGTATAGAATATAATATATTACAGTATTATAATTTATTTATGTATATATATAATATATAATATTTAATGTATAATATATAATATATAATATATAATATATAATATATAATAAATAATATATAATATATAATATATAATATATAATATATACTATATAATATATAATATATAATATATAATATATATATGCATATAATACTATATTTATTATGATATATATATAATATATATCATAATAAATTTTTCTTATGTATATATATGTATAACATTCATGTAATTATATTATATTTAATATAATATACATATTATATTTATCATGATATATATACAATATATTAAATTATAATATGTTACATTTAATTTAATATAGAAATGTTATATATGTTATATTTAATTTAATATATAAATTTTTAATAAATCATTATATATATTATATAATTTTTAAATTATAAAATATTATTTTTCATTATTTATATTATATTTCTATCGAAAGTCTTTATTGTTGTCGACTGAAAAATATTATTATTCGTGAAAAGTATATGATTTTAAAAGGACAAATTATAATCATTAAAAATCTTTCATCAAAAAAAAAAAAAAAAGAAAAGAGAAGAAAAAAAAAAAAAGAGAAAGATCACTCGATAGAAATCATACATTCAAACTATTATGTTAAAAGTATTTCACTTATGTTCACAAATGTTTCAGTCATGGATATTTAATGTAAAAATCTCTTTTGTTAAAAATTTTATTACGATTGTTTCTTTTTTTTTTTTTTTTTTTTTTCTATAACTTTGCCATTGCAATCCGTAGGATGGTAAAATCTATAGAAAAGATTTTCAACGTTGTAATACTCTTGGATCTCGTACAAAATAGCATTAGATTGGGTCTTTCGTCCTACGTTACTCTCGTGGTACGTATACATAAAAAATCGAAAAATTAAACTAAATAAAAAAAAATATAAATAAAAATAAATACAAAAGAAAAATAAGAAAAATACATGTCGATTATAAATCAAAAGGATATGATATTTCTTAGTAAAAGATAAAGAACAGAAAGAAAAGTTTATCAAAAAAAAAAAAGAAAAAAGAAAAAAAAAAAAAAAGAAAAAGAAAAAGACAAAAGAGAATAAAAAGGTACATTGAAAAATTATATTAATAAATAAAACAGAATATTAACAGATTAATAATAAAAAAAAAAAAACAGAATTATATTGTTATTCTATTATAAAATATTATAATGGAAGAAAGAAGAAAAAAAAAGTATATAAGATAATGGTTGAGAAATAGTAAATCAATAGAATTTTTGACTTTTTTTGTTTTTCAATTAAGAAGATATTTCAATCAATCTGATTTAAAAAGAAAAAAAAATTCATCGAACAAGCTTTAGGACTAACCTTAATGATACAAATTCTTCTTTTTTTTTTTCTTTTTCTTTTTAACAATTATATATATCTTACGAAAATAGAATTTTTTAATAATACTTTTTTTTAATATGATTTAATACTTTTAATTAATATTTTTTAATTTTTAAATAAATATATATATATATATATATATATATATATATATATATATTAACTATACGTATAATAAAATATTTGACACATGAAATCATGAAGCTTTTTTTAATTTATAAATATTTTGTATATAATATATAATAATATTATAAAAAAAATATTATTATTAAAACTAAAAAAAATGATAAAACCTGGATTACTTTAAAGAAATAATTAATAAATGTTCATGAATTATTTCATTAAAGTTATTGTTTCAAATAAAACTCATAGCTCTTTATTGCTTAAGTCATTTATAGAACATTCAATTAATTTTGAAAATGGTCTAAATCAATTAGAGCTTTAAAAATTTTCGTATGAAATTCATACAAAATTTCATATTCATAATAAATTTCCATTAATCAAGACTAAGAAAAATTATAAATTAAAATGTCGCATAATATAAAAATATTTTTTAATTCGTTCAAACGCAATTCATTAAATATCTCGAAACAAGAAATATATGACTTAGACTACTTTCATAATTATTGGCACATATATCTGTATATAAAGAAATTATATATATATATATATATATATATATATATATATAAATACATAAAAAAATATAAATAAAAATATATATATATATATTTTTTTTTAATATAATTTAATTCTTTTAATTAATATTTTTTAATTATTACATAAATATATATATATATATATATATATATATATATATATATATATTAATTATACGTATAATAAAATATTTGACACATGAAATCATGAAGCGTATTTTAATTTATAAATATTCTGTATATTATGTATAATAATATATAATATATCTGTATATAAAGAAATTATATAAATATACCTAAAAATACATATAAAAATATAAATAAAAATATATATGTATATATATATATATATTTATAATTTTTTTTTCAATTAATCCTAACAAACCAGATGTTCAATTGGTTTGTTAGGATTTATATTGATTATATATATTTGTATTGATTTATTATATATATATATATATATATATATATATATATAAATTATATACATGTATAAATAATATATTTATAAATTAATTTTTCACAGAGCAAAGACAATAAATCTGAATTTGTTGTCATGTGTACGTTCGCATCTTACGCAGCAGTCGTATTTTTGCTAATATTCGAGTATTGTTTTATAGGAGAATATTTAATGCAAGAGGTATGTTTAATAAAAAGTTTAATAATTTTGTAAATTCGTCAATTAATAATAATGTTAGAAAATTTTGTAAATTAATAATTTTATTATAAACAATGACCAATATTAAACATTGATCTTAAATAATTAAGAAAATATAATATTGAAATTAATTTAATTGCAAAGAAATTAATTCACTTATCAATAAGAATTTATTATATTAATAATTTTAAATTAATTATTAATTTTTGTATTTATATATATGCATTTGTGTGTGTGTGTGTGTGTGTGTGTGTGTAAGTGTGATAAAAAAGAATTTATTATTAAAAAATTACTAAATCATCAATTGTTAAAATTAATCATTTAATTGATTAATTAATATGAAAATTTTCATATTAATATTTATATTAATTATACGGATTATTAAACTTCAAAATAACTCATCGGCATGACTCGATGAAATTAAAAAAAAAAGAAAAAATATTTTCAATTGTGCCATCTATGAAATAGATGTAAAAAATATTAAATTTATTTAATCAGATCTAAGTATTTCTATATTCAATGATTGTTTATTAAAATCGAAAGGATATGATAATATTTCATAATATCGATTAAAATAAAACATACTCTATATTATATTAAATAAATCAAATAAATTATTTAAAAATGTATGTAAAGAATATATACATATATATATATATATATATATATATATATATATAAGAGTATGCGTGTATGTGTTGATATGACTATATGATAATGAAAGTAAATAATTCTTAAAAAATAAATAATAATTTATTTGTATATTAATTTTAATATATTTTACTTTTACAGAGCAAGAAATTAGCTGAGTCGTATTATCACTGTAATTGGGAAGAAATGCCGCAAAATTGCAAAACTTCTTTATTAATTTGCATAATTTGTTCGCAAACATATCTCAACTTGACTGCTGGCAAATTTTATACATTTTCATTGTATGGTTTCACTGGTGTACGTTTTTCTACATATACATACTTTATTATATTATATTATAATTTTTATTTTATTTTACTTTATGTGTATAAAAATTTATTAATTAAATATATATATATATATATATATATATATATATATATATTTGTATGCAAATAATATTTATATACATTTTTAAATAAATTTTATTATTTAATTTTGATGTAATGTTTTTATATATTACATGTATATAAAATATTATAATAAATATCCTAATGACATATATATATATATATATATATATATATATATACACATATATTATAATAATTATTTATATATATATACATTA
The DNA here is from genome assembly GCF_050613455.1 of Vespa mandarinia. Lineage (NCBI taxonomy): Eukaryota > Metazoa > Arthropoda > Insecta > Hymenoptera > Vespidae > Vespa > Vespa mandarinia. Next base: position 1,988,501 of record NC_140834.1, on the reverse strand, counting down.
TAATATTTATATAAATATAATAAACAAAATATATATATATAAATATAAATATAAACATATATATAAATAAAGATATATACATATATATTATAATAATTATTTATACATATACATTATAATAATTATATAAATATAATAAATGAAATATGCGTATATATATATATATATATATATATATATATATATAAATTCTTTGTTTATGCAGATTGTAAAAACTTCGATGGCCTATTTATCAATGTTACGTACTGTTATCTGACGTAAAAAAAAGAAAAATAATTTACGGTAAAATGTAGAAGATCAAAGGAAAATGCACATTAATAAATATGTATGTAAATATATTTATATTGTATATACATACATACATACGTATATATATATATATATATATATATATATATATATATATATATATATGTTTGTATATAGAACAATTTTACTGAATTATACGATCAAATCACCGATTTACTTTTATTTCAGTGTAACAAAAATATATTGGAATGGAAAGAAGATGTCCCAAATTGAAGATAAATAATATTTGTAATAAATTATCATAGGAACTGAACCATTGTCAATCGTTTCTAAAATTTTCATTCGATTAATTCTATCCTTATTTGTACGTATCAATAAAAAAAAAAAAAAAAAGAAAAAAAAGGAAAAAGGAAAGAAAAAGATGTTTTAAACAATACCATTTTATGAATGAGAAATATTAAAGGAAAAAAAAAAAAAAAAGAGAAAAAAAGAAAAAAGTTGAGAAGGAAATAAAAAAAAAAAAAAAAAAGGAAATAAGAAACTTTCTCATTTTAATGTTGGTGTCGAAATTTTTCCCTTCTCGAATATTTTCGCTTGTTCCAAATTTTCGTTTCTTTTTTTTTCTTTCTTTTTTTTTTTTAATTTTGTATTTCTCTTTCCGGCTCATTTTAAACCAGAAAAAATATATGTATATATTTATATATATAAAATAATAAAAGACAATTATATATATATATATATATATATATATT
>NC_140834.1:1965000-1982500 GCF_050613455.1 Vespa mandarinia | reverse complement strand
ATTCGTCATTTTTTATATTCAAAATATTCATTATTTTATAATATACGTATATACATTTCTCTTTTAATAATTGTAATATTAATTAAACATACATACATATATTTCTTCCTGTAACATTTATATTATTATTCATTTTTATATCATTACTATATATTTTTATTTTTAAATAATTATTATATACATTATTAATTATTATAAAAATTTATTATTTTTTATATTTGAAATATTAATCATACGTTGCTTTTGAAAAGTATTAAAAAAAGAAAAATAATAATAAATAAATAAAAGGAAAGAATATATGAATATTATTAATCATTAATAATCATTGGAAATGCATAAAAAGAAAAATCAAAATTGTTAATGTAACAATAGTAACGTGTACCTTAAAAAAAAAAAAATATGAAAAAAAATTAAGAAGAAACCAAAAATAAAGAAAAAAAGACCAGAAACAAAAAAAAACCAAAAAAAAACCAAAAAGAAAAAAAAAAAGAAAATGAAAATTGTCAATAATAATCATTATCGACTGCGATAACGAATGCGAACATATTTCAATTGATCTATTTATTTCATTTCTTATATTTTCGTTTTTCTTTTTTTCTTTTTTTTGTAATTTAAAAAATTTTTGTTACAGCCAAGGACAACAGTACAAATATTTATATTTTACCTATTCGAATACGTACCTTCTTTGAATTATCGAATACTCGTGATTACGTTCTCGTCTATCTCTATCTCTTTCCAATGATCTATATGTCAACGTGTCACATGACAGCTATATGCGTCCTCGTCAATCTCGTCCTTTTAATTTGTACCGATTTGTCCATTTTGTCACATCGCATACGAAATATCGATGTCAAATCGAAGAAGGACGTCGTCAATCGTAGAATACGTTCGCTCGTTAAAATGCATCTGAAAATAATCTGGTAAGCTTTATGCCAATATTTTATTATATTTACACGTGTAAATAATATTTATCGTAGAGTTATATATTAAAAATCATTATTATTTAAAATTATTAATAATAATTGTTTATATATATATATAATAATTAATATATATATATATTATTATATATATTATTAATATATATATAATATATATTATTATATATATATTATTATATATATATTATTATATATATAATATATATTATTATAAATATATAATATATATAATAATTGTTTATATATATATGTATATAAACAATTATTATTAATAATTAATTTAATATATATATATATATAATATGTATATATAATAATAATTGTTATTAATAATTAATTTAATATATATATATATATCAAATATCAATGATTATAAATAATTCAACAATCTGAATTAAAACGGAAATTTAGAAAAAAAAATTATTAATTATTTAACAATGTTGATATAATTGTTAATAATCATTAAAAATTCGAATATGGTCGAATAATAAAAAAAAAAAACAAAAAAAAACAATTATTCCACGATTCGAATATTTATTAAGAATTATTAATTTTTTAACAATGTTAATGTAATTGTTAATAATCATTAAAAATTCGAATATGGTCGAATAATTAAAAAAAATCGATTATTCCACTATTCGAATATTTATTAAGAATTATTAATTTTTTAACAATGTTGATATAATTGTTAATAATCATTAAAAATTCGAATATGGTTGAATAATTAAAAAAAATCGATTATTCCACTATTCGAATATTTATTAAGAATTATTAATTATTTAACAATGTTGATATAATTTTTAATAATCATTAAAAATTCGAATATGGTCGAATAATTAAAAAAAATCGATTATTCCACTATTCGAATATTTATTAAGAATTATTAATTTTTTAACAATGTTGATATAATTGTTAATAATCATTAAAAATTCGAATATGGTTGAATAATTAAAAAAAATCGATTATTCCACTATTCGAATATTTATTAAGAATTATTAATTATTTAACAATGTTGATATAATTTTTAATAATCATTAAAAATTCGAATATGGTCGAATAATTAAAAATTAAAAAAAATCAATTATTTCACGATTCGAATATTTATTAATTATTTAACAATGTTAATATAATTGTTAATAATTATTAAAAATTCATATATTCTCTTTAATTTAATTCGAAATCTTTCCTTTTTTTTTTGTTTTTTCTTTTCTTTCTTTTTTTTTTTTTTTTTTTTTTTCATTTATCTAACGAATACACATTGCCACACAAACGTTGACCACTTATATTTTGAATTTTTCTTCCTTTCTAATAAAATCATTTGCGCCAATGTTTCTAGGAAACATTGTTGAATGAATATAACGAATAAATTATGATAAAAAAAAAGAAACATTAGATACATATGAAATTAATCGATTTTGAATATGAAGAAATTGTATAGCTTCTTTACAAAAAAAAAAAAAAAAAAAAAAAAAAAAAAAAAAAAAAAAAAAGAAAGAAAAAAAACGAAAACGAAAAGAACCAAAAAACAAAAGGAAACAGACGAGGAAAGTAGAGATAAAAATGAAAGAAGAAAAAAATGAAATGAAAAAAAAAAAAAAAAAGAAAAAAAGAAAAATAAAAGGAACAAACAAAAGAGAAACAAAAATTGCGAGGATAGAAAAACGATTGAAAGAAGAGAACAAATATCGGGAAAAGAAAAAAAAAAAAAAAAAAAGAAGGAAAAAACAAAAAAAAAAAAGATAAAGAAAAAGAAAAAACGTCTTTTACGCAGTAGTACAAATCGCTTAGAAAAATTCAATTGATTTTTTTTATTCTCTAATCGCAGGATGGCTGAATCATTGGACAATGCCTTCAATATCGTACTATTAGATGAATTATTAGGTAACAGTATTGTATTGGCAATCTCTATATATTATGTTCTAATGGTACGTATGTCATTCACTGAAATTAATTAATTAATATACACAAACAAACACATATACGCACTCTCTCTCTCTCTCTCTCTCTCTCTCTCTCTCTCTCTCTCTATCTCTCTCTCTATCTATCTATCTATCTCTCTCTATCTCTCTCTCTGTTTCTCTCTCTGTCTCTGTCTTACACGCACAGACAAAAACATATTATCTTTATGATTAATATACTAAATTGTTTTTTTTTTTTTTTAGAGTTATGATACTGCAGAAATGGCGACTTGTTGTACATTCGTCTTCTTTGCCTTCACTGCCCTTTTAATGCTTTATGGTTTCTGTGTTATCGGTGATCAATTGACACAACAGGTGAATTAAATAATTTTATGAATTATAGAAATTGAAGGAAAAAAGAAAAATTAAATAGAAGCACAATAATTATTTGTTTGTGATATATAATTATATATAATTATATATCATTAATGTGATATATAATTATATTATTATATATATATATAATTATATTATTATTGTTAATATTAAAATTAAATTTATAATTAAATTAATATTATTACATATATAATAATATTATCTATAATTATATATATATATATATATAATTATTATATTTATTAATTTCATTTATTTTGACTGAAAATATATATATAATATGTATGTAATATAATAATATAATTATATGTATAATATTATATATATTATTATATATAAAAAAAATTATTTTTATATGTATATTTATAAATTATTATATGTATACATATAAAAAAAAAAAATATATATATATATATATATATATATATATATAAATGTATAAATAATATACTAGAATTATTTTAACTAAAAATTATTTTTTTCTATATTTTTAAAAATTTCAGCAAAAAATGTACAAATGTGAATATATGTGTGTGTATGTGTGTGTGTGTGTGTATTTTTTAAATATTTTTTCAGTTTAATTCCAAAATTATTTAAAAATCAATTAATTCACAATATTTTCCAACATTTTCAACAGTCAATTATTTTCTAATTAAAAAGAGAAGATTTTTTTTTTCAGAAAAAAGTATTACGCTACTTACGCGATCGAAATTTGTATTTGTCTTTTTCAATCTCCTACGAGGAAAGAAATTAATAAAAAAAAAAACCCTGATTAATAATCATTTGCAAAAATTTTCAATTACTTTAGGTTATTATTTTCTAATAAAAAAAAAAAGAAAAAGAAAATAAAGAAAAAGAAAACGAAGAAAGTAAAAGAAAATACTTATTATTAGAAAAAAAAAATCGTTTATGATTTACATTAACGAGATTTGTACTTTTTTTTTTTTCGTTCGTTTCATTTTCATCGAAAAAATGAGAAAAAAAAAAAAAGAAAAAAAAGAAAAAGAAAAAGAAATTAATTAAAAACCCTGACTGACAATTGCCTATGATAATGATTAAATTTTCAATTATCTGATATTTCAGAGTGAAAATGTCCTGAACGCGTACTACGAATGCAATTGGCAAGATATGTCAAATGGTACAAAAAGATCGCTTTTGATATGCATGATAAGATCGCAGAAATATTTTAATTTAACTGGCGGCAAATTTTACGTATTTTCATTGAACGGTTTCACTGACGTGAGTACGCATACAAGGAACAAATAAAAAATTGTTCATATTGAAAAACTTATAAATTTGACTTTGAATTTATAAATGTGCAGGTTCTAAAGACATCGATGGCGTATTTATCAATGCTACGTACAATTATATAAAAAAAAAAAAATAAATAAATAAATAAATAAAAAAAAAATAAAAAAGTAAAAAATAAAAAAACTTAATATACACGGCGACAATTGGAGTGGAAACAATTGTGAGAAATTATTATTTAAATAATTTATCTGGAATATCACTTTTGTTTTTTTAAGAGAATATATATATATATATATATATATATATATATATTATTATTCACACTTTGAAATATAATATAGCACTTTTTGTATTGTAAATTTTATTATATTTATTAATATATTTATTGTTATTATTATTATTATTATTATTATTATTATTATTATTATTATTATTATTATTATTATTATTATTATTATTATTATCATTATCATTATCATTATCATTATCATCATCATCATTATCATTATTATTAATATTCACACTTTGAAATATATATAGCACTTTTTTTATTATAAACTTTATTATATTTATTAATATAATATATTTATTGTTATTATTATTTTTAATATTATCATCAACATCAACATCATCATCATCATCATCATCATCATTATTATTATTAATCACATTTTAAAATATATATAGCACCTTTTGTTTGATAAACTTTATTATATTTATTAATGTAATATATTTATTGTTATTATTAGTTTTAATATTATCATCAAAATCAACATCATCATCATCATTATTATTATTCACATTTTAAGATATATATAACACCTTGTGTTTGATAAACTTTATTATATTTATTAATATATTTATTGTTATTATTATTATTATTATTTGTTTTAATATTATCATCATCATCATTATTATTATTCACATTTTAATATATATATATAGCACTTTTTATATTATAAACTTTATTATATTTATTAAAATTGTTATTATAATTATTATCATTATTAGTTTTAATATTATCATCATCATCATTATTATTATTCACATTTTAATATATATATAGCACTTTTTGTATTATAAACTTTATTATATTTATTAATATATTTATTGTTATTATTATTATTATTAGTTTTAATATTATCATCATCATTAACATCATCATCATCATTATTATTATTATTCACACTTTGAAATATATATAACACTTTTTATATTATAAACTTCATTATATTTATTAATATTTTTATTATTATCATTATTATTATTTTTATTAATCTTATTATTATTATTATTATTCTTATTATTATTATTATTAATATTTTATTATTATTTATTTATTTAATTTTTTTTTGTTATATAATTATATGAATTTTGTTATTTGTTTATATAATTCTATTATTATTATCTATTCTATTTGTATTTGCATTTTAATGTATTTTAATTTTTTTTTTTTTTATTTCCATCATTATCATTAATTTTTCTTTTAAATTCATGATCATTCTTATTGTTATTACTATTATTATAAAATAGAAAAAGCAATAAAACGAGAACTATATTCTTTTCTTCCCTCTTCCTTGTACTTTTCTATCGCAAAGCTTATATATTTTTCGATCCGTCGACTATGACGGTCGTTCGCAGACTGAATAAAACGAAATTTCCAAAAAATCAAAAACCCCGACAGTTCAACTTCTAAACTTCTAAAGTTTTTTATAAACGTCGTAAGAAACAAAAGAAAAAAAAAAAAAAAAAAATAGAAGACTGAGATTGGTAACTATTATAATATTACGATCTATAGTCCCCATTCGTACTTACTGTAATATTACGATCTATAGATCGCATTCGATTCTTATAGTCCAAACTTTTGTATCGTCGAAAAACAAAAGAGAAAGAAAAATAAAAAAGAAAGAGAAACAACGGGTGATACCCATTGCTGAAATGGGGATGATAATGGTGGTAAGGGATGAAGGTGAGAGTGAGGGTGAAAGATAAGCAAAGAACAATCAAACTGTAACACATACACACACACACGCACATTGGTGACACGTACATACATTGAAAAATTTAGACTTTTCTTTCTCTTTTTCTTTCTCATCTTTTTCTTTTTCTTTTTCTTTTTCTTTTTCTTTTTCTTTCTTTTTTTAAGTCTATAACCCCGTATGTACGTACGTAGCAGAATTTTTTTTCCTCCTTTCTTTCTTTCATAACGCATGATTCCATCAAGATTTTATAACAACTGCCTCACACCCTCACTCTCTCCGCCCCAACCACCCCCTCCCCATCCCCATTACGCCATTACCCAACCTTTATCACTCAACCAAAATTCGATCGGCCGAGATTACTTCGAATCGTGCCGACAGAATTTTCGTTCAGTTCATTGTTAACCGTCGATGAAATCGCTAGTTCATTTTAAAAAATAACATGATTGTAAACTAATATAATCTATAGTCATATATATATATATGTGTGTGCGCGTGTGAGTGTATGTGTGTCATGCAAGTAAGCATTAATATTATCAAAAGTAATGCGACACATTGATATTGTTTTAATAATTTATATTATGATTTTGGATTTTAACGAATGATTGATATTTATTTAAAAGAAAATAGAAAAAGAACAAAGGAGGAAAAAAAAAAGTCGATAAGAAAAGAATGAGGGATACGGATTAATATATATATATATATATTTTTCTTTCTTTCTTTTTATATTTTCTTTGATTTTTTTTTATATCTCCTTTTTATATTTTATTTGATTTTATTATTGGGTAATTATAAATTAAAAATCATTTGGATATCGTTTGGAAAAAAAATTATACATATATATATGTATGTATATGTATATATATATATATATATATATATATATATATATATATATATTAAGAAAAATTTCGCAATTAGATTTGTCAAATATGTATATATATATATATATATTTTTTTTAATTAAAAAAAAAAAAAAATACACACTCGATATTTTTCAATCGAATCGAAATATTAAAGACTTTTAGTATTCTTCTTGCTATTTTTTTTGTCTGTTTTTTTTTTTGTTCCTTATGGAAAACGCTGTAATTTTTATTTTTCTACTTTTTTATTCTTTCTTGCATTTTTTTCATTTTTTTTTATTTTTCTTTTTTTTATTTTATTACTTCGATATTTAAATTGATTATATTCTGGATGAATATTTCTTTTTTTTCTCTCATCTCTCTCTCTCTCTCTCTATTTTTGTTATTGCACGTGAAACGTTAACAAACATGAAATTCCATTGGTTCTTAATTTGTAAACACCCTGTAGATGTAACGACTATGTAACAATCCCGTAGAAATAATCAAACTTTTGTTATCATACGATTAATCAAATTTCATTCGTTATATTTACGAAATTTAGCTTGTGATGAATAATTTACAAATACGTCAGTATTTTTATTAATTAATATGATTTAATATAAATATTTTTTAAAACAAATGATCAATATTAAATATATATATATATATATATATATATATATATATATATATATGAATATTTATAGTAAAATATCAGTATGATAATATAACTGATCAATAAAGTAATTATAAATATTGAGTGTCTATTTATAAAAAAATCGAAAAATTATATATAATTATTTGTCGATTTTTATATAATTATTTATAATTGTTTAAAATTATACAATTATCTCATATAATTTGTTTCTAATTATTCAATATAATTATGTATAATTATTTTACATGATTATTTTTAACTATCGATAATTATCCGACACAATTATATATAATTATTTATAATTATTAATAATTATTTATAATTATCGATAATTATTTTACATAATTATTTGTAATTATATCATGACTACTTGTAATCGTTACTAATTATTTATAATGACATTTAAAAATATTATAATCAATATACTGACAATTTTTATATAAATCAATGTAATTGTTATCGATATATATAATTACAAATATTGACCATTTAAATTTTTAAAGGACAAATTAAAGATATGAAAAAATACTGACGTATTAAATAACAACAAAAAAATTCAATTTGAACGATACTATTGAAATATATTTATGACAGTATACGTAGATTAATATTTAATAGAAATTTCGATAAAAAAAAAAAAAAAAAAAAAAAGGACAAAACTAAAAAGAAAAAAGAAGAACAAAAAAGAACAAAAGAAAAGAGAAACAAAAAGGAAACATATAAATAGGAGGGAGGTAAAAAAAAAAAAAGGACGAAAGAAAGAAGAAATCCGTAAAGAAAAAAAATGAAAAAAAAAAAAAAGAAAGAAAAAAAAAAGAACAACTGCAACAAAAGAAGAAATTTTTTTTCCTCAATAAATTTTCATAGCATAAGAATAATTAATATAAACGAATGAATTTTCATTGATGACACAGGAACAGGGACAGAAAGAATTAAATTGTGCTGCGTTGATTTTAAATTGGAACAAAAAAATAATGTCGACCTTGGGTTTATGGCCGAGCTCACGTAACAATATAAAATTTTCAATTAATTTCGGATACTTCAGTTTTTTAATGATATTGGAATATATGGATCTCGTTGTCTTCATAAACGACCTTGAACACGTTATAATGAATTTAACGGAAAACATGGCGTTCTCCCAGATATTCGTTAGAATGATAATGTTATGGATTTACAATGACGAGATCGGTGACGTAATCAATGAAACGATCAAAGATTTCGATCATCGAAGATACAAAACGATCGAGGAAAGACAATTGTTTATAACTTACAACGCCAAATCTAAACTCTTCGTTAAACTATTGATTACGTTCGTAGCATTAACAGCCTCTTCGTATTATCTGACACCAATTTTCGTCTCCATGGGAAATGGTAAAGAAATTTTTCATTTATTTTTCATTTTCCCCACTTCCCCTTTTTTTCCTCGCGAAATTTTCTCAAAGAAAAAAAAAAAAAAAAAAAAAAAAAAAAAAAGAAACAAAGAAAGGAAAAAAACAAAAACTTAAATGAAAATATTAGAAGGAAAATAAAAAAAATAATAAAAGTAAAGGTAAAACAAAAAAATTAAAAAAAGAAAAAAAAAGCAAAAAAAAAAGAAAAATTCCTTCGAACGATACATTTGTAATAATTCTGTTTCAATTAGATCATTACGCGGGTTAATCTTGTTCATTCGCAATTTTTTTATAATGACTATGAGTACTACGTTAACAAAAAAAAAAAACAAAAAGAAAATGATAACGAAAGAAAAAAGAAAGAAAAAAGGTGAAAATAAAAAAAGAAAAAAAATAGAAAGAATTTTGATAATACAATTTCAAATCGATATTTTCAGACATTTCCTTTTTTCCTTTTTTTCTTCCTTATAACCAAAAAGTTTCAAGGTCATTTCATAAATTGTCTTTTTCCTCTCACATAACGACCCATATCTTTTATAATGACTATGTATAAAACAAAAAAAAGGAAAAAAAAGAATAGAAGTTACACGAACAAGAACGAATTATAAAAAAAAAAAAAAGAAAAGAAAAAAAAAAAGGAAGGACAAAAAAAATGGAAAAACAAAACCTGAAGAAGAACGAGTAATTACTTTCGTTAGTAATAAAAAGTAAATCGACGAACGAAATAACAAAAGTAAAAAAAAGAAAAAAAAAGAAAAACAGAAAAAAGGAAAAAAGAAAAAACAGAAGAAAGAAAAAAAAAGAAAAATAAAATCAAAAAAGTGGAAAGAAAGAAACGAAGTATAACGAAAATCGAAAGTAGCAGAGATAGAAGGAAAATGAAATTAAAAAAAAAAGAAAGAAGAAAAAAAAGAAAAAGAAACAAAAAAGAAGGAAAGGAAAGAAAAAAAAAGGATTCAAATGAAAAAAAAAAAAAATAAAAAAAAAGAAAAAAAGAATAGAAGTTACACGAACAAGAACGATTTATAAAAAAAAAAAAAAAAGAAGGACAAAAAAAATGGAAAAACAAAACCTGAAGAAAAACGAGTAACTACTTTCGTTAGTAACAAAAAGTAAATCGACGAACGAAATAACAAAAGTAAAAAAAAAGAAAAAAAAAGAAAAAGAAGAAAGAAGAAAAAAGAAAAACAGAAAAAAGGAAAAACAGAAGAAAGAAAAAAAAGAAAAACAAAACCAAGAAAGTAGAAAGCATGATACAAACTATAATCAAAATCGAAAGTAGGAGAGATAGAAGGAAAATAAAATTAAAAAAAAAAAGAAAAAGAAACAAAAAAGAAGAAAAAGAAAGAAAAAAAAATGGATTCAAATGAAAAAAGAAAGAAAAGAAAATAAACAAAAGGACAAAAAAAATGGAAAAACGAGTAACTACTTTCGTTAGTAATAAAAAGTAAATCGACGAACGAAATAACAAAAGTAAAAAAAAGAGAAAAAAAAGAAAGAAGAAAAAAGAAAAACAGAAAAAAGGAAAAACAGAAGAAAGAAGAAAAAAGAAAAACAAAACCAAGAAAGTAGAAAGAATGATACAAAGTATAATCAAAATCGAAAGTAGCAGAGATAGAAGGAAAATGAAATTAAAAAAAAAGAAAGAAGAAAAGGAAGAAAAAGAAAGAAAGAAATAAAGAAAAAGAAAGAGAAAAAAATAGATTCAAATGGAAGAAAAAAAGGAGAAGAAAGAAAAAAACGAAAATAAAAGAAAGAGAAGAATTTAAGTAAAGGAAGGGAAGAAGAGAAAAAGGAAGAAAAAGAAGAAAAAGAAAGAAGAAAAAGAAATAGATTCAAATGAAAGAAAGAAAAAGAGAAAGAAAAAGAAAAAAAAAAACCAAAAAAGAAGAAGAAAAAAAAGAACGAAAGGAAAGGAAAGAAATGAATTTAAGTAAAGGAAGGGAAGTAGAGAAAAAGAAAAAAGAAAAGGTAGAACAAAGGAAAAAAGGGATAAAGTAAAATGAAAAACGAAATAGAGCAAGAACGAAGAATAAAATAAAGAAAGAACAAAAAAAAAAAAAAGAAACAAACAAAAAGAAAAAAAAACAAAAAAAAAGGAAGAAGAAGAATGTCGACAATTAATACAAATGGCGTCATTCATTACAGTGGATTAATGAGATTACAGTTAGGTAGGGAAAAAGAGAAACGAAAAAAAAAAAAAAATCACTTTTAACTTGTAAATAATAATAAATTTACACTTGAGTTTGATCCTTTTATTTATCCTTTTCTTTTCTTCCCTATTTTTCCTTCTTTCTTCCACCTCTCCCCCTTCTTTCTTCCTCCTCTCCCCCTCCTATCCCGTCCTTTCCTCCTCCTCCTGCTCCTCCTCTTCTTCTTCTTCTTCTTCTTCTTCTTCTTCTTCTTCTTCTTCTTCTTCTTCTTCTTCTTCTTCTTCTTATTTTGTTTTCTTATGTTTTTTTACTTTTTTTTTTTTTTTTTTTTCTTTTTTTTTTTATAGGTTTACCACAAATAGAAGTTGGAAATGTCAGCGAAACGTTGTATTTATTGCCATATAGATTTTATACGTTTCGTCCATTGCAAGATTTACGCTCGTATACGATAATCTACGTTCTCGAATTGCCTTTCGTTTTTATCAGTGGGTTTGGACAAAGTGCAGCCGATTGTATTATGGTAACATTGGTATTTCATATTTGCGGACAAATGTCGGTACTAGCATTGCGCATAAACAATATCGACGTTGATCCAAAAGTAAATCGTAATGAAATTCAAAAGGTCGTTGAATCGCACGCGCGATTATTACGGTAAGATTTTTAATTTTTGTAAAGGACAAGAAGTTCGACAAAAAAAAAAGAAAAAAAAAAAAGAAAAAAAAAGAAAAAAGAGAGAGAGAGAGAGAGAGAGAAAGAAAAGGAAAACAAAAATAAGGAAAAGGATTTGAAATATTTAATTGAATGAAATTAATTGTTGATAATTAAAATAAACAATCGTCCTAACGAATATACAGATATAACATTATTAACGTGTATTCTAGACGATGAAAAATTGTATTGATTAATGTAAATTGAAAAATTGGAATTTTATTAAAATAAAAAGCTTCAATTATACGTTGCAATTGAACGTTGCAAGTGCAACGATGCACAATAACGCATGAAAATCGTAGAATTTTATAGAATTACGTAGAGTTTTTTAATAACATTTAATTTTGTCCTATGACATTTTTCTTCGATTTTCAATCATTATAATTCAAGATATAGCTCGGCCAAGTTATAAAATTGAGCCTTCGTTGGATGATATAACAAAGAGATTTTTCTATAATACTTTTCTTTTTCTCTCTTCTACTTCAATGTTTCATTAAAAAATTATTAAATATTATTTATCCTAGGATGGGCAAGATAGTTGCAGATGCATTTAGCGTGACACTATTGGCTCATCTTTTTGGAGCAACCTCACTTGTTTGCATTCTCGGCTATCAGATCTTAACGGTAATTAAAAAAAAATAAAAAAGAAATATATATATATATATATCTATATATATATATTATATATGCAATACATTTTTAAACACACACACACACGCGGGCGCGCACATATATATATATATATATATATATATATAATTAATATAAAAAGTTGTATGGGATCCACACAATAAACTCTTAAAGTAAACTTTTTTGGGACACCCTATATACTTATAATTAAATATATATATATATAGATGATATATATATATATATATCATCATTATATCATGTTGATGACACTACATTCATTATTTATATAATATATAAATTAATTTATATATAATAATATATAAATTTATATACTTATAATTAAATATATATATATATATATATTTAAATAAATAATATATTTATTACTTTTATTTATTTATTATTTTTAATACATTTATTATAAATATTTATTATAAATAAATAATATATTTATTTATATATCATCATTATATCATGTTCATCACACTACATTCATTATTTATATAATATATAAATTTATATACTTATAATTAAATATATATATATATATATATACATTTAAATAAATAATATATTTATTATTTTTATTATTAATATTTATTATGTTTTATTTTTTTATTATTTTTAATATATTTATTATAAATATTTATTATAAATATTTATTATAAATAAATAATATATTTATTTATATATCATCATTATATCACATAGATCACACTAGATTCATTATTTCATATTTAACATATCGAATGTTGAAAATAAACTGTTAGAAATTTTTATTATGATTTCGTGATTATTTTGAATAATTAAAGCCATATTTAAAAAAAAAAATTAGATTTCGAACAAAAGTTACTAGCTTTTCATTTCACATAGAATATGTTCGCGTTAAAAAAGAATGGTAGATTCTTGTTTGGAAGAAAAACAAATAAATAAATAAATAAAAAATAAAAAAATAAAAAAAGGATAAATTTGACCTTCAAGGCTTTCACTAAATAAAAAAAAAAAAAAGCATCATAATATTATCCCTTTCTTTGAAGGTTTTAGCCTCTTTTTTGAAATCTGATGACTCTTATCCGAACAATTTTTTCTCAAAAATTAATCGTCTTAACGAGATAAACATTTATATTTTATTTGATATATTTATTCATACAACATATACATATATATATACTCATATATATATACACATCTATATATATATATATATATATATATATATATATATATATATATATTTAACATTATTAGACATAAGTTTATATGAACTTTTTTCATTCATTTGACTTCATTAATACATAATATAAGTTTGATCCTATGCCTTTTGGACATCCTGTATATAATTAATATATTATAAAATATATTAACAGTCCTGTATATAATTAATATATTATTAATATATTACATAGAATTATTCGAATGGTGAAAAAGCAGTGCTGATTAGCTTTTTGGTATTTCAATTCTTGGTACTATTAATTCTCTATGCACATTGCACAGTCGGAGAATGTCTTCTATCCGAGGTAATTATTATTTTAATACTGATTCTAACGATGATAAAATAATTTGAAAGAAAAAAAAAAAAGAATAAATAAATAAATAAATAAATAAGACAAGAAATAAAAAAAAAGGAAAAGAAAACGAACAAATCAACGAATATAAAATATTTTCCTTTATTTTTTTTTTTTTTATTCTCTTCTTTTCTTTCAGAGCACAAAAGTTTGCGATGCATTTTATGCCTGTCAATGGTACGACATGCCGATCAATAATGCAAGATCAATTATACTTTGCATCGCGAGATCGCAAAAACCGATGTGCCTTACAGCTGGAAAATTTAGCACCTTTTGTCTTAGCACCTTGACCGACGTCAGTAATTTATTATATTAATATTAATATTCGATAATGTGGATGTTCGTGCAGTAAGAAAATATTCGTTTCACGGCAGTACATTATTTAAATTATCTTGACTTGATTGAGTATAAAAAAAAAGGAAAAAAAAAAAAAAAAGGATATATTACACATAAAAAAAAAAAGGAAGATTAACTTTAATTCTCATTAAAATGAGACCCTTTTTTTTGTTTTTTTTTTTTTTTTATTCATCAAAATCGGCCAAGAATTATTACGGCCCGTTTTCTTTTGATGACGGAAAACATCATAAAAAAAAAAAAGTAGGGATAATGAAAACACGGCCATAATGTTAATGTCAGAAGTGATATGAATTTTTTTTTTTCTTTTTTTTTTTTCTTTTTTTTTAAACTATACGAAATATTTTTCTACAAATAATCTTACAATAATTGCCATTGATATAATCTTTTATTAATTTTTTTTAGAATTCGATGAAAGTTGAAAGTAATAAAAGTAGAAAAAAAATGAAAATAGAGAATCTACGATAAGAATAAAATTTGAAATAATTTTAATCATAACTTTTTATTATTTCACAGGTATTGAGAACTTCTATGGGATATCTATCAGTGTTGCGATCATTTTTATAAAAAAAAAACAAAAAAAAAAAAAAAAAAAAAATTAAATGTTAACACGTAACAGTAAAATCTGTATTTCTATAGATTATATTCAATAATATATAATCTTTTTGATCGTAATTAATATCTTTATGTATATATATTTTTTTCAAATTACTATCGTAGAATAATTTTAAGTATTATTTTAAATAACGTGAGCATGCGCCCTTTTTAAAATCATAATTACATTATGATGATAATTTTTATTATGAGTTATTATTAATTTATTATGAATTATTTTCTCTTTTTCTTTTATTTTCTCTTTTCTTTCTCTCAAAATTCACTTTATTTAATTCCATTACTTTCATGTTATTAAATTCGATTTATGAATAACGAATGATAAAGAGAAAATTTATGCTTCATAAATGCAAAACGTGGAAAACACAAAAAAAAGAAAAAACAAAAAAAAATAGGTTAACAAATTAAAAACAATATACGAATAAAACTAAAAAATCATCTCTTACCAAATACATTTCCTTTAATAATCCTATGTAATTTTTGAGAAGATTTCTAATTGCTATAATATTATATTATATTATATTATTATATTATGTTTGTATAATTAATTTTGAATTTTGATAAAATCGACTGTCTACTATTCTTCTCCATTCAATCATGCTGTCGATAACGTTGTTGCTCCTCTATATCATGCATCGGTATGGTAAAAATTGTAGATTCGTAAATGTGATTGACTAAATACACAGTGTCGATAAATAAGGAAACTTTACTATGAAAGAATCATACGTCTTGCATAATGCTAGAGCACCATCATTGTAAAAGTACGAGTTACCACCGCAGCGTGTCGCCCAAATCAATTGTTGTTGTAACCAAAATAAAGAGAGCTTTGAACTTAGTTATACGTGTAATATAAAATTACATATAAAAATTATTGTTTTATTTTTAATTACATTAATCCAATTTAAATATTAAGTATTATAATAAATAGGATTAATTATGCTTATCATGGACAATTTTTGTTAGATTACTTTTTCCTAACCTCAACAACGTGATACCAGTTGACTTTATAATTAAAACAGAACTACAATAATTACGTTAAGTATTCTACAATAATTACAAGTAACTCTAATTTCTTATTCACAAATATTTTTTTTCTCTTTTTTTTTTTTAACCTAGAATTTATTGCCCAAAAATGAAACAGTATTTTTTGAACATGATTTTGACATAGATCATCTTGTGGTGTTCAAAAAAAAATTATATTGTTTAAATATTAATCTATTATATACAATGTACATTATATATCGTTTAAATGAATGTAAAATAATTTAAAGCATTAATTATTTAAAGGAAAAAAACTAACTCGATGACTTTCAATATTCATTGACTTTCTTGTTTTATCTCATAATATTTGCAACGACGTTGAAAACTTGGAAATTTTCATTTAAACAACAGCACTTACATATAAAATAAAATTAAATAAATTATTTCATATTAAATGGATCAGAGTTAATAACATTATAATATTTAAGCACAACTTATAGAATTATTCATTTAAATATCAATTATATTTTGCTTCTATATTAAGTCTATATTAACGTTGTTGAAATGAATATGTAATAATTAAAAAGATTATACAATCCTTTCTTTCCAATTACTAACTTCTTTTCTTTTCTTCTTCTTCTTTTTTCAATTTTACTTTGTTAAAATAATTGTATATATGACTGAACCTTGATATTTCTTCTTCAATTATTCATCAATCATTTAAAGATAGTAATTAAGCCATCATCAATTGATTTATTCTTATTTGTTGTTGTACTGATCTGAAAATATTCAAATTATAAGTTTGACATGATTTCTTTTTTTTTGATTTCTTATTTCATGCATTTGTTAAAAGCTCAATTTAATTGGCAAAAAATTTTCATAAGAAGCAATTAAAAAATCATGTTCATTATTCAACTGAATGAACTTAATAAGAGTCATAGTCATATTCTAGATTTATGATGATTATATTAATTATATTAATGAAATAAAATGTTATTATATTAATGAAATAAAATATTTTTAATGTAAGAATTTAAGAATAGTTATAATTCAAATACAAGTTTAGATTTTTATGGACTTTGTTAAGTACAAACTGATTTTGATATTTTTACACATTTGATACTGTTGACTGTATGAA
>NC_140834.1:1947500-1955000 GCF_050613455.1 Vespa mandarinia | reverse complement strand
CGATTTCTTATAAGTCAACGTGTCCGTATAACTCGCTGAATTTTGACATGAAGTTATGCTGGTAACAACATTATGTGGCCCATGAACCTGATTGTCAGTACTCATGAATGTGTACCGTTTCGTTTGATCGTTCATATCCCCATGTTGTTTCGAGGTACCTTCCATAAGATCCCGTTCTGGATCAGGATTTTGCGTGGGCGGTAGGTGCGTTCCCTCACCTAATATAACAATCCCACAAAACGTGTTCTCGGCGTGTCAAAAGAACGTTTAAGATATGCAAGCTACGTTCCCTTAGACTATACGATAAATCACATTGTATACTATAGTGTATATATATATATATATATTTATCTACATATATCTTTTTATCTTCAACTAGATGTATTTTATAGAGAGATAGAGATAGAGATAGAGATAGAAAGAAAGAGAGAGGGAGAGAGAGAGAGAGAGAGAGAGAGAGAGAGAGAGAGAGAGTACGTTTATACGAATTTAAATATTTGTAATATTAAAAGTAAGAATTAATAAGAGTTAGATGTATTTCGTGATAGTATTTATATTAGTGTTAGTGTTACTGTTAATGTTAGTGTTAATGTTAATATTAATATTAGGATCAGTATCAGTATTAGCGTTAGTGTTAATATTAAATGTTAGTATTAGTGCTAATGGTAATGTTAGGATCAGTATTGATGTTAGTGTTAATATTAGTGTTAATGCTAATATTAGAATTAGGATCAGTATCAGTAGTGTTAGTGTTAATATTAAATGTTAATATTAGTGCTAATGGTAATGTTAGGATCAGTATTGATGTTAGTGTTAATATTAGTGTTAATGCTAATATTAGAATTAGGATCAGTATCAGTATTAGCGTTAGTGTTAATATTAAATGTTAGTATTAGTGCTAATGTTAATGTTAGGATCAGTATTGATGTTAGTGTTAATATTAGTGTTAGGACCAGTATTAGTATTAGCGTTAGTGTTAATATTAAATGTTAATATTAATGCTAATGGTAATGTTAGGATCAGTATTGATGTTAGTGTTAACATTAGTGTTAATGTTAGTTATACTTTTAATGGTAGTTTTAATCATTGTTGTATCAGTTTAGTGTTAATGTTAATATCAATATTATAGTTAGCTTTAATATTGATATTAGCGTTAATGTTAATGTTAGTGACAATGTTAGTGTTAACGATAATGTTAGTGTTAGTGTTAGTGGTAATGTTAATAAAAAATAATATAAAGATATTGTTAATATAATATAAACTTTCTTTTTTTCTTTTTACCTTTGAATAGTTAATAATTTTTAATATTAATAAAATTATAAATTGGAAATTAATAATGTTAATAATCAAAAATTAATAATGTCAAAAATCAAGAATTAATAATTAATAATTGAAAAGTGATTAGTGGTAACTATTGATAATTTCATTGATATAATTTAAACTCCATAAGAAAGATTAAACCAAGACAGACATAATAAGAGAAAGAGAAAGAGAAAGAGAAAGAAAAAGAGAGATAGATAGATGAAGAGATTGATATATATATATATATATATATATATATATATATATATAAAGAGAGAGAAAGGGAGAGAGGGAGAGCGGGAGAAATAGCATTTGTCAAAGAGAAATAAAAATGACAAAAATAGAGAAAAACAAAAGAAAATAATATAAAGAGATAAAAATAAAGATACCTGTGATAGATATAAATGTGTGAGCGTTAAATTAAAAAATATAAACAGCATTGTGTCGAAGAGAGATAAAAGATCGTTGTAATCCAAAGTAAAGAAAAGAAAGAAGAAAAGATCACAGAAAAGAAATAGAGAGAGAGAGAGAGAGAGAGAAAGATAGAAATAAATACGTCATGAATAAATTTAACCTTGCAAGCGTTATATTTAAAAAAAAAAAAATTAATAATTAATGACGTTATTAATAAAGAATTAATTATTAACAACATCAATTATTAACAATTAATAACATTAATAATTATTAATAATTATTGATTAATATTAATTAATAATATAGATTGATGATAATAATAATAATGAATAATCAATCGTATAAATCACGGGAGAAAAAGAAAATAAATAAACAAAAAAAAAAAAGAAAAAAGAAAACACAAAAAATAATACCATGAGATGGAAATAAATATATCAAGGATAAATACAACTATATAAGCGTTATATTAAAAAAAAAAAAAATTAATAATTAGTAATATTATTAATGAAGAATTAATTATTAATACTATCAATAATTAATAACATTAATAATTAATAACATTTATGATTAATAATATAAATGATTAATAAGACGAATTATTACTAATTAATAATTCATTAAAACGATAGAAATACATATGTGAAGGATAAATTTAACTCGTGCAAGTGTTATATCAAAAAGAAAAAAAAAGAAAAAAAAAAAAAGAAAAGGATAATAATTAATAATATTCATGATTAATAATAACAAGTATTAATAATTAATAACAATAATGATTGATAATATCAATTATTATTAATTAATAACATTAATGATTGTTAATAATTACAAAATAATATTGGCAATTATTATTAATAATAATAATAATAATTAAAAATGAATATTGTCAATCATTATCATTACAAATTATTAATGATTGAAAAAAAAAAAAGAAACGAAAAACATAATAACTGAAATAATAAATATCATTTAATTTTTGGCCGATATTCAATAAGAAGGACAGACAAGGATAGAATAGTAATAATAGTACGAGTAAGAGAAAGATAGATAGATAGTTTAGGTATGAAGATTGAGAGATAGAGATATATGAAGAAACGGCTTTGTATCGAAGAGAGATAAAAGATCGTCGAAATCACGGAACAACGAAAGAAAGAAAGAAAGAAAAAAAAAAGAAAGAAAAGAAACCAAAAAAAAAAAAAAAAAAAGAAAGACAGAAAAAAAAGGGAAAGGAAAAAATAAAATACACCACCGAAAAGAACAAAAAATACATACATACATATATATATATGTATATATATGTGTATGAAGAGATAGAAATAAATATGTCAAGGATAGATTTAACACGTGCAAGCGTTATATTCGATCGAGCGTGTCGCTGACAGGAAAGAGATAACGAAGATGGGAACGAGCGATATTACAAAGGACGTCGATTTACCGTCGGGTTCAGGACTGCCAACTGGTGATATGTCCGGTGTATGGATGATAGGCGTGTACGGGCTACCGTATAATGAATTATTTTCCGATTTATATTCCTGGATACCCCCCTGCTGTTGTTGTTGTTGTTGTTGTTGTTGTTGATGATACAACGACGAGATCGGTGAATGGCCACCCCATGGGATCTGTGGTATTCCTTGATAGCTCTCCATTTTGGACCTTTTAATTTTTTTTTATTTTTTTTTATTTTTTTTTTTTTCTTTTTGAACATCGATAAATCAACACTTTAATCCATTCCACCTTTTACTCGTCTTAATTGTCAATTTAATTGTTAATAAATCGTAATTAATTATGTACACGTATTGTTTTTATTTATTTAACTGAACGACAGAAAGGGAGGGATGAGTGGCGGGTTAACGGGGACGGGAGGAGGGGATAATACAAATACGTCTTCGATATGTTGTCTTTTTTTTTGTTTTTTATTTTCTTTTTCTTCCATTCTTTTTCTCTTCTCCCACTTTTTTTTCTTTTGATTCTTTTTCTCTCTCTCTCTCTCTCTCTCTCTTTCTCTCTCTCTCTTTTCTTTTGTTCGTGATGTAAAAGAAAAAGCTTTTTTTTTGACAAGTTTGTTTTTATTTTTTTATTCCTTTTTTTTTATTATTATTATTTTTTTTTTTTTTGTTGACGACAATAATATTTTTTTTTTTTTTGTAAATAATAATAATAATTCGTTACTCCAATTAAAACTTTCTCCCCAATGATATTTTAACGATGAAATATATTCTGAATTTTTTTTTTTATTTTTTTATTTTTTTTTAATAACAAACATTTTTTTTATTTTTTATTCCTTTTTTTTTTTAAACGTTACTCTGTCAACGATAACACTTTCCTAAATCTTCTTAAATCGTTTTTTCTTTTTTTCAAGGATAAAAAAGTTTTTCAAATAATTTCCTAGATTAATGAATTCGATAAAATTAATAAAATTGATTGAATTAATGAAATAATTAAATTAATAAAATTGATAAATTTTTCTTTAATAATTTTTTCAAATGATACGTTTTTCGAACGAATGATTCTTTTTCTATTTTTTTTTCTTTTTTTTTTTTTCTTTTTGATAAAAAGACTGTCCCGAGATTATTATTTATTTTTTTTTTTTTTTTTTTTTTTTTTTTTTTTTTTTTTGTAATAATAAAAATTCCACATAATTTCTCCACCGATAAAATAATTTTTAATAGTCTTCTTAATAATAATAATTATAATTTTTCTTTTTTCTCTGGACAAATCTTTGTTATATGCAAATATAATAAACACATGTATAGAATTTCTTTTTAATCCTTCATCTCGCTATATGAACAATAAAAATTTCTATAAAAATTTTTCGCTTTTATTCTAAAGATTCCTATAGAAACGATAAAATTTTGAAAAATTCTAAATCTCGTTATATATATGCAATAACAATTTTTACGAATCTTATTCTTTAAAAAAAAAAAAAAAAAAAAAAAAAAAAAAAATAAAAAAAAATAAAAAAAAAAATTCACCTCATATAAAAATAATAACTATTTTCATACGGATTTTGAAACTTCCTCCATAGAAGCAATAAATGATCTTTTTCTATTTTTTTTTATTTTTTTCAAATTCTATATAGCGTTACGCAACACCAATGAAAATTTTATTATACTTATATTTTCTTTTTTCTTTTCAAAAAAAAAAATTGTAAAAAAGAAGTAACACAAGAAAGGAGAGGAAAGGAAGGACAAAAGGAAAAAAGAAAAAAATAAAAAAAAAAAAAAGAAGGAAAAAAGAACTATAACTCACATGGAATGATGAATGGCGGCATTGGTAGGATTGGACCTACTGCTGGTAGCATTACTAGCTGTTGGGGGGGAGGAGGGTGCACCGGGTGCTCGTTTAGCGTGTTTCCTACGTCTCGGTCTGTATTTGTAATTTGGATGTTCTTGCATGTGTATAACCCTGAGTCTCTCGGCTTCCTCAACGTAGGGCCTTCTGTCCTGTGGCGTCAATCCTCGCCATTTTTTCCCTAGAAATAATATAAATACATAATTACTATGAAAATGTAGAAATAAAAAAGATATATATTTCTTTATACGTATATATAAAAATTTTCTATATGTATATATATAAAAATTAATTGTCAATTATCAATGATTTTATTATATATATTAAATCACATAATTAATATATCATACAATTAAATACATATATATGTATTAGGTTGGAAGCTATGAAACGAGCATTTTTGTTTAGTTTTTTAAATTCATTCAACGCCCGTTTCATAGTTTCCAATCTAATATATATATTAGTGGGACCGGAAATTAATGTCGCTTTCTTAAATTAAATTCAAACGAATAAATTTTTAACAAGTTTTTATTTTTAATCACAATCAAATATCGACATGCGCAGAAACGACGATTACTTTCCGGTCCCCGTAATATATATATATTTATTTATTTATTATATATACTTAATTTTATATATACTTTACATTATATATTATAATTGTATGAGTATTATATTTGTATATATATATATATATATATATATATTAAGTATAGATGTATATGATATAAAATGAAAACTGTATTGTGTATATTTTAATATTTTCAATAGTAAATTTTGGAATAATTTTGCAATAAGATTTGTAGATATTTTCAATAATTATAAATGGACATTTAATATTTTTTATTTAACAAAAGTTTTATAATAATTTCAAACGTTTTCTAATATTTAACAATCGTAAAAAAGAATTTAATATTTTCGTCAATACTTTAGAAATCGTAAATTAATATTAGCAACTTTTTAATTTTTGAAGATTAAAAAAAAATTATAAATAAAAATTGTGTATTAACAATAACTGTTTATTAACAATTCAGCGTGTATAAAATATCGTATAAATCTTACCAGTCCTTTTGTATCACTGGAAAGCAGCATGAACAGACAAAAACAATATATATACTATATATTATTATAAATATATATTATATATGTAAATATAATATAATAATAATACATTATATATAAATATATATATAAAATATTATATAATATATATAATATATATATATATATGTATAAATGTAAATATATACAAAAAAAAAACTTTCAATTGCTCTTTGAATACAAAAAAAAAAAAAAGAAAAAGGGAAAAAATTTCGATCTTTTTCAAAATCGATGATACTTAATCTTTCTTTCATTCCTTTATATTTTTTATGCTTTATTAATACACGCATAAGATTAATAATATAACATATATATATAATATATATATATATATATTAATATAAAATATATACCGATATATATATATATATATATATATACATATATAATTCAATGTAAATGAAAAATATACACGTATATATATATTTTTTTTCAAATTCAATAATATCCAACTTCTCCTTTTTTTTCCCCCTTTCTTTCTTTCTATCTTTTTAAATACACACGCTTAAGATTTACTTCAACCATACATGTCTATAATATAAAAAGAAAAAAAAAAAAAACTAGTATAAAGTACAACTGTGTCAGCATTAAAGTATTATACCGCGGCACACCTTTAATTCTATATATATATATATATATATATATATATATATATACATAAACATATATATATACATATACATACATATGTATATAAACTGTTGTTGATTGTAACACGTAAGTGTTGTTGATTGTAACCGTATTATATATCGGTCTTTATATATCTACATACGCCTATATCAGAAACTTTTCCTTAAAGACCTCGTAAACATGAATGCGTTAACTCGCCTTGTTAATTCTCTCTCTCTCTCTCTCTCTCTCTCTCTCTCTCTCCCTCTCTCTCTCTCTCTCTCTTTCTGTCTCTTTCTGTCTCTCTCTCTCTCTCTTTCTGTCTCTTTCTGTCTCTCTCTCTCTCTTTCTGTCTCTTTCTGTCTCTCTCTCTCTCTTTCTCTCTCTTTTTCTCTCTCTCTCTCTCTCTCTCTCTGTCTCTTTCTCTCTCTTTCTCTCTCTCTCTCTCTCTCTGTCTCTTTCTCTTTCTGTCTCTCTCTCTCTTTCTCTCTCTTTTTCTCTCTTTTTCTCTCTCTCTCTCTCTCTCTGTCTCTTTCTCTTTCTCTCTCTCTCTCTCTTTCAGTCTTTCTGTCTCTCCCTCTCTCTCTCTCTCTCTCTCTCTCTCTCTCGTGATCTCTCGTAGTCTCTATACGTCTTTACCTTTTTATCACTTTATTATCACTTATTATAATCGAAAAGATCAAAACTCGAAAAACCATCGTCTTTGAGTTATCGACCCTTCGAAGGTCGAATATATTACTTACTAAATAAATACAACGATAAAAGTCGCATAACTAAGAGATTCTT
>NC_140834.1:1935000-1940000 GCF_050613455.1 Vespa mandarinia | reverse complement strand
TTATTCCGGATAGAAATTCAAAAAGGAAGAAAGAGGGGAAAAAAAAACAATTTCCTTTAAAATTCTACTAAAACAGAAATATCACACGACAGTGTGATATTGTGTCAAATTGTGCGAATGTGTCAATGTGTCAATCTATTCCGAAAAAGTAAATATTATTTTTTAATCCGATCGTCTATAAGTATAAACATATATCTCTTGACTTCTCTCTCTGTATGTGTGTGTGTGTGTGTGTGTGTGTGTGTGTGTTAGCATCTTTCTTTCTACGCACAACTTTCATCTCTAAAAAAAAAACTCTAACATTGTGAAATGAAAGAATGATATTTAAATTTCATTTTTCGAATAATTCATTTGATTTCATTTTTACAGAAAGTTCATTATAATCTCATTATTTGTTTTGTTTTTTGTTTTGTTTTGTTTTTATTTTTTTTTCTTTTTTTTGTTTTTTTTTTTTCTTGTTTTTTTCTTGTTTTTTTTTTTGAAATTTCTTTATAACTTCGGTTCATTTCAGTTTTACAGAAAAGTTCATTATAATTTCAATCGATTACGTCCTTCGAAAGATTTATTATAATTTTATTCGATTTCATTTTTCAGAAAATTTATTATATAATTATATTATATTTGATATATAATTTTATTTCATTATATGGATAATTTATAATAAAAATTCATTTCATTTTACGGGATGTATTCATTAAAATTCTTTTTATTATTCAAATAAATTCATTGCAATTTAATTTCATTTCATTGTATTTCATTGTTATAAAATTTATCGAAAATTCATTTAATTTTTTACAAAAAAAAAAAAAAAAAAATCAATTTTATAATTGTACGAAAAATTAATGAGAATCAATTTTATTACTTTTCTCAAACGATTCATTTCTCATTTCATTCCATTCTGTTTCATTTCATTAAAAAAAAAAAAAAAAAAGAAAAAAAAAAAGAAAAGAAAAGAAACCTAACCTCAATAGAAAATCAATATGTTAAAAAATCACTAAGTTTCATTAGAAAGATTTCAAATGAACAATTACATATCTCTTCCTCTCTCTCTCTTTCTCTCTCTCTTCCCCCCTCTCTCTTACGAAGATATTAAAATTTTTAATTTATCGAAATTTCTCCATTCGACAAATTAAATAAATTTATCAATATTTATCGATAAAATACCATTTAACTTTCTTGAAAATCACACGAAATCTTTGATCTCAGAAGAAAATCTTTCAAAAGATCTGACACACAAGAAGATGAAGATGAAAAAGAAGAAGAAGAAAAAGAAAAAGAAGAAGACGAAGTGTAAAATGAAGGTGCTGACATTTTCCAGAAAATTTAGCCTCTCTCTCTCTCTCTTTCTCTCTCTCTCTTTATGTTTGTTTGTCTGCTCGTCTGGCTGTCTGTCTGCTTGTCTGTCTGTTTGTGTATGTTTCTCTC
The DNA here is from genome assembly GCF_050613455.1 of Vespa mandarinia. NCBI lineage: Eukaryota > Metazoa > Arthropoda > Insecta > Hymenoptera > Vespidae > Vespa > Vespa mandarinia. The sequence goes on along the minus strand of NC_140834.1, from coordinate 1,938,575 downwards.
TCTCTCTCTTTCTCTCTCTTACCCATCTAATTAACAATTCCAAGTTGATTTACGCACACACCTGAGGATAATTTATTTGATCCGCCATCTTTGATTAACAAACCTCTTTTCTTCCTCTTTTATTCTTCTTCTTCTTCTTTTTATTCTTCGTCTTTGTCTTCTTTATGTTTATTGTGCAAACTTTCGAAGAATTTCGTTTACGTTCTTTCGATTTTACGATCGTACGATGTCCCATATATTAACTCTCTGTATAAATATTTACTTGCTTACTTACGTGACATTTTCTTAATTCAACGTGAAACTTCTAACGGTCCGTTAAAATTTTATACAGAATTTAATTACATAAATTTATTGACGAATTTGTTGTCTTTCGTGAAAATAGATTTTTTGTGTTCGATAGAAAAAATATGTGTTTGTGTATGTTTATGAGAAATAGAGATAGAGATAGAGAAAGAGAGAGAAAGAGAGAGAATTGGTGGGAAAATTTGGTTATAATTTTAATGATTATAAAATTTTAGGTTATGTTGCTTTATACTATTATTTATATGTGTATATATATATATATATATATATATATATATATATATTTATATCTGTGATGTAACGTAAATGTATTTTTTTATTTTTCTTTTTATAAATAAAAGGATAAAAATTGATTGAATTATCAGTCATCAGTTGGAATATCTATTCAACACAAATGTGAAATCTTTCTTTCGTCTTTAATTTTTTCATTTCCTTTTTCTTCTCTTTTCTTCTCTTATCTTTTCTTTTCTTTTCTTCTTCTTTTTTTTTCCGATTATTACGAGATTCAAATCTTTATAGCGTACGTTAGATATTCATAGATTAGATCGTGATAGAAATTCTATATTTTTTCAGGCAATGTTTCACACTGGAAAGGTCAAATATTTCTAAGTGAGATTCGAAAAGAAAGGTTATGTTAGAATGAATAAGAAAAAATGTTTTAGGGACGATTTTGAAAAAAAAAAGAAGGAGAGAAAAGCGATTTATGTGTACTCCTTTTTTGTCGTTGGACTAATTTTTATATTAGATTTCCTTCTATTTTCCTTTTTTTTCTTTTTTTGCTTTTTTTAAATTTCAAAATCAAATCTTGTAAGTATTTTTATATGTTTATAGTACATATATAAATTTTGAAATTATTACTGGTAAGATATACGAGATTTTTCGATGAGATACGTCGTACATTCACGCGTATACGTTGGATAAAAAATATGAATTTTTTCCTTTGTTTTATATACGTCATTTAATCTTTTACATATATACGAATAGCAATATATATTTTATAATTTAAAAAAAAACATTTAATAAAATCAATGGAATGTAGAACAAAATTGCGTAATAAAATTTTGATTTATAAGTCAACGATCATACCACGTTGTAAAGCACCAGTTCTCGTCCGATCACTGAAGTTAAGCAACGTTGGGCACGGTTAGTACTTGGATGGGTGACCGCTTGGGAATACCGTGTGTTTGTTGGCAATTTTTTTTATTCTTTTACTTTTTTTTTCTTCTCATCAACAATTAAAAAATACATCACATTGACGACAACAACAACAATAATAATAATAATAATAATGATCAAAACTTTTTGATTGAATATTATCGAGTGTAGAAAAATATTTCACTTCAATCTTAACACAATCAAACCTAATCATATCCATGTTGATAAATATAAAAATAAAGAAGGAAGATGTAATTACCAAAAAAAAGAAAAAAAAGGAAAATAAAACAAGCAAAGAAAAAAATGGATCCTCCTAAAATGAAAATTCTATAAAAATAAATAGATCAACTTGAGAGATCATAAACTACGATATAATATTAGAAAATCGACATAATACAATAACCGATTCGAATGCTCATATACGTATAATATATATATATATATATATATATATACACGTGTATATATATATATATATACACGTCTACACAGTACCCGAACTTAACTCGACGCAAACGTTTCCTTCGATCGATCGATCGATCGATCGATCGATCGAAAGTCCGTCGTTGAAAATATTTTCAGAGATCGAGCTCGTCGCTATTGTTCCCTTCGAATACAACGGGAACCGAGAAAGAGAGACAGAGAGAGAGAGAGAGAGAGAAAGAGAGTGGGAGGGTTAGAAAGAGAGAGGAAGAAAGAGAGAGAGAGAGAGAGAGAGAGAGAGAGAGAGAGAGAAAGAGAGACGTTCGCGTCTCGGTCCCTCGGTATTAGCGAGAGTATTGCTCGGCCCGTACCTTTCATCTCCCTTATCCAGACACCGGCCCGTAGGCGTAGAAAGAGAATCATTATCAATGTTATGATCGGATACCGACGGCCACGAAACTCAATATTCCCTTCTTTCTTTAAGTTGATAAAGTTACTCGCTTAACGGAAAGGAACGAGACAAATAGAGACAGAGAAAGAAAGGAAGAGAGAGAGAAAGAGAGAGAGAGAGAGAGAGGAAGTAAAAGAGTAAGAGAGAGAAAGACAGATATGCATATGATGATGACGATGAGAGAGAGAGAGAGAGAGACAGATATGCATATGATGATGACGATGAGAGAGAGAGAGAGAGAGAGAGAGAGAGAGAGAGAGAGAGAGAGAGAGAGAGAGAGAGAAAGAGAGAGAGAGAGAGACAGATATGCATATGATGATAACGATGAGAGATAGAGAGAGAGAGAGAGAGAGAGAGAGAGAGAGAGAGAGAAAGAGTATAAAAGAGAGGTAGATATATATACATGATGACGATGACGATGATGATGATGATGATGATGACGATGAGAGATAGAGAGAGAGAGAGAGAGAGAGAGAGAGAGAGAGAGAGAAAGAGTATAAAAGAGAGGTAGATATATATACATGATGACGATGACGATGATGATGATGATGATGATGACGATGAGAGATAGAGAGAGAGAGAGAGATAGAGTATAAATGAGAGGTAGATATATATACATGATGACGATGATGATGATGATGATGATGATGATGACGATGATGACGATGACGATAATGATGACGATGACGATGATGATGATGATGCTGATGACGAAGATAGTGTTGATAATTATGATGGTGAAAGATAGAGATATAATGATGAGAAAGATGGAGAAAGAAAAATATAATTATGAGAGAAAGAGAGAGAGAGAGAGAGAAGGATAAATTTAATAATTATCTAAATTTGTATTTAATTTTTACTGTATAATAATTATTAAAAAAAAAAAAAGAAAATGTGGAAAAGTATATAATTGTTATGCGATATAATAAAAATAATTTTGATAATAAATACTATTAACTTTATAAATTTGTTATTAAAGTTTATTTGTCGTTTAGAGTTTAAAAAAAAAAATAAGAAGAAGAAATAAATTCACAAGAACATATTGATGAGTAGAAACAAAAAAGAGAAAGAGAAAAGGAGGAGGAGGGGGAGAGGGGGAGGGAAAACTTGATTAGAAAGAAATAGAGAGAGAGAGAGAGAGAGAGAGAGAGAGAGAGAGAGAGAGAGAGAGAGAGAGATTATGATGATGAAAGAGAAAGGGAGAAAATTTGATGAGAAAGAAAGAAATAAAAATGATAATGAA
>NC_140834.1:1927500-1930000 GCF_050613455.1 Vespa mandarinia | reverse complement strand
TTATTTATTTATTTATTTATTTATATATATATATATTTCTTTAATGTATGTATATATATATATATATATATGGTTTTTTTATATTATTAATTGTATTTACGTATTTATTTATTTATTTTTTTATTTATTTATATATATATATGTCATATATGATAAATCTATATGATATTTATTAATTTTTTTAATTATGAATACGTAATTTGTTATAAATTGAAAAGAAAAATGCTATAATAATAATTTAATATATATTCTATTTTATATAATTTATATTATTGAATTCGTTTTTATTGTAATCTTTCTCTTTCTCTCTCACTCCTTTTCCTTCATTTTTTATTACTATCTCTCTGTCTCATTGATTAGGTATTACCAGAATTAATTATAATTTCATTTTATTACTAATAATTCTTGGTAATGTGTTTATGAAGAAATTCGTCAATAATTCATAACTTGTATTTACGAATATATTAGACAATGATTCATTATTTCTGTCTTTTACGAAGAAATCGATGATTCATGTTTTTAATTCACAAAAAATATTCTTCAATTTAAATCTACACGTAATTATTACAGATTATAAATTACTAATTCTTTTTATTATACATAGATACATATATATATATACACACACACACACACATATATATATATATATATATAATGTATAAGATTATATATTATTATTTACACACACATATACATACACACGCATGCTTAATTTGTAATAATATATATAATATACATAAATGAATAATAATAATACATATATTATTATTATTATTATTATTATTATTATTATTATTATTATTATTTTTATATATTATATATATTATCATTTATTATTGCATATTTATATAATTAACATATTTTAAAATTCTACTTTATATATATAATCATATATTTTATAATGTTTGTATTATATGTATGTGTGCGTGTTTATATATATATATATATATATATATATATATGAGAAATAGAATTTTAGAATGGTAATATGAAAATTTATTTGAATATTAAAATAATATTTTGTAAAAATTGAATTGAATTTTTTCTTGTGTATTATTGTTATGATTATTCTCTTAGATGAATTTTAGTATCTAAATGTATATATATATTTATATACTATTATTTATGTACTATATTCATATTAGCTCTAAGGTGAATGAACTATACTTTTATTTTGGTTCGCGGAACGGCTATCTATGGTGAACCATCGGAATATAGCTCGGACATGATCTTAATGAATTATCTACCGTTTTACGTACATACATATACACACATATACATATATATATATATATACTATATATACTGGTGTACATAGCTTCAATGGCGATTAAATTCTACAACCCCGATCATGTATATATATATATATATATATATATATATATATATATATATATATATCACAAAATAAATAATAATAATAATAATAATAATAATAATAAATATTAATGGTAAAAATAAATACATATATGTATAAATAAATAAATAAATAAATAAATAAATAAATAAATAAATAAATATATACAAATATTTATATATATATATATATATATATAATCATATAATTAATTATTAATTCAATTGGCATATGATCAGTATGAATATTTGACAAAATTTTTTCCGTAACTTTCCCATAATTAAATATTTCTAGATATCGATTTCTAGTAATCATTTTGCAGATATGTCAGAAATTATTATCCTATTAATCCATAAATTATTTCATTGACAAAATCTTTCATAGACATGACAACAAAATCATCGACAATTTATACAATACATTCGTACATTGACAAACATTGATATAGACACATGAATATCATTGATTAATTATTCCATAGACTCTCACATTGACAAATTCTTTTACGACAAAATCATTGATTAATTCTTTCGTAAACTCTCATTAAGAAATTTTTTCACGACAATAATCATTGATTGTATATCATTACGTTAAAAAATCAAGTCGACAATTATAATAAAATCATTGACTTATCATTTTTATTAATTCGTACATTGACAAAATTCTATTCCATAAATACTTCCAATGGAAATATCAAAATCATTGATCGATTAAAATCAATAATCATAGATTCGAAAATAAAAACTTGACAATATCTTTGCCATGGATATTTCGTCGAAATCAAATAAATAATTTGGCGAAATAATTTAATAATAATAATAATAATAATAATAATAATAATAATAATAATAATAATAATAATAATAATAATAATAATAATATTACGATTATAATTACAATAAATATCGTTATATATTTCATTCTATTAAACGTGCTTTTAATAATATCAATTGTTAAAATTATATCCGACGTATAAACGTATAAAGAAAATTCACGTACATATTACCGATACGATTAAAAAAAAAAAAAAGAAAAAATAAAAAAAAAACAATCTTTCAAATCTGAACGACCCATATAGAACACCATAACAATTATACAAATTCTCTATAATTGAATGACATTAAATTCTTTATATTCGTT
>NC_140834.1:1915000-1920000 GCF_050613455.1 Vespa mandarinia | reverse complement strand
GAGAGAGAAAGAGAGAGAGAGATTTAAAGAAAGAGTGAGAGAGAGATTGAAAGAAAAAGAGTGAGAGAGAGAAAGAGAGAGAGAGAGATTTAAAGAAAAAGAGTGAGAGAGAGAGAGAGATTGAAAGAAAAAGAATATTAAATGGAGATAGATGGAACTAACTAAAGAGTGAGTGATATTAAGTGAGAAAGAGAGTAAGAGAAAAAGAGAGAGAGAGAGAGAGAGAGATGGATATAGTCAAGAAAGAAAGAAAGAAAAAAAAAGAGATGGACAAAAGGATGAAACAAACAAAAGAGTGAGTGAGCCAGAGTGAAAGAGAAAGAGATAGAAAGATAGAGATAGATATACGATCAAGAAAGTGTGAGACAGAGAGAGAGAGAGAGAGATAAATAACAACAGGAAGGAGATGAAAATACAATATATTAGGTTGGAAACTATGAAACGAGCGTTGAATGAAAATAAATAACTAAACAAAAACGCCCGTTTCATAGTTTCCAACCTAATATATACAATATAAAAAAAAATATATATATATATATACATAATATATATATTATTGTATATATATCAAAATATATATATATAAAAATGGACGATGAAAATGTTAGACTTTCCTTTCCATTGATTTTAAACCACGCACTGATTAAATTATCTTAAGTACCATTCAATGCTTATGTATTCACTTATTTACTTAATTTTATACATATCTGCTAATTTTGTTACAATTATTTATTTATTTATTTATTTATTTATTTATTTATTTATTTATTTATTTATTTATTTATTCAACACATATTCGCATTAAAGAATGTACACACACATATACATACATACATATATACATACATATATATATATATATCATATATACATACATGCATATATACATATTAAGTATAAATGTTTCTGAATTAGGTTAGGTTCTCAATGATTTAAAGCACGTAATTGTATATGTACGAATATATGCAAGTACTTAGTAGTGTATTGTTGAATTGTGTGGGTGTATGTAATTTTTTTTTACTGTCTGTCTCTTTCCTTCTCTCTCTCTCTCTCTCTCTCTCGTATTCGTTTTCAATAATTTCTTTGATCTTTCAATCAACATATGTAAGTATTGGAATTGTGTACGTGAGTGTACGAGTTTGTTTTTCTTTTTTTTTTCTGGTGTGTACGTCTTTCTCTCTCTCTCTCTCTCTTTCACTCTCCCTCTCTTTCTTTCTCTCTCTCTCCCTCTCTTTCTCTCTCTATCTCTCTCTCTCTCCCTCTCTTTCTCTTTCTCTCTCCCTCTCTTTCTCTCTCTCTCTCCCTCTCTTTCTCTCTCTCTCTTTCTTTCTTTCTTTCTCTCTCTCTCTCTCTCTCTCTCTCTCTCTCGCACTTATTAAGACAGGACGATTTTGTTGATCATTCATTGCGTGATTGAAAAAAATGACGGATTGTTGTCGCTAGGTTATAGTAGCAATGATACGATGGGAATGAAGAAAGGGAATGTTATATTCTTATTACATTTATTCGTATTACATTTATATTAATATTACATTTGTATGGATATTTAAACGATTTCACATATCATTATTCGAATTCGATAATGCATGTAAATACTTGAGTAATTATACATTCGATATAATAATATCAATAGATCGATAGATCGATAGTTTTACGAAAGTTAATTCAAAATGGCGCGAAGTAGGTAGCCATCTTTGATATTTTTTCATTTTCTTTTTCTTCTCTTTTCGTTTTCTTTTTTTTTTTTTTTCGTTCGATTATTACGAGATTCGAATCTTTAAGTACGTTAAATATTCATAGATTAGATCGTGATAGAAATTCTATATTTTTTCAGGTAATGTTTCACACTGGAAAGGTCAAAGATTTCTAAGTGGGATTCGAAAAGAAAGGTTATGTTAGAATGAATAAGGAAAAATGTTTTAGGGAAGATTTTGAAAAAAAAGAAAGAAGGAGAGAAAAGCGATTTATGTGTACTCCTTTTTCGTCGTTGGACTAATTTTTATATTAGATTTCCTTCTATTTTCCTTTTTTTTCTTTTTTTGCTTTTTTTAAATTTCAAAATCAAATCTTGTAAGTATTTTTATATGTTTATAGTACATATATAAATTTTGAAATTATTACTGGTAAGATTTACGAGATTTTTCGATGAGATACGTCGTACATTCACGCGTATACGTTGGATAAAAAATATGAATTTTTTCCTTTGTTTTATATACGTCATTTAATCTTTTACATATATACGAATAGCAACATATATTTTATAATTTAAAAAAAAACATTTAATAAAATCAATGGAATGTAGAACAAAATTGCGTAATAAAATTTTGATTTATAAGTCAACGATCATACCACGTTGTAAAGCACCAGTTCTCGTCCGATCACTGAAGTTAAGCAACGTTGGGCACGGTTAGTACTTGGAAGGGTGACCGCTTGGGAATACCGTGTGTTTGTTGGCAATTTTTTTTATTCTTTTACTTTTTTACGCGTATGTGTGTATGTGTATACATTAATAAAAATATTATATGTATATAATTTATTTATTTAAATATAATAATATATATAATAAAAATATGCATATTAATATGTGCATTTTGTATATATATATGTATTTATTTTGAAAAAGTATTCATATATTTATTTATATTTTTTATTATTAATGAAAAAAAAAAAATAATAATTAAAATTATAATAAATAATAATAATAATCAATTATCTATTTGTGTGCGTTAAATTCTAGACTTGTTGGATATTTGTTAGGTGAATAAATACGATTGATATTTTGTCACCTGATAACTCTTTTTTTCTTTATTTTTATATTTTTAGAAGAGGCTCGAAAAAAAAAAGAAAAGGAGAAAAATATTTTTATATTTTTATGAGAGGAGAAAATTTTGGAGAAAAAGTAAAATTTGTCGAAGAAATATTAGATATTGGATTGACCTCGTTAGGTCGTAACACCTGAGATGTTCTTTCGATTAAACGGCTCATGCCAATTATGACCCAGATTTATGATCTTAAGAAAGACGAAAATATTCGGAGCGTATCGTCGAAAGATTTTAAAATCTATAGTACGGAAATTGTTATGTTTAGAATCAATAATTGTTTTCTTTTTTTTTTTCAATAAACACACATGCACATAGGGGAAAATTACTAGACGTATAAATTGAAAATAAAAAATGAATTATAGAAACGAATTGAAAGAAATCGATTTAAAAAAAAAAAAAAAAGAAATACAATGAAAAAAAAGGATGAATTGAAAAAAAATTAACCGAATGAAAAGTGAATGAGAAAAATGAGCCCAATGAAAAATGAATTAAATAAAATGAATAAAAAAGGATGAATAAAATAAAAGATGAATGAAAGTGATGAATAAAAATTGAATATAAAATGAAACGATGTAAAATGAAAAGAAATAAATAAAAATCGAATATAAAATGAAAGGAATGATTAAAAGAGATAAATTAAAAATGAAGTTAAAATTAAAAGTGTTCGTTTAAATTCTACTTCGCCAATTACTTTTTTATTATTAAATATAAACAATATATAATATTAAATAAATAAAATTATATATATATATATATAAATGTATTAAAAATTACTATTGGATAGATCAATAAGTATTATCAAAATTATCAAACAAATATTCGATAAAAAATTACTACGTATGTATAAACTATGTCATATATATATATATATATATATATATATGTATGTAAACACATATACACATAGGCACACATACATGTATGGACTATTTTTTATTTACTCATTAGATAAGACAATTACAGATTACATCGTAACATTGATGATAAATATGTTATTTGCAATTTTTTTCCGAAGAAATCATTATAAAGGTCAATTTCAATATCAATACCGATAACGACGTAATATAAAAATAATCAAATAATCAAATAATCAATGAAAAAATTAAATAATGAATACGTGCCTTTTTGTTTGTAAATATAGTATCGCGAATACACGTATACGATCATTATAAAAATTAATCCAAATTTTTATGACATTTGGAAAGAAAAAAAAAGAAAGAAAAAAAAACCAGAAGAAAATACGTTCTCGTATAATTGAATTGTATCAAATCTAAAGATCAAGTTTAAATCGAATTACGTTGAGTCACGTTAAGTCAAATTAAATCATGTCAAATCGAATAAAGTCAAATCGAGTCAAGATGAGTCAAGTCAATTCAAATCAAGTCAATTCAAATCAAGTCAATACAAATCAAGTTAAATCAAAGTTAAGTTAAGTAAAGTTAAGTTAAGTTAAGTTAAGTTAACGACAATGGCGATATAATACATTAAATCTTTCGACACATTTGTCCGTCGGCGTTATCTCCAGGGGCCCTTTCTTCCATGGTACACCATTATAGTGAGATAGCGAGGTTCAGGTACCGATCGGTCGTTGTTTTAGGTGGGGCCCTCATTCTACCCCCTCTCCCCCTCCCACCGCCGCCACCATCCCTCACTCCTTTGCCCTCTTCTTCCCACTATCCACAAGCCATTGGGACGAATCGTACACTACCACCATTTGGAAGAATTTTCTTTCTCTCTCTCTCTCCCTCTCTCTCTCTCTCTCTCTCTCTTTCTTAAGTTGAACAGAAGTTCTATATAAGATATTCTCGAAACGTAAGAAATAAAGAAACACAAGTCACCATACGTCGCCACCCGTAAGTACTACTGGCACTCGGCCATCCCGAAAAAAGGAACATGGAAAAAAAATAAACAACAAACAAAAAAGAAGGAAAAAGAAGAAGAAGAAAAAGAAGAAGAAGAAAGAGAAGGAGAAGAAGAGGAAGGAAAAAGGATTAAAAAAAAAAAAAAAAAAGAAAAAATGAAAAAAGCAAAGAAAAGAAAAGAAAAGAAAAGAAAAGAAAAGAAAAGAAAAATGAAGCAGGTAATCAGAAGGCACTAAACAACGATACCAAGCTGGCAGTTAAAGGGCTCGCTCTCTCTCTCTCTCTTTCTCTCTCTCTCTCTCTTTCTCTCTCTCTC
>NC_140834.1:1910000-1912500 GCF_050613455.1 Vespa mandarinia | reverse complement strand
TATATATATACATGTACATATATGTATACACATATTTATAAACATATATGCAATATATTCAAATGTAATTCAATTTTTCAAAGACACTCCGAAGGTTATTTTCTCCTTCTCCTTGTATCGCCATTAAAAAAAAAAAAAAAAAGAAAAAGAAAAGAGAAGAAAGAAAGAAAGAAGGAAAAGAAAAAAGAAGAAAGACTCAACAAACCTCGAACGAATCGTAAATCGGTTCAAAAAAAAAAAAAAAGAAAAGAAAAGGACCAAAACCGAACGAAATCAAACGATTATTTTCTTTTTTTTATTTTAATTCTTTTCAAAAATCGTCAATTCGGTACGCCAATAAGGACGAAATACGTTAAGGAAAGAGAAGAAAAATGAAAAATAAAATTGAGAATAAAAGAATAAAAGAATGACAGAGAAAAATAAAAAAGCGAAGAAACAGGAAAATTGACAAGGAAAGGAAAACAGAAAGGAGAAAAGGGAAGACGCGTCTACAAAGAAAAAAAGAGAGAAAAAGAGAGAAAAAGAGAGAGAGAGAGAGAAAAGAAGAAGAACGAAAGAGAGTAAAGGACAATTGAAAAAAAAAAAAGAGAAAAAAGAAGAAAGAAAAAGAAAAATAATAATAAAGAAAGGAGAAGGAAAAAGAAGAAAAGAAAAAGAAAAATAATAATAATAATAGAAAGGAGAAGAAAAAAAAGAAAAAAGAAGAGGAGGGAAAGAAGAAAAAGAAAAATAATAATAAAGAAGGGAGAAAAAAGAAGAGGGGGGAAAAAAGAAACGAACGAACGAACAAACAAACAAACAAACAAACAAACAAACAAACAAACAAACAAACAAACGAAGGAACGAACGAACAAAAAAAATACAGAAGAAAGGTGACAAAGAGTTAAGATAAGATTTAGCACAGGGCGATGAAGCGAGAAGGGTGCGCGGTTGAAGCGTTAGACGAGTAATAGTGGGGGAAAGGGGAAAGGGGATGTGGGTGGTGGCAAAGGGCGAGGCGGAGGGGATTTTATAAGCGTGGACGCGTCAATTTTCAATGTTGACATACGGGCCCAAAGCGTCGAGACGTGAAGGTGATAGTGGATGAGGACGAAGAGGGGAAAGATAGAGAAAGAGATAGATAGATGGATAGAAAGAGAGACAGAGAGAGAGAGAGAGAAAGCGAAAAAGATAGATAGATAGAGAGAGATAGAGAGAGAGAGAGAGAGAGAGAGAGAGAGAGAGAGAGAGAGAGAGAGAAGATTACTAAGAATGCAGAGGCACGCGCGTCACCGGATATGAGGCCCACACACGGACAGGATCGACACGTAACGTACGTAAGCGCGCGTGCATCGTCCCTCTCTTTTTATTCTTCTTATTCTTATTTGTAAGAATAGAAAGAGATATATATATATATACATATATATATATATGTATGCATGCATGATGTATGTATGATGTATGTATGTATGTATGATGTATGTATATATGTATGTATGATGTATGTATGTATGTATGTATGTATGTATGTATGTATGTATGTATGTATGTATGTATGTATGTATGTATGTATGTATGTATGTATGTATGTATGTATGTATGTATGTATGTATGTATGTATGTATGTATGTATGTATGTATGTATGTATGTATGTATGTATGTATGTATGTATGTATGTATGTATGTATGTATGTATGTATGTATGTATGTATGTATGTATGTATGTATGTATGTATGTATGTATGTATGTATATGGAGAGAAAGAGAAAGTAAAAGAGAAAGAGAAAGAAAGAGTGAAAGATAGAGGTAGATAGATAGATAAATAGATAGATAGAGAGAGAAAGAGAGAGAGAGAGAGAGAGAGAGAGAGAGAGGGAGGGAGAGAGGGAGAGAAAGAGAAAGAAATATGGTCTGTAGGGCACTTGTCTCTTATCAAGGATATTCTTTTTCTTTCTATCTTTCTATCCTTCTCTTTTTCTTTTTCTTTCTTTCTATCTATCTTCATCTTTTTCTATTTCTTCCTTTCTTTCTATCTTCCTATATCCTTCTATCTTTCTCTTTCTCCTTTTCTTCCTATCTCTTTATCTTTATCTCTTTCTTTCTCTTTTTCCCTTTCTTCCTATCTTGATCTTTAGCCTTTTCTTTCTCCTTTTCTCTTTCCTTCTATCTTTTTCTTTTTCTTTTTCATTCTCTTTTTCTCTTTCTTTCTATCTTTCTCTTTATCCTTTTCATTCTATCTTTGTCTTTCTCTTTTTCTTTTTCTTTCTCTTTTCTATTTCTTCCTATCTCTTTTTCTTTCTTTCTATCTTTCTCTTTTACTTTTTCATTCTCTTTTTCTCTTTCTTTCTATCTTTCTCTTTCTCTTTCTCTTTTTCATTTAATCTTTGTCTTTCTCTTTTTCTTTCTCTTTTCTCTTTTCTCTTTCTATCTATCTTTCTCCTTTTCTTTCTATCTTTCTATCTTTTTCTCTTTCTCTTTCTCTTTTCCTTTCTATCTTTCTCTTTCTCTTTTTCTTTCTAT
>NC_140834.1:1860000-1905000 GCF_050613455.1 Vespa mandarinia | reverse complement strand
CTTCCCCCTTTTTTTTTTCTTTTTCTTTTCTTTTCTTTTTTTTTTTCTTTTCTTTTTTTCCTTTTTTCTTTTTTTTTTTTTTCTTCACACGTATTTTGTAAGCGTCCGTAAATGTCTGTAAATGCGTTTGCGCATACATTGTGTACGAACGTATTTACGTATTTGTGTTTCTATCGTCCGTTTGTGTGTGTGTGTATGTGTGTGTGCGTACGTATGCTGCGTATATATGTGTCTCTGTGTGTGTGTGTGTGTGTGTGTGTGTGTTGGTAAGAGAGAGAGAGAGAAGAAGAGAAAAGAATTATGAATAAATACGTATATACGTACATGCACGTGTAAATAATGAATGTAACATTAGGAATATAATTACGATGAAATAATGATTAAAAGTCAAGAAAAAAGAAAAAAAGAAAAAAAAAAGAAATACAGAATTTCTTCTTTGGTTCGATCGAAAAGTTTCCTTTCTCTATCTGCACGAAGCTGTTTCTTAGATCTGGCTGTTTAAAAAAAAAAAAAAAAGAAAAAAAGATGTATACACAGAATGTAACCTTGGCAATATAACTTTCATCAAATAATAATTAAAAAAATATATATATATGTATGTATGTATGTATGTATGTATGTATGTATTTTAGGTATTATAAACAAAAAGATATTTAATAAAATAAATTAATATAGACAATTTCTTTCATACACGTATATGTATATATATATATATATATATATATATTAGGTTGGAAACTATGAAACGGTCGTTGAATGAAAATAAATAACTAAACAAAAACGCTCGTTTCATAGTTTCCAACCCAATACTTATATATTAGATTGGAAACTATGAAACGGTCGTTGAATGAAAATAAATAACTAAATAAAAACGCCTGTTTCATAGTTTCCAACGTAATACATACGTGTTTCTGTCTGTGTGTGTGTCTATACGCAATGGCATGAGTAAAAAGTATAAATAAAAAATAGAAAGAAAACAGAATTTAACCATGGAATTTCGATTAAATAATAATTAAAAAAAAAATATATATATATATATATTTACAGGAGTATAAATGAAGAGTATAAATAAATAAATAAATAAATAAAAAAAGAAAAAAAGAAAAAAAAACGCAGTACATAAAATGGCAAATATAATTTCGATTAAATAATGCCTCTCATTGCAAAATCTTATTCTACGAAAAAGAAAAAGAAAAAAAAAAAATAGAAAAAGAGTAATCAATTAAATCGATCAATTTTTGTATCAGCTTTCATCTCAAAAAGAAAAAAAAAAAAAAAAAGAAAGAAAGAAAAGAAATTTGATAAAATTATAATATAAAAATAAATATGAAAATATCGTAGACAATGTCTTTTCATAAATCCAATTGATCTAATTTAATTTCAACTAAAAATACATTCCCTTTTTTTAAATAAACTTTAACGAACATGATTTAAAATAAATAATAAAATTTCACGAGAGTGCAATTTTTTTCCCTGATTATATTTATCAAAGAATCCAAAAAAGAAAAAAAAAAAAGAAAATCAAATCAATCCGACATCTTGTAATTGATTAATACAATACGATCGTAAGATTTAATTAAAGAACGATTAATTATATAAATATTCATTGACCAGTCACAATGAATATTTTTATATCCCATCTAAGAATATAAATGATACGAATAAAATTTTGTAATCGTTAATTACTTACACGAATTTTACAGATAAATTTTGATGAAGTAAATTACAAGTATCGTTTATGTTCGAGAGACAAAAGTAAACTGCGACCGAAGAAAACGATAAGATGGGGATGAGTTCGTAAAGCGCATGCGCTTAGGGAGAAGGGATGAAGTAATATGCGATGTAAAGAAAGGCTATAAGATAATGATATAATCATTGGAAAGGGATGCAGGTGTTTAATTGCGTATAATTTGTTCGATAAAAGGGTAAAAATGTCTAAAACTCGATAAACGTGTGTCCCGTATGTATTGACTTCAATAGAATTCTTTACGTTCACACGAATTTGAATTATTGAGCGATTACTATAAGGAGCATAATTGGAATACTTAATGAAGGTAAGCAAACTTAAGGGGTTGAAGTCAATCGATAGACGGGAGTCACTTTAGACGACAGTATGACCTCGAAAGGTGAAGACTATCTCGACAACGAGTACTATATTTACAATCGACGATTATTTCGATTGATTGGATTATGGGAAGATAAGGTATCATTGAAGAAATTCATTTACATTTGTTTCCTCAATTTTATAATAATCATTGCGGTATTCGAACACGTAAGCGTCATTTATTTTATTTCTGGTTAATTAAGTATTTAATTATTTTTTCGAATGAAATAAAAATTTATATTGACATAATAAAATCGAAATGTGTTATCTTTGTTGTTGAATAGAAATAATATCAAAGATTTTTCATACTTTAGATTTATGGGATTTTCACGTTAAAAGGAGAATTAAATGCAATTGCTAAATTATTGGAAACGACCTTGATTACATTGTGTTTCGGATCATGCTACTACAATCTATTATCGAATAGTATTATTGTTCGTACTTCATTAAAAGCTCCAGTTCTTTTTTTATTTATTCAATTATTAAGGATACATACTTCTTTTCGTTTTAAGGAACAATTTAACATCTTTCACGTTTACAAATTTCAGATGAAGAAAATTCTTCGTCGTATAGATTGCGATTGGTTGGAATTTGCGAACAAACAGGAATTAATAATATTAAAAGAGTATGCTAATATAAGTAGAATGTGTACCATTGGAAACATAAGTATGTGAATTATGAATTAGTATGCGATAATAGTAATAATGTTAAATATAAATATGTACTTGTCCTTTCATATTTTCAGTCTCCTTTTACATGTATATGGGATTTTTGATATTTCCATCATTTCAAAGTTTCATACAGTACATCTTTGGTGTAATAAGTTACAATGAATTAATTTTACCCGTTCATTTTGAATATTTTATGAAAAATCATATTGTTTATTATTTTGGCCTTTGGACTCAGTGCGCAGCAATAATTTTCCTATGCACAGTAGCAATTGGGAATTATACGATGTTTATTGCAGTAATATTGCATGCTTGTGCATTATTTAATGTCGTAGTGTAAGTAAACGATTAAAATGATTATCATACTGAAAGTGAAAAATTTTCAATTGAATATATGTAAAACTCGAAATACATTTGATTTAATACAGATGGAGGATAAATGATAGATTTAAAGATAATCGAAATAATTTTTATGGTAACAATGAGAATGATAAATTATTAGATGAGAATGAATGGATCGTCGATATCATCAAATTCTACAAATCCGTCATAGAGTTTGTATCGCGTTATAAAAATCTTATATTGTTAATTATTGAATCGTTCGGAAAGTCATTTGGTTTTTTTTCCCGACAAAGGAATTAATTGTATTATTTTGCACTTAACTGCACACTTAAGTCGCATAATCATTATATGTTTTGAGAGCTGATATAGCAAGGCTTGTGTGTGAAAAAGTCCAATTGATTCTACGCAGTAGTTTTTGGTTGGTGCCCTTTTAAATATGGAGAGCAATAAGCAGCATTTTCGTCATATTTTACTTTTTTTTTACTATAGAAAAGGTAAAAATGCTGTTCAAGCCAGAAAGAAATGAACCGATGTGTATGGAGAGGATATGTTGACAGTACGCCAGTGCCAGAACTGGTTTGCAAAATTTCGATCCGGCAATTTTCATGTCGAAGATGCACCACGTTTTGGAAGGCCGATTGAAGCTGATAAAGATACGATAAAGGCATTAGTTGATGCAAACCGGCGAATAACAACACGTGAGATCGATGAGAGGTTAAATTTATCAAATTCAATTGTTTATGACCACTTGAAAGGCCTGGTTTTAACCCCGAAGCTCGATATATGAGTTCCCCATGTTCTCACTGAGAGAAATTTGTGTCGTCCCGTTGACGTCTGTGATTCGCTTCTTAAACGTCACGAAAATGATTCATTTTTGAAGCGCATCATTATTGGGGACGAAAAATGGGTTGTATATAACAATGTCAAACGCAAGAGATCATGGAGCAAAAAAGATAAACCGGCTCAAAGCATTTCCAAAGCCAATATCCATCAAAAAAAAGGTGATGCTGTCTGTTTGGTGGGATTTTAAAGGAATCGTTTTTTTTTTTTGAGATTTTACCGTATAACACAACAATTAATTCGGAAGTCTACTGTCATCAGCTGGACAAACTGAATGATGCAGTTCAACGGAAAAGGCCAGAATTAATCAATAGAAAAGGTATAGTGTTCCTCGAAAATAATGCAAGACCTCATACAAGTTTGATCTCTCGCCAAAAGCTTTTACAACTTGAATGGGATACAATGTCACATCCACCATATTCTCCAGATCTGGCATCTTCGGATTATTATTTGTTCTGGTCACTGTAAAATTTTTTAGACGGTAAAACCTTCACTTCAAATAAGAAAGTCAAAAACCATCTCGATCAGTTTTTTGCCAGCAAAGATCAAAAATTTTGATGAGCGTGGAATCACGCTACTACCAGAGAGATGGCAAAAGATATTATATCAGAATGGCCAATGTATAATTTAATAAAATATTTGTTCATTATACGATAATTGTCTTTCATTTTCACAAGAAAAAAAAAAAATTCGAAATAACTTTCCGAACGATCCAATATTTATATAATTTGCACATATAATTATTAATAATAATAATAATTTATCTTTGTTTTATTACGATTACTTTCAAGACTGGTCGATTTAATAAAATTATTTTACGAAGGAATTAATATATTCGAAGGATTTTTCGCTATGCTAATCACCATGATAGATTACTTTTACGTAAGCCAAATGATTGGTAAACAAAAAGAAAAAAAAAAAAAAAAAAAAAAAAACAAGTGTTGAATTTTTCAAATATATATTCCCGTTACCTTAAATAGAGATATAGAATGGATAATTTCTTTTTTTAGTTATTTCAATTACTTACTTCTGACGTAAACAAGACCGACGGTTTGAAAAAATTATTATACGTTATTGGATCTATGTCCGTAATTTTTGTTTACTTTCATCTTGGACAACAATTAATAGATCACAACAATTACGTATTTGTAACAATGTAAGTAATTTTACTTGTATACTGTATAAACCATTTCATACAATTTTCATATAGAATTGAATATATGTTTTTGCAAAAATTGATTATTATATCATTCGATCGCATTTGTTTATCTTTTCGTCATGTGTTAGTATTAATTAAAAAATTAGAAAAGGATTGTGAGTGTCAAGTTTAAAAAAATGAACATATGCTACGATATTTATTCGTTTCTGTATGAGTTTAAAAGTTGGCCCTAAATATTGTCGAATCTGTCGCACGACGTTTGTATCGTTTATTGAAAAAGATAATACTATAAATATAGTAAATCAAAAATAATATTTTCTTATATATTTTTCTGTTGCACGTATATCGATGCGTTCGAATTGTTTTCAAAGGAGTTTCGTTTCAACAATTGCGTGAAATTACGCATTCTAATTTTAAATTTCAGTTTGAAGGAAAAATTCGTATCGTTAAATTAACGATGGTCAACATAGAATAGATTATTGGATATTAGATGTTTTATTAAAATAGAAAAAAAAAATGATACGTCATTTTCATTTTGTACGAAATCGCAACGAATTTCTACTCAGTAATACCTTTCTATTTTTTTGTCGAATTTTCAAATATTCGTATTATATGTGATTAATGAATTTTTACAGATGTCAAATTCCATTTTATTCGTTATCATTGAAGACACAAAAATTAATACTATTTTTGATAATGAGGAGCATGATAGTATGCAATTTATCATGGAAGGGTACAATAGTATTCTCTCACAATCTATTTACAGTGGTGAATGATTTTCTTCAGTTAGATATATGGTACGATCTTTATTAAATATTTTTTACTGATTGATATCTTTCTTTATAGTTCATCCAGAAGTCACTGTCTTTCGCTATGGTATTCTATAATTTGCAATGAATTTATACGAAGAAAATACCATGCGACATTTGATCATTATACAGTATTATAAGAATACCATAAAACTGTTATATATTTGTTGTTTTCAAATTACGTGAATAAATAATTTTTCTAAACGAACTACTCTCTGTCATGGTAATATTTTTTACTGATAAGAAATCTTATTATCGATAGCTAATTTATTTGCAAATTAATTAATTTTAATATAACAATAAGTTGAAGAAGGAAATGTTAAAATAAAATTTGATACAATCATTATGCAATGAGGTTATCTTATGCGATTATTAAAATGCATGACTCATTGTTAAACCCTTTCGCAAACTGTATATATATGTGTGTGTATATATATATATCTGTATGTGTATGTACGCGTATGCTTGTATATGTAAAATGTGTACACATATGAAAATTTTTATCTTTTTAAAGAATAAATTGTAGTATTTAATATACTATTCTTTAGCAGGACATTTTTAGACTCATGTCAAACTATTAAACTTCATTTTTTTGTAAAATAAAAATATGTTTTTAATTGAAAAATTATTTGACGAGACAAAACAAGAATCTTACCATTGACCAATATGACCAATTATTGGCATAATCTTAAATAAATATTTTGATGAAATAACTTAGATAATGTATATTTGTTCTTTAATCTAATGTACATATATTTTATACAAATCGATTCTTTTTTAAATGAACATTAAAGAACGTAACTGTGAATAAATAATAATTTACATAAAATTGCAAATTTGTCTTGAACATTTCTATTAGAAAAGAAAAAATTACCAAATCATTGAAGCGGCCTGTTTTAATTCAACTTGTATGTTGGCTTAAGAAACAACGGTTAATTATTTAAACAGCTATTAACATCGGAGTAAATATTTGTAGGCTCTTGTACGGTTGTCAAAAGATACGAATATAACACTGACACGTCAAAGAATTGTTTGGACACTTGTTTGCTGAGATACATGACAGGTCCGTCATGTTCGAGAGACAAAAGTGAACTGCGGTCGAAGAGGACGATAAGGAGGGGCGAGTTCGCAAAGCGCATGCGCTTAGGGAGAAGGGATGAAGTAATATGCGATGTAAAGAAAGGGTATAAGATAATGATATAATTGTTGGAAAAGGATGCAGGTGTTTAATCGCGTAGAATTAGTCCGATAAAAGGGGAGAAATGTATAAAACTTGATAAATGTGTTCTCGTATGTATTGATTTAAATAAAATTCTTTATGTTCTACGAATTGAATTATTGAGCGATTACTACAAGGAGGATAATTGGAATACTTAACGAAGATAGGCGAACTGAAGGGGTTGAAGCCAATCGATGGACGGGAGTCACTTTAGACGGCAGTATGTCTTCGGAAGGTGGAAACTATCTCGACAACGAGTACTATACTTACAATCGATGGTTATTTCGATTGATAGGTTTATGGGAATATCAGAGATCGTCGAAGATATTGATTTATGTTTGTTTCATTATTCTTATACTAATAATTACGGTATTCGAAGAGGTAAGCGTCATTTTTATTATTTCTGGTTAATTAAGTATCTGATTATTTCTTCGAATGAAATAAAATTTATATTGGCAGAATAACATCCAAATGTGTTATCCTGTTTGTTGAATAGAAATAATATCAAAGATTTTTCTTACTTTAGATTAATGTGATTTTCTCGTTAAAAGGAGAATTAAATTCAATTGCTAAAATATTGGATACGACCTTGATTACAATGTGTTTCGGATCATGCTACTGCAATTTATTATCGAATAGTGCTATTGTTCGTATTTCATTAAAAGCTGCAGTCCTTTTTTTATTTATTCAATTATGAAGAATATGCACTCCATTTCGTTTGAAGGATCAATTTAACATCTGCACTTGTACAAATTTCAGATGAAGAAAATTCTTCGTCGTATAGATTGCGATTGGAAGAAACTTGCAAACCAGCGGGAATTATTTATACTGAAAGAGTATGCTAAAATAAGTAAAATGTGTACCATTGGTAACATAAGTATGTGAACTAACATGCGGTATATATTATAACTGTGTTAGGTATAAATATATAATTGTCCTTTCGTATTTTCAGTCTCCTTTTATTTGTACATGGGATTTTTGATATTTCCATCATTTCAATGTTTAATTCAGTACATCTTTGGTGTAGTAAGCTACAATGAATTAATTTTACCCGTTCGTTTTGATCATTTTATGAAAAATCGTGTAGGTTACTATCTTGGTCTTTGCATTCAGTACGCAATAATAATCATTCTATGCACGATAGCGAGTGCGAACTATACGATGTTTATTGCAGTAATACTGCATGCTTGCGCACTGTTTAATGTCGTCGTGTAAGTAAACAATCAAAGTGATTATCGTGCTGAAATTGAAACTTTTCAATCGAGTATATGCAACTTGGAACATTTTTGATTTAATACAGATGGAGGATAAATGAAAGATTTAAAGATAATCGAAATAATTGTTACTGCAGCAATGAGAATGACAAATTATTAGATGAGAACGTGTGGATTGTCGATATCATAGAATTATATAAATCCGTTATCGAGTTTGTATCGAATTATACAAATCCTCCTCTTAATTACTTTCACAATTTGCAAATGCTATTATAATAATATGATTTTTCAACTTTTGTTTTGTTTTGTTTCATTCAAGATTTGTCGACTTAATAAAATTGTTTTACGAGACAACTAGTCTGTTCGAAGGGTTTTTGGCAATGCTTATCATCATGATAGATTATTTTTATGTAAGCAAAATGTTTGGTCAAAAAAAATAATGTTAAATTTTAAAAATATCGTTATCCGGATAAATCATGAGATTATAAGAAACATTTCTTGACAGTTATTTCAGTTAATTTCTTCTACAGTAAACAAGAGTGATTGTTTAACAAAGTTGTTATATGTTATTGGATCTATGTTCGTAATTTTCGCTTACTTTTATCTTGGACAAAAATTAATAGATCACAGCAATTACTTATTTGTGACGTTGTAAGTATATATGTTGAATATTGCGTCTATAATTTCGTGCAGTTTTCATATCGAATTTAATATATGTCGCAAAAGTTGACTAATATACCATTGGATGTTTATCTTTTCCTCATGTGTCTATAATAGTATATTACTAATTTAAAGAAAAAGGATTATAAGCGCCAAGTTTACGAATATGGACATATGCGACGATATTTATTTCCTTTATGAGTTTAATCGTGGCCTTAAAAGCCATCGAAGCTGTCGCATATCATTTGAATAGTGGATCGGAGAAGATTATGTCATTGATAGGACAACCAAAAAATTTTCTCCTACAAATTCTTCAGTGGAATGTATGTCGATGTGTCCAAATAATTTACAAACGAGTTATATTTCACCAATACATGGTATTATGCATCCTGTATGAATATCAGTTTGCATGAGAAATTCGTGTCTTTAAATTAACGATATTCATAATAGAATGGATTATTGTGTATTAGATGTATTTCTAAAATGGAAAAGAAAACATATGTCATTTGCATGTTGTACGAAATCCCAGTAATTACAACTCAGTATTACTTTCTATTTTTCGTCCAATTCTCAAATATATGTTTGATATATAAGACTAATGAATTTTTACAGATGTCAAATTCCGTTTTATTCGTTATCATTGAAAACTCAAAAAACAATACTATTTTTGATAATGAGGAGTACGGTGGTGTGCAATTTGTCATGGAAGGGAACAATGGTAGTCTCTCACCAACTATTTACTGAGGTGAATATTTTTCTTGAGTTAGATGTATGATACGATCTTTACTAAATGCCATATACTGATTGAAATCATTCTTTATAGTTCATCCAGAAGTCATTGTCGTTTGCTATGGTATTATATAATTTGCAATGAATTTATACGAAGAAAATATCATGTGACATTTGATCATTATAGATTGTTGTAGGAATGGCGTAAAACTGATAAGTTTTGTAGCTTCAAATCACATGATTGAATTAATATTACTCCCTATATTGATAGTATTTTTTACGTATAATTATTGTTACTCTTGATGATTGATTTATTCAGCAATTAATTATTTATAATAGAAGTATTAGTAAAAGTAGGAATTGTTTCAATGAAATAAGAATTAGTAAAAATTAGGAAATGTTTAAATAAAACAGTTACTTAAATAAAATGAGGTTATCTTATGCGATTATTATAAAGCATGACTTATTATTTAGCCCTTCCGCATGGGAGTGTATATATATATGTATGTACGTGTGTGTTTATGTATACATATGTGTTTGTGTATGTGCATGGCAGTATGTGTGTGTGTGTGTTTGTGTGTGTGTGCACGACAGTATATATATGTGTGTGTGTGTGTATGTACGTGTGAATGTGCGTGCTTGTGTATGTAAATTATTTGTCCATTTGAATATTCTAATGAATATAATTCGATTCTAAATGGATATAAAAAAAAAAAAATTATTGAATAGAAAGTTCATCCCATTTTAAAGAAAATGTTTAGTATTTAATTTATTTTTCATTTACCAGACATTATCAGATTCATTTCAAATTATTAAGGTTTTTTTGATTGTAGAAAAAAATATCCATCTAACTGCAAAAAAAAACATGGAAATTTCTTTCGTCAAATGTTAATCGTACCGTGTAAAGTAAAAATTTCGACGAAATAACTTAGATACTGTCTTTTTGTTTTTGTTTCATCTGATGTACGTGTATTCTGAACAAATATATAATTTTTTAAATGAACATTAGAGAACGTAACTGTGAATAAATAACAATTTACATAAAATTGCAAATTTTTCTTGAACATTTCTATTAGAAAAGAAAAAATTACCAAATCATTGAAGCGGCCTGTTTTAATTCAACTTGTATGTTGGCTAAGATTAATTATTTAAACAGCTATTAACATCGGAGTAAATATTTGTAGGCTCTTGTACAGATGTCAAATGATACGAATATAACACTGACACGTCAACGAATTATTTGGACACTTATTTGCTGAGATACATGACAGGTCCGTCATGTTCGAGAGACAAAAGTGAACTGCGGTCGAAGAGGACGATAAGGAGGGGCGAGTTCGCGAAGCGCATGCGCTTAGGGCAAAGGGATGAAGTAATATGCGATGTAAAGAAAGGGTATAAGATAATGATGTAATTGTTGGAAAGGGATGCAGATATTTAATTGTGTACAATTTGTCCGATAAAAGGGGAGAAATGTATATAAAACTCGATAAACGTGTGGCCCGTATGTATTGACTTCAATAGAATTCTTTCCGTTCACACGAATTTGAATTATTGAGCGATTACTATAAGGAGCATAATTGGAATACTTAATGAAGGTAAACGAATTGACGGGGTTGAAGCCAATCGATTGACGAGAGTCACTTTAGACGGCATTATGTCTTCGGAAGGGGAAGACTATCTCGACAACGAGTACTATACTTACAATCGATGGTTATTTCGATTGATAGGCTTATGGGAAGATAAGACATCGTTGAAGAAATTGTTTTATATTTGTTTCCTCAATTTTATAATATTCATTGCGGTGTTTGAACAGGTAAGCGTCATTTTTATTATTTCTAATAAATTAAATATTTAATTATTTCTTCGTATGAAATAAAATTTATATTGGCAGAATAACATCCAAATGTGTTATCCTGTTTGTTGAATAGAAATGATATCAAAGATTTTTCTTACTTTAGATTTATGTGATTTTCTTGTTAAAAGGAGAATTAAATGCAATTGCTAAATTATTGGAGACGACCTTGATTACATTGTGTTTCGGATCATGCTACTACAATTTATTATGGAATGGTGCTATTGTTCGTACTTCATTAAAAGCTGCAGTTCTTTTTTTATTTATTCAATTATTAAGGATACATACTTCTTTTCGTTTTAAGGATCAATTTAACATCTTTCACGTTTACAAATTTCAGATGAAGAGAATTCTTCGTCGTATAGATTGCGATTGGGAGAAACTTGCAAACAAGCGGGAATTATTTATACTGAAAGAGTATGCTAATATAAGTAGAATGTGTACCATTGGAAACATAAGTATGTGAATTAGTATGCGATAATTATAATAATGTTAAGTATTAATATATATTTGTCCTTTCGTATTTTCAGTCTCCTTTTACTTGTACATTGGATTTTTGATATTTCCATCACTTCAACGTTTAATTCAGTACATTTTTGGTGTAGTAAGCTACAATGAATTAATTTTACCCGTTCGTTTTGATCATTTTATGAAACATCGTGTAGGTTACTATTTTGCTCTTTGCATTCAGTACGCAGTAATAATCATTCTATGCACCGTAGCGATTGCGAACTATACGATGTTTGTTGCAGCAATACTGCATGCTTGCGCACTGTTTAATATCGTCGTGTAAGTAAACAATCATAATGATTATCGTGCTGAAATTGACAATTTTCAAATGAGTATATGCAACTTGGAACATTTTTGATTTAATACAGATGGAGGATAAATGAAAGATTTAAAGATAATCGAAATGATTTTTATTGCAACAATAGGAATGTTAATTTATTAGATGAGGACGAGTGGATTGTCAATATCATAGAGTACTATAAGTTCGTCATCGAGTTTGTATCGCATTATACAAATCTTCCTGTTAATTATTTTCACCATTTGCAAATGCTATTATAATATTATAATTATTCACGTTTTGTTTTCTTTTGACTCATTTCAAGATTTGTCGATTTAATAAAATTGTTTTACGAGACAACTAGACTGTTCGAAGGATTTTTGGCAATGTTTATCATCATGATAGATTATTTTTACGTAAGCAAAATGTTTGGTCAAAAAAAATAATGTTAAATTTTAAAAATATATTCTCGTTATCTGGATAAACCTTGAGATTATAAGAAACATTTCTTGACAGTTATTTCAGTTAACATCTTCTACTGTAAACAAGAGTGATTGTTTAACAAAGTTGTCATATGTTATTGGATCTATATTCGTAATTTTCGCTTACTTTCATCTTGGACAAAAATTAATAGATCACAGCAACTACTTATTTGTGACGTTGTAAGTATATATGTTGAATATTGCGTCTATAATTTCGTGCAGTTTTCATATCAAATTTAATATATGTCGCAAAAATTGACTGTTATATCATAGGATGTTTATCTTTTCCTAATGTGCCGATAATAGTACATTACTAATTTAAAGAAAAAGGATTATAAGCGCCAAGTTTACGAATATGGGCATATGCGACGATATTTATTTCCTTTATGAGTTTAATCGTTGGTCCTAAAAGCCAACGAAGCTGTCGCATATCATTTGAATAGTGGATCGGAGAAGATTATGTCATTGATAGGACAACCCAAAAATTTTCTCCTACAAATTCTTCTGTGGAATGTATGTCAATGTGTCCAAATAATTTACAAACGAGTTATATTTCACCAATACGTGGTATTATGCATCCTGTATGAATATCAGTTTGCATGAGAAATTCGTGTCTTTAAATTAACGATATTCATAATAGAATGGATTATTGTGTATTAGATGTATTTCTAAAATGGAAAAGAAAACATATGTCATTTGCATGTTGTACGAAATCGCACGAATTACTACTTAGAATTACTTTCTACTTCTCGTCCAATTCTCATGTATATGTTTGTTATATAAGATTAATGAATTTTTCCAGATGTCAAATTCCGTTTTATTCGTTATCATTGAAAACTCAAAAAGCAATACTATTTTTGATAATGAGAAGCATGGTGGTATGCAATTTGTCATGGAAGGGAACAATGTTACTCTCTCACGAAGTATTTACTGAGGTGAAAATTTTTCTTGAGTTAGATGTATGATACGATATTTACTAAATGCTATATACTGATTGAAATCTTTCTTTATAGTTCATCCAGAAGTCATTGTCTTTCGCTATGGTATTATATAATTTGCAATGAATTTATACGAAGAAAATACCATGCGAAATTTGATCATTATAGATTGTTGTAAAAATGGCATAAAACTGTTAAGTTTTGTAGCTTCAAATCACATGATTGAATTAATATTACTCCCGATGTTGATAGTATTTTTTACGTATAATTATTGTTACTCTAGATGATTGATTTATTCACCAATTAATTATTTATAATAGAAGTATTGGTAAAAGTAGGAATTGTTTCAATGAAATAAGAATTAGTAAAAATTAGGAAATCTTTAAATAAAACAGTTACTTAAAAAAAATGAGGTTATCTTATGTGATTATCATAAAGCATGACTCATTGTTGAACTTTTTCGCATGGCAGTGTATATATATATGTATGTACGTGTGTATTTATGTATACATATGTGTGTGTGTATGTGCATGGCAGTATATATAGCTGTGTGTGTGTGTGTGTGTGTGTGTACGTGTGTATGTGCGTGCTTGTGTATGTAAATCAGTTGTCCATTTGGATATTCTAATGAATATAATTCGATTCTAAATAGATATAAAAAAAAAAAAATTATTGAATAGAAAGTTCATCCCATTTTAAAGAAAATGTTTAGTATTTAATTTATTTTTCATTTACCAGACATTATCAGATTCATTTCAAATTATTAAGGTTTTTTTGATTGTAGAAAAAAATATCCATCTAACTGCAAAAAAAAACATGGAAATTTCTTTCGTCAAATGTTAATCGTACCGTGTAAAGTAAAAATTTCGACGAAATAACTTAGATACTGTTTTTTTGTTTTTGTTTCATTTGATGTACGTGTATTCTGTACAAATATATAATTTTTTAAATGAACATTAGAGAACGTAACTGTGAATAAATAACAATTTACATAAAATTGCAAATTTGTCTTGAACATTTCTATTAGAAAAGAAAAAATTACCAAATCATTGAAACGGCTTGTTTTAATTCAACCTGTATGTTGGCTAAGATTAATTATTTAAACAGCTATTAACATCGGAGTAAATATTTGTAGGCTCTTGTACAGTTGTCAAATGATACGAATATAACACTGACACGTCAAAGAATTATTTGGACACTTGTTTGCTGAGATACATGACAGGTCCGTCATGTTCGAGAGACAAAAGTGAACTGTGGTCGAAGAGGACGATAAGGAGGGGCGAGTTCGCAAAGCGCATGCGCTTAGGGAGAAGGGATGAAGTAATATGCGATGTAAAGAAAGGGTATAAGATAATGATATAATTGTTGGAAAAGGATGCAGGTGTTTAATCGCGTAGAATTAGTCCGATAAAAGGGGAGAAATGTATAAAATTCGATAAATATGTTCTTATAAGTATTGACCTTAATAAAATTCTTTACGTTCGTACGGATTGAATTATTGAGCGATTACTACAAGGGACATAATTGGAATACTTAATGAAGGTAAACGAACTGAAGGAGTTGAAGCCAATCGATAGACGTGAGTCACTTTAGACAGCATTATGTCTTCGGAAGGGGAAGACTATCTCGACAACGAGTACTATACTTACAATCGATGGTTATTTCGATTGATAGGCTTATGGAAAGATAAGACATCGTCGAAGAAATTGTTTTACGTTTGTTTCCTCAAATTTGTAATATTCATTGCGGTGTTTGAACAGGTAAGCGTCATTTTTATTATTTCTGGTTAATTAAGTATTTAAATATTTCTTCGAATGTAATAAAATTTATATTGGCATAATAATATCCAAATGTGTTATCCTGTTTTTTGAATAGAAATAATATCAAAGATTTTTTTTACTTTAGATTTATGTGATTTTCTCTTTAAACGGAGAATTAAATGCAATTGCTAAATTATTGGAGACGACCTTGATTACATTGTGTTTCGGATCATGCTACTACAATTTATTATGGAATGGTGCTATTGTTCGTACTTCATTAAAAGCTGCAGTTCTTTTTTTATTTATTCAATTATTAAGGATACATACTTCTTTTCGTTTTAAGGATCAATTTAACATCTTTCACGTTTACAAATTTCAGATGAAGAAAATTCTTCGTCGTATAGATTGCGATTGGAAGAAACTTGCAAACAAGCGGGAATTATTAATACTGAAAGAGTATGCTAATATAAGTAGAATATGTACCATTGGAAACATAAGTATGTGAATTAGTATGCGATAATTATAATAATGTTAAATATAAATATATATTTGTCCTTTCGTATTTTCAGTCTCCTTTTACTTGTACATTGGATTTTTGATATTTCCATCACTTCAATGTTTAATTCAGTACATCTTTGGTGTAGTAAGCTACAATGAATTAATTTTACCCGTTCGTTTTGATCATTTTATGAAAAATCGTGTAGGTTATTATCTTGGTCTTTGCATTCAGTATACAGTAATAATCATTCTATGCACGGTAGCGATTGCGAACTATACGATGTTTATTGCAGTAATACTGCATGCTTGCGCATTGTTTAATATCGTCGTGTAAGTAAACAATCAAAATGATTATCGTGCTGAAATTGAAAATTTTCAAATGAATATATGCAACTTGGAACATTTTTAATTTAATACAGATGGAGAATAAATGATAGATTTAAAGATAATCGAAATAATTGTTACTGCAGCAATGAGAATGACAAATTATTAGAGGAGAACGAGTGGATTGTCAATATCATAGAGTTCTATAAGTCCGTCATCGAGTTTGTATCGCATTATGCAAATCTTTCTGTTAATTATTTTCACAATTTGCAAATGCTATTATAATATTATAATTATTCACCTTTTGTTTTCTTTTGACTTATTTCAAGATTTGTCGATTTAATGAAATTGTTTTACGAGGCAACTAATCTGTTCGAAGTGTCTTTCGCATTGCTTATCTTCATGATAGATTATTTTTATGTGAGTAAAATGTTTGGTAAAAGAAAAATAATAAATTTTAAAAATATATTCCGGTTATCGAAATAAATTGTAATGTGAAGAGTAAAATATCTTTTTAGTTATTTCAGTTATTTTCTGCTAACGTAAACAAGAGCGAAGGTTTGACAAAGTTCTTTTATGTTATTGGATCTATGGCCGTAATTTTCGCTTACTTTCATCTTGGACAAAAATTAATAGATCACAACAATTACGTATTTCTGACACTGTAAGTATTTTAATTGAATACTGTGTTCATAATTTCATGTAATTTATATAACGAATTGAATATGTGTCGTAAAAATTTCTTATTATATCGTACAATGGAATTTGTTTATCTATTCCTCCTGTTCCGATAATAATGCATTATTAAGTTATAAGAAAAGAATGAGGTTGCTAAGTTAATGAAAATGAGCATATGCAACGATATTTTTGTTTCTATATGTGTTTAATGGGTGGCTAAAAGAATATCGCACCTGTCGCATATCATTTGACTAGTGTATCGAAAAAGATTATGTTAATGGTGGAGTAACTCAAAAACAATTTTCTCTTACAAATTCTTCTGTTACATGTATATCGATACATTCACATAATTTACAAACGTGTTACATATCACCAATACGTCGAATTATGCATCCTGCGTGCATATTAATTTGCATGAAAAATCCATATCGTTAAATTAACGATGGTCAACATAGAATAGATTATTGGATATTAGATGTTTTTTTAAAATAGAAAAAAAAAGGATATGTCATTTTCATTTTGTACGAAATCGCACGAATTTCTACTCAGTAATACTTTCTTTTTTTTGACCAATTTTCAAGTATTTGTATTATATGAAATTAATAAATTTTTATAGTTGTCAAATTCCGTTTTATTCGTTATCATTGAAGACACAAAAATTAATACTATTTTTGATGATGAGGAGCATGATGGTATGCAATTTATCATGGAAGGGTACAATAGTATTCTCTCACAATCTATTTACAGTGGTGAATGATTTTCTTCAGTTAGATATATGGTACGATCTTTATTAAATATTTTTTACTGATTGATATCTTTCTTTATAGTTCATCCAGAAGTCACTGTCTTTCGCTATGGTATTCTATAATTTGCAATGAATTTATACAAAGAAAATACTATGCAACATTTGATCATTATACAGTATTATAAGAATACCATAATACTGTTATATATTTGTTCTTTTCAAATTACGTGAATAAATAATTTTTCTAAACGAATTACTCTCTGTCATGGTAATATTTTTTACTGATAAGAAATCTTGTTATCGATAGCTAATTTATTCGCAAATTAATTAATTTTAATATAACAATAAGTTGAAGAAGGAAATGTTAAAATAAAATTTGATACAATCATTATGCAATGAGGTTATCTTATGCGATTATTAAAATGCATGACTCATTGTTAAACCCTTTCGCAAACTGTATATATATGTGTGTGTATATATATATATCTGTATGTGTATGTGCGCGTATGCTTGTATATGTAAAATGTGTACACATATGAAAATTTTTATCTTTTTAAAGAATAAATTGTAGTATTTAATATACTATTCTTTAGCAGGACATTTTTAGACTCATGTCAAACTATTAAACTTCATTTTTTTGTAAAATAAAAATATGTTTTTAATTGAAAAATTATTTGACGAGAAAAAACAAGAAACTTTCCATTGACCAATTTGACCAATTATTGGCATAATCTTAAATAAATATTTTGATGAAATAATTTAGATAATGTATTTTTGTTCTTTCATCTAATGCACGTATATTCTATACAAATTGATTCTTTTTTAAATGAACATTAAAGAACGTAACTGTGAATAAATAATAATTTACATAAAATTGCAAATTTGTCTTGAACATTTCTATTAGAAAAGAAAAAATTACCAAATCATTGAAGCGTCCTGTTTTAATTCAACTTGTATGTTGGCTAAGATTAATTATTTAAACAGCTATTAACATCAGAGTAAATATTTGTAGGCTCTTGTACAGTTGTCGAATGATACGAATATAACACTGACACGTCAAAGAATTGTTTGGACACTTGTTTGCTGAGATACATGACAGGTCCGTCATGTTCGAGAGACAAAAGTGAACTGCGGTCGAAGAGGACGATAAGAGAGGGGCGAGTTCGCAAAGCGCATGCGCTTAGGAAGAAGGGATGGAGTAATATATGATGTAAAGAAAGGGTATAAGATAATGATATAATTGTTGGAAAGGGATGCAGGTGTTTAATTGCGTACAATTTGTCCGATAAAGGGTAGAAATGTATAAAACTCGATAAATTTGTTCCCGTATGTATTGACTACAATAGAATTCTTTACGTTCACACGAATTGAATTATTGAGCGTTTACTACAAGGAGCATAATTGGAATACTTAACGAAGATAGGCGAACTGACGGGGTTGAAACCAATGGATGGACGAGAGTCACTTTAGACGGCATTATGTCTTCGGAAGGGGAAGACTATCTCGACAACGAGTACTATATATACAATCGATGGTTATTTCGATTGATAGGCTTATGGGAAGATAAGACATCGTTAAAAAAATTGTTTTACGTTGGTTTCCTCAATTTTATAATATTCATTGCGGTGTTTGAACAGGTAAGCGTCATTTATATTATTTCTGGTTAATTAAGTATTTCATTATTTCTTCGAATGAAATAAAATTTATATTGGCAGAATAACATCCAAATGTGTTATCCTGTTTGTTGAATAGAAATAATATCAAAGATTTTTCTTACTTTAGATTTATGTGATTTTCTTGATAAAAGGAGAATTAAATGCAATTGCTAAATTATTGGAGACTACCTTGATTACATTGTGTTTCGGATCATGCTACTACAATTTATTATGGAATGGTGCTATTGTTCGTACTTCATTAAAAGCTGCAGTTCTTTTCTCATTTATTCAATTATGAAGAATACGCACTCCATCTCGTTTTAAGGATCAATTTAACATCTGCACGTGTACAAATTTCAGATGAAGAAAATTCTTCGTCGTATAGATTGCGATTGGAAGAAACTTGCAAACCAGCGGGAATTATTTATACTGAAAGAGTATGCTAAAATAAGTAAAATGTGTACCATTGGAAACATAAGTATGTGAACTAACATGCGGTAATTATAACTGTGTTAGGTATAAATATATATTTGTCCTTTCGTATTTTCAGTCTCCTTTTATTTGTACATGGGATTTTTGATATTGCCATCATTTCAATGTTTAATTCAGTACATCTTTGGTGTAGTAAGCTACAATGAATTAATTTTACCCGTTCGTTTTGATCATTTTATGAAAAATCGTGTAGGTTACTATCTTGGTCTTTGCATTCAGTACGCACTAATAATCATTCTATGCACGGTAGCGAGTGCGAACTGTACGATGTTTATTGCAGTAATACTGCATGCTTGCGCACTGTTTAATGTCGTCGTGTAAGTAAACAATCAAAGTAATTATCGTGCTGAAATTGAAAATTTTTAATCGAGTATATGCAACTTGGAACATTTTTGATTTAATACAGATGGAGGATAAATGAAAGATTTAAAGATAATCGAAATAATTGTTACTGCAGCAATGAGAATGACAAATTATTAGATGAGAACGTGTGGATTGTCGATATCATAGAATTATATAAATCTGTTATCGAGTTTGTATCGAATTATACAAATCTCCCTCTTAATTATTTTTACAATTTGCAAATGCTATTATAATAATATGATTTTTCAACTTTTGTTTTCTTTTGATTCATTCAAGATTTGTCGACTTAATAAAATTGTTTTACGAGGCAACTAGACTGTTCGAAGGGTTTTTGGCAATGCTTATCATTATGATAGATTATTTTTACGTAAGCAAAATGTTTGATTAAAAAAGATAATGTTAAATTTTAAAAATATATTCCCGTTATCTGGATAAATCTTGAAATTATAAGAAACATTTCTTGACAGTTATTTCAGTTAATTTCTTGTACTGTAAACAAGAGCGATTGTTTAACAAAGTTGTTATATGTTATTGCATCTATGTTCATAATTTTCGGTTACTTTTATCTTGGACAAAAATTAATAGATCACAGCAATTACTTATTTGTGACGTTGTAAGTATATATGTTGAATATTGCGTCTATAATTTCGTGCAGTTTTCATATCGAATTTAATATATGTCGCAAAAGTTGACTAGTATACCATTGGATGTTTCTCTTTTCCTCATATGTCTATAATAGTACATTACTAATTTAAAGAAAAAGGATTATAAACGCCAAGTTTACGAATATGGTCATATGCGAAGATATTTATTTCCTTTATGAGTTTAATCGTTGGCCCTAAAGGCCACCGAAGCTGTCGCATATCATTTGAATAGTGGATCGGGGAAGATTATGTCGTTGAAAGGACAACCCAAAAATTTTCTCCTACAAATTCTTCTGTGGAATGTATGTCGATGTGTTCAAATAATTTACAAACGAGTTATATTTCACCAATACGTGGTATAATGCATCCTATATGAATATCGATTTGCATGAGAAATTCGTGTCTTTAAATTAACAATATTCATAATAGAATGGATTATTGTGTATTAGATGTATTTCTAAAATGGAAAAGAAAACATATGTCATTTGCATGTTGTATGAAATCGCACGAATTACTACTGAGTATTACTTTCTACTTCTCGTCCAATTTTCATATATATGTTTGTTATATAAGATTAATGAATTTTTATAGATGTCAAATTCCGTTTTATTCGTTATCATTGAAAACTCAAAAAACAATACTATTTTTGATAATGAGGAGTACAG
The DNA here is from genome assembly GCF_050613455.1 of Vespa mandarinia. Taxonomy (NCBI): domain Eukaryota; kingdom Metazoa; phylum Arthropoda; class Insecta; order Hymenoptera; family Vespidae; genus Vespa; species Vespa mandarinia. The sequence continues at coordinate 1,883,373 of NC_140834.1, read as the reverse complement.
TGGTGTGCAATTTGTCATGGAAGGGAACAATGGTAGTCTCTCACCAACTATTTACTGAGGTGAATATTTTTTTTGAGTTAGATATATGATACGATGTTTACTAAATGCTATATACTGATTGAAATCTTTCTTTATAGTTTATCCAGAAGTCATTGTCTTTCGCTATGGTATTATATAATTTGCAATGAATTTATACGAAGAAAATATCATGCGACATTTGATCATTATAAATTGTTGTAGGAATGGCGAAAAACTGTTAAGTTTTGTAGCTTCAAATCACATGATTGAATTAATATTACTCCCTGTGTTGATAGTATTTTTTACGTATAATTATTACTCTTGATGATTGATTTATTCAGCAATTAATTATTTATAATAGAAGTATTAGTAAAGGTAGGAATTATTTCACTAAAAAAAGTATTAGTTAAAATTAGGAATTGTTTAATTAAAATGTGGTTATCTTATGCGACTATTAAAATGCATGACACATTGTTGAACCCTTTTTTCATGGCATTGTATATATATATATGTATGTATGTATGTATGTATATATATGTGTGTGTGTGTACGTGCGCGCTAGTGTATGTAAATTGTTTGTCCGTTTGAATAATTTAATGAAAATAACTTGATTCCAAAAAGATCTAAAAAAGAAAATTATTGAATATAAAATTTATATCTTTTTAAAGAAAAAGTTTAGTATTTAATTTGTTTTTCATTTACCAGACATTATCAGACTCATTTCAAATTATTAAATCTTTTTTGCTTGTAGAATAAAAGTATGCATCTAACTCCAGAAAAAAATGAGGAACTTTTTTTCGTCAAATATTAATCGTACCATGTAAATTAAAAATTTCGACGAAATAACTTAGATACTGTTTTTCTGTTGTTGTTTCATCTGATGTACTTGTGTTCTGTACAAATATATAATTTTTTCAATGAACATTAGAGAACGTAATTGTGAATAAATAATAATTTACATAAAATTGCAAATTTGTCTTGAAGATTTCTATTAGATCAATAGAAATTACCAAAAAAAATTACCAAATCATTGTAGCGGCCTATTTTAATTCAACCTGTATGTTGGCTTAAGAAACAACGATTAATTATTTAAACAGCTATTAACATAGGAGTAAATATTTGTAGGCTTTTGTACAGTTGACATATGATACGAATATAACACTGATACGTCAAAGAATTATTTGGACACTTGTTTACTGAGATACATGACAGGTCCTTCATGTTCGAGGGACAAAAGTGAACTGCGGTTGAAGAAGAATATAAGGAGTGGCGAGTTCGCGAAGCGCATGCGCTTAGGGAGAAGGGATGAAGTAATATGCGATGTAAAGAAAGGGTATAAGATAATGATGTAATTGTTGGAAAGGGATGCAGGTATTTAATTGTGTACAATTTGTCCGATAAAAGGGGAGAAATGTATAAAACTCGATAAACGTGTGTCCCGTATGTATTGACTTCAATAGAATTCTTTACGTTCACACGAATTTGAATTCTTGAGCGATTACTATAAGGAGCATAATTGGAATACTTAATGAATGTAGGCGAACTGATGGGGTTGAAGCCAATCGATAGACGGGAGTCACTTTAGACGGCATTATGTCTTCGGAAGGGGAAGACTATCTCGACAACGAGTACTATGCTTACAATCGATGGTTATTTCGATTGATAGGCTTATGGGAACATAAGACATCGTCGAAGAAATTGTTTTACGTCTGTTTCCTCAATTTTATAATAATCATTGCGGTGTTCGAATAGGTAAGCGTCATTTATTTTATTTCTGGTTAATTAAGTATTTCATTATTTTTTGAAATAATCTCTGAAATAAAATTTATATTAGCAGAATAACATCCAAATGTGTTATCTTGTTTGTTGAATAGAAATAATATGAAAGATTTTTCTTACTTTAGATTTATGTGATTTTCTGCTCAAAACGAGAATTAAATTCAATTGCTAAATTATTGGAGACGACCTTGATTACATTGTGTTTTGGATCATGCTACTACAATCTATTATCGAATAGTATTATTGTCCGTACTTCATTAAAAGCTCCAGTTCTTTTTTTATTTATTCAATTATTATGGATACATACTTCTTCTCGTTTTAAGGATCAATTTAACATCTTTCACGTTTACAAATTTCAGATGAAGAAAATTCTTCGTCGTATAGATTGCGATTGGTTGGAATTTGCGAACAAACAGGAATTAATAATATTAAAAGAGTATGCTTATATAAGTAGAATGTGTACCATTGGAAACATAAGTATGTGAATTAGTATATGATAATTATAATAATGTTAAGTATAAATATATATTTGTCCTTTCGTATTTTCAGTCTCCTTTTACTTGTACATTGGATTTTTGATATTTCCATCACTTCAACGTTTAATTCAGTACATCTTTGGTGTAGTAAGCTACAATGAATTAATTTTACCCGTTCGTTTTGATCATTTTATGAAAAATCGTGTAGGTTACTATCTTGGTCTTTGCATTCAGTACGCACTAATAATCATTCTATGCACGGTAGCGAGTGCGAACTATACGATGTTTATTGCAGCAATACTGCATGCTTGCGCACTGTTTAATATCGTCGTGTAAGTAAACAATCAAAATGATTATCGTGTTGAAATTGAAAATTTTCAATGTTCAAATATGCAACTTGGAACATTTTTAATTTAATACAGATGGAGAATAAATGATAGATTTAAAGATAATCGAAATAATTGTCACTGTAGCAATGAGAATGACAAATTATTAGAGGAAAACGAATGGATTGTCAATATCATAGAGTACTATAAGTCCGTTATCGAGTTCGTATCGCATTATACAAATCTTCCTGTTAATTACTTCCACAATTTATATAATTTCATAATTTATATAATTATAATACTATAATAATTGACCCTCTATTTTCTTTTGACTCATTTCAAGATTTGTCGACTTAATAAAATTATTTTACGAGACGTTTAGTCTGTTCGAAGGGTTTTTGGCAATACTTATCATCATGATAGATTATTTTTACGTAAGCAAAATGTTTGGTAAAAAAAAATAATGTTAAATTATTAAAATATATTCCCGTTATCTGGATAAATTTTGAGATTATAAGAAACATTTCTTGATAGTTATTTCAGTTAATTTCTTCTACAGTAAACAAGAGTGATTGTTTAACAAAGTTGTTATATGTTGTTGGATCTATGTTCGTAATTTTCGCTTACTTTCATCTTGGACAAAAATTACTAGATCACAGCAACTACTTATTTGTGACGTTGTAAGTATGTATGTTGAATATTGCGTCTATAATTTCGTGCAGTTTTCATATCGAATTTAATAGATTTCGAAAAAATTGACTATTATACCATTGGATGTTTATCTTTTCCTCATGTGTCTATATTAGTACATTACTAATTTAAAGAAAAAGGATTATAAACGCCAAGTTTACGAATATGGGCATATGCGACGATATTTATTTCCTTTATGAGTTTAATCGTGGCCTTAAAAGCCATCGAAGCTGTCGCATATCATTTGAATAGTGGATCGGAGAAGATTATGTCATTGATAGGACACCCCAAAAATTTTCTCCTACAAATTCTTCGGTGGAATGTATGTCGATGTGTCCAAATAATTTACAAACGAGTTATATTTCACCAATACGTGGTATAATGCATCCTGTATGAATATCAGTTTGCATGAGAAATTCGAGTCTTTAAATTAACGATATTCATAATAGAATGGATTATTATGTCTTAGATGTATTTCTAAAATGGAAAAGAAAACATATGTCCTTTGCATGTTGTACGAAATCGCATGAATTACAACTCAGTATTACTTTCTATTTTTCGTCCAATTCTCAAATATATATTTGTTATATAAGATTAATGAATTTTTACAGATGTCAAATTCCGTTTTATTCGTTTTCATTGAAAACTCAAAAAACAATACTATTTTTGATAATGAGGAGTACGGTGGTGTGCAATTTGTCATGGAAGGGAACAATAGTAGTCTCCCACCAACTATTTACTGAGGTGAATATATTTTTTGAGTTAGATGTATGATACGATGTTTATTAAATGCTATTATACTGACTGAAATCTTTCTTTATAGTTTATCCAGAAGTCATTGTCTTTCGCTATGGTATTATATAATTTGCAATGAATTTATACGAAGAAAATATCATGCGACATTTGATCATTATAGATTGTTGTAGGAATGGCGTAAAACTATTAAGTTTTGTAGCTTGAAATCACATGATTGAATTACTCCCTGTGTTGATAGTATTTTTTACGTATAATTATTACTCTTGATGATTGATTTATTCAGCAATTAATTATTTATAATAGAAGTATTAGTAAAGGTAGGAATTATTTCACTAAAAAAAGTATTAGTTAAAATTAGGAATTGTTTAATTAAAATGTGGTTATCTTATGCGACTATTAAAATGCATGACACATTGTTGAACCCTTTTTTCATGGCATTGTATATATATATATGTATGTATGTATGTATGTATATATATGTGTGTGTGTGTACGTGCGCGGTAGTGTATGTAAATTGTTTGTCCGTTTGATTAATTTAATGAAAATAACTTGATTCCAAAAAGATCTAAAAAAGAAAATTATTGAATATAAAATTTATATCTTTTTAAAGAAAAAGTTTAGTATTTAATTTGTTTTTCATTTACCAGACATTATCAGACTCATTTCAAATTATTAAACCTTTTTTGATTGTAGAATAAAAATATGCATCTAAGTGCAGAAAAAAACGGGGAACTTTCTTTCGTCAAATGTTAATCGTACCATGTAAAGTAAAAATATCAACGAAATAACTTAGAGACTGTTTTTTTTTGTTGTTGTTTCATCTGATGTACGTGTGTTCTGTACAAATATATAATTTTTTAAATGAACATTAGAGAACGTAACTGTGAATAAATAATAATTTACATAAAATTGCAAATTTGTCTTGAAGATTTCTATTAGATAGGAAAAAATTACCAAATCATTGTAGCGGCCTGTTTTAATTCAACCTGTATGTTGGCTTAAGAAACGATTAATTATTTCAACAGCTATTAACACAGCAGTGAGATATCTGTAGGCTCTTATTCAGTCGACAAATGATACGAATATAACACTGACACGTCAAAGAATTGTTTGGACACTTGTTTGCTGAGATACATGACAGGTCCGTCATGTTCGAGAGACAAAAGTGAACTGCGGACGAAGAAGACGATAAGAGAGGGGCGAGTTCGCAAAGCGCATGCGCTTAGGAAGAAGGGATGGAGTAATATGCGATGTAAAGAAAGGGTATAAGATAATGATATAATTGTTGGAAAGGGATGCAGGTGTTTAATTGCATATAATTAGACCGATAAAAGAGGAGAAATGTATAAAACTCGATAAATGTGTGTACCATATGTATTGACTTCAATAGAATTCTTTACGTTCACACGAATTTGAATTATTGAGCGATTACTATAAGGAGCATAATTGGAATACTTAATGAAGGTAGGCGAACTGAAGGGGTTGAAATCAATCGATGGACGGGAGTCACTTTAGACGGCAGTATGTCTTCGAAAGATGAAGACTATCTCGACAACGAGTACTATACTTACAATCGATGGTTATTTCGATTGATAGGCTTATGGAAATATCAGAGATCGACGAAGATATTGATTTACGTTTGTTTCATTATTCTTATACTAATAATTACGGTATTCGAAGAGGTAAGCGTCAATAATTCGATTAACGTTTAACAAATTGATATGATATTTGTTAGTATATAATAAAATCTATAATAGGCTGAATAATTTATGTGATATCATGTTTAATAAAAATAAATAATGAAAACGATCTATATACTTTAGATTCATGCAATCATCACATCCGAAAGAGATTTAAATTCAATTGCGAAATTACTGGAAATGACATTGCCTACATTATGCTCCGCATCATGCTATCACAATTTAATATTAAATACTGCAATTGTGTGTATTTTATTAAAATCGAATGGTTTTATTAAATCTATCTAATTTCAAATAACACACGTTCAATTCGTTAAAAAAATCAATTTAATACTTAAATACGTACAAATTTCAGATGAAGAGAATTCTTCATCGTATAGACTGCGATTGGAAGAATCTTGCAAACAAGCGGGAATTATTAATACTGAAAGAGTATGCTAAAATAAGTAAAATGTGCACCACTGGAAATATAAGTATGTTATCTAGCATTCGGTAGTTATAACAGTGTTAGGTATAAATATATATTGTTTCTTTCACATTTTCAGTCTCCTTTTATTTGTACATTGGATTTTTGATATTTCCATCACTTCAACGTTTAATTCAGTACACCTTCGGTGTAGTAAGCCACAATGAATTAATTTTACCCGTTCGTTTTGATCATTTTATGAAAAATCGTGTAGGTTACTATCTTGCTCTTTGCATTCAGTACGCAGTAATAATCATTCTATGCACGGTAGCGATTGCGAACTACACGATGTTTGTTGCAGTAATACTGCATGCTTGCGCATTGTTTAATATCGTCGCGTAAGTAAACAATCAAAATGATTATCGTGCTGAAAGTGAAAATTTTCAATTGAGTATATACAACTTGGAACATTTTTAATTTAATACAGATGGAGAATAAATGAAAGATTTGAAGATAAACGAAATAATTGTTACTGTAGCAATGAGAATGACAAATTATTAGCCGAAGACGAATGGATTGTTAATATCATAGAATTCCATAAATCTGTCATCGAGTTTGTATCGCATTATACAAATCTTCCTCTTAATTATTTTCACAATTTACAAATGCTATTGTAATATTATAATTATTCACCTTTTGTTTTCCTTTGACTCTTTTCAAGATTTGTCGATTTAATGAAACTGTTTTACGAGACAACTAATCTGTTCGAAGGATTTCTGGCAATGCTTATCATCATGATAGATTATTATTATGTAAGTAAAATGTTTGCTAAGAGAGAAATATTAAATTTTTAAAATATATTCCCATTACCTGGATAAATCTTGAGAGTGTAAGGGACATTTCTTGTTAGTTATTTCAGTTACTTTCTTCTACTGTAAACAAGACCGATAGTTTAACAAAGTTGTTTTACGTTATTGGATCTATGTTCGTAATTTTCGCTTACTTTCATCTTGGACAAAAATTAATAGATCACAGCGACTACTTATTTGCAACATTGTAAGTATTTGCGTTGAATACTGTGTCCATAATTTCGTCCAATTTTCATATTGAATTGAATGTATGTTTACAAAACTTAATCATTATACGAATGGCTTTGTATATCTTTCCCGCATGTGTCTATAATCATACTTTACAAATTTAAAGAAAAAGGATTGTAAGAGCCAAGTTTACGAATATGGCTATATGGGATGATATTTATTTCCTTTATGAATTTAATCGTTGGCCCTAAAGGCCACCAAAGCTGTCGCATATCATTTGAATAGTGGATCGGGGAAGATTATGTCGTTGATAGGACAACCCAAAAATTTTCTCTTACAAATTCTTCCGTGGAATGTATGTCGATGTGTCCAAATAATTTACAAACGAGTTATATTTCACCAATACACGGTATTATGCATCCTGTATGAATATCAGTTTGCATGATAAATTCGAGTCTTTAAATTAACGATATTCATAATAGAATGGATTATTGTGTATTAGATGTATTCTTAAAATGGAAAAGAAAACATACGTCATTTGCATGTTGTATGAAATCGCACGAATGACTACTCAGTATTACTTTCTATTTTTTGTCCAATTCTTATGTATATGTTTGTTATATAAGATTAATGAATTTTTACAGATGTCAAATTCCGTTTTATTCGTTATCATTCAAAACTCAAAAAACAATACTATTTTTAATAATGAGGAGCAGGATAGTATGCAATTTGTCATGGAAGGGTGCAATAGTAATCTCACACAATCTATTTACAAAGGTGAATTATTTTCTTCAGTTGGAAGTATGTTATGGTCATTTCTACATACTTTATACTCATTGAAATTTTTCTTTATAGTTCATTCAGAAGTCACTGTCTTTCGCTATGGTATTATATAATTTCCAATGAATTTATAAGGAGAAAATAACATGCGACATTTGATCATTATATGGTATTGTAAGAATAGCGTAAAACTGTTGTGTTTTTTCTTTTTAAATAAATAATTTTTCGGAACAAATTACTCTCCTTATTGATTTGAATTTTTAACGAGTAAGAAAACTTACGGACAACTAATTTAATTGCAAATTAATTAATTTTATTATAATAAGTAGTAAAAATTGGAATTGTTTAAAGAAAATTGGATAAAATCGTAATTATATAATGAGGTTATCCTATGCGATTATTACATTGCATAACTACTCATTTTGTACATTTTTCGAATGACAGTATATGTTTGTATGTGTTTGTTTAGGTACGTGCGTGTCTATATAAATTGTTTCTTCATTTGAAAGTTCTAAAAAAAAATCTGGATTACAAACGAGTTTATAAAAAAAATTATTGAATAGAAAATTTTTAACCTTTTAAAGAAAAATTTTGTTATTTAATTTCTTTTTTTTATAACAACAATTTTCAGGATCATTTAAAATTATTAACTTCTCTCCTTATTTTTAAAATAAAAATATGCCATTAATAGCAGAATTAATCTACGTGAAGAAACCTAGGAATCTCATTCGTCAATTTCTAATCGCACCATTTTAAATATTTGGACGAAATAACTTAAATACCGTTTTTCTTACCGTTGTTTTATCTAATGTCCGTATATTCTATAGAAAATGATTTTATTTGTCAAGGAACATTAGAGAACGTAACCATGAATAAATAATAATTTGCTTAAAATGTCCTGAACATTTCTATCAAAAAACAAATATTATCAAATCATTGAATTAGCCTGTTGTAATTCAACCCATATGTTGGCTTGAGAAAGAACGACTGAGTATTTCAACAGTTATTAACACTGCAGTGAAATATCTGTGGGCTCTTATTCAGTTAACAAATGATACGAATATAACACTGACACGTCAACGAATTATTTGGACACTTGTTTGCTGAGATACATGACAGGTCCGTCATATTCGAGAGACAAAAGTGAACTGCGGTTGAAGAAGACGATAAGAGAGGGGCGAGTTCGCAAAACGCATGCGCTTAGGAAGAAGGGATGGAGTAATATGCGATGTAAAGAAAGGGTATAAGATAATGATATAATTGTTGGAAAGGGATGCAGGTGTTTAATCGCGTACAATTTATCCGATAAAAGGGGAGAAATGTAACAAACTCGATAAATGTGTTCCCGTAAGTATTGACTTCAATAGAATTCTTTACATTCGCGCGAATTGAATTATTGAGCGATTACTACAAGGAGTATAATTGGAATACATAATGAATGTAGACGAACTGAAGGGGTTGAAATCAATCGATGGACGGGAGTCACTTTAGACGGCAGTATGTCTTCGAAAGATGAAGACTATCTCGACAACGAGTACTATACTTACAATCGATGGTTATTTCGATTGATAGGCTTATGGAAATATCAAAGATCGACGAAGATATTGATTTACGTTTGTTTCATTATTCTTATACTAATAATTACGGTATTCGAAGAGGTAAGCGTCAATAATTCGATTAACGTTTAACAAATTGATATGATATTTGTTAGTATATAATAAAATCTATAATAGGCTGAATAATTTATGTGATATCATGTTTAATAAAAATAAATAATGAAAACGATCTACATACTTTAGATTCATGCAATCATCACATCCGAAAGAGATTTAAATTCAACAGCGAAATTACTGGAAACGACATTGCCTATATTATGCTCCGCATCATGCTATCACAATTTAATATTAAATACTGCAATTGTGTGTATTTTATTAAAATCGAATGGTTTTATTAAATCTATCTAATTTCAAGCAATGCACGTTCAATTCGTTAAAAAAATCCATTTAATACTTAAATATTTACAAATTTCAGATGAAGAAAATTCTTCGTCGTATAGATTGCGATTGGAAGAATCTTGCAAAGAAGCGGGAATTATTAATACTGAAAGAGTATGCTAATATAAGTAAAATGTGTACCATTGCAAACATAAGTATGTGAATTAGTATCCGATAATTATAATAATGTTAAGTATAAATATATATTTTTCCTTTCGTATTTTCAGTCTCCTTTTATTTGTACATTGGATTTTTGATATTTCCATCACTTCAACGTTTTATTCAGTACATCTTCGGTGTAATAAGCTACAATGAATTAATTTTACCCATTCGTTTTAATCATTTTATGAAAAATAGTTTAGGTTACTATCTTGCTCTTTGCATTCAGTACGCAGTAATAATCATTCTATGCACGGTAGCGATTGCGAACTATACGATGTTTGTTGCAGTAATACTGCATGCTTGCGCGTTGTTTAATATCGTCGCGTAAGTAAACAATCAAAATGATTATCATGCTGAAAGTGAAAATTTTCAATTGAGCATATACAACTTGGAACATTTTTAATTTAATACAGATGGAGAATAAATGAAAGATTTGAAGATAAACGAAATAATTGTTACTGTAGCAATGAGAATGACAAATTATTAGCCGAAAACGAATGGATTGTTAATATCATAGAATTCCATAAATCCGTCATTGAGTTTGTATCGCATTATACAAATCTTCCTGTTAATTATTTTCACAATTTACAAATGCTATTGTAATATTATAATTATTCACCTTTTGTTTTCTTTTGACTCTTTTCAAGATTTGTCGATTTAATGAAACTGTTTTACGAGACAACTAATCCGTTCGAAGGGTTTCTGTCAATGCTTATCCTGATGATAGATTATTATTATGTAAGTAAAATAATGTTAGTAAAATGTATATGTATATACTATATTACTATAATGTAAGTAAAATGTTTGGTAAAACAGAAATATTAAATTTTTAAAATATATTCCCATTATCTGGATAAATCTTGAGAGTGTAAGGGACATTTCTTGTTAGTTATTTCAGTTACTTTCTTCTACTGTAAACAAGACCGATTGTTTAACAAAGTTGTTATATGTTATTGGATCTATGTTTGTAATTTTCGCATACTTTCATTTTGGACAAAAATTAATAGATCACAACGACTACTTATCCGCAACATTGTAAGTATTTGCGTTGAGTACTGTGTCCATAATTTTGTCCAATTTTCATGTTGAATTGAATGTACGTTTACAAAATTTAATACGAATGGGTTTGTATATCTTTTCCGCATGTGTCTATAATCATACTTTACAAATTTAAAGAAAAAAGATTGTAAGAGCCAAGTTTACGAATATGGCTATGTGGGATGATATTTATTTCCTTTATGAGTTTAATCGTTGGCCCTAAAGGCCATCGAAGCTGTCGCATATCATTTGAATAGTGGATTGGAGAAGATTATGTCATTGATAGGACAACCCAAAAATTTTCTCCTACAAATTCTTCTGTGGAATGTATGTCGATGTGTCCAAATAATTTACAAACGAGTTATATTCCACCAATACGTGATATAATGCATCCTGTATGAATATCGGTTTGCATGAGAAATTTGTGTCTTTAAATTAACGATATTCATAATAGAATGGATTATTGTGTATTAGATGTATTTCTAAAATGGAAAAGAAAACATATGTCATTTGCATATTTTATGAAATCGCACGAATTACAACTCAGTATTACTTTTTATTTTTCGTCCAATCGTCATGTTTATGAATATTGTATAAGCTTAATGAATTTTTCCAGATGTCAAATTCCGTTTTATTCGCTATCATTGAAAACTCAAAAAATAATACTATTTTTAATAATGAGAAGCAGGATGGTATGCAATTTGTCATGGAAGGGAGCAATAGTAATCTCACACAATCTATTTACAGTGGTGAATGATTTTTTTCAGTTGGAATTATGGTATGATCTTTTCTAAATACTTTATAATGATTGAAATTTTTCTTTATAGTTCATTCAGAAGTCACTGTCTTTCGCTATGGTATTGTATAATTTACAATGAATTTATAAGGAGAAAATACCATGCGACATTTTATTATTATATAGTATTGTATGAGTAGCGTAAAACTGTTGTTTTTTCTTTTTAATAAAAAATTTTTCGAAACAGATTACTCTCATTTGTTAGTAAAATTTTTAACGAGTAAGAAATTTTACGGACAACTACTTTAATTGCAAATTACTTAATTTTATTATAATAAGTAGTAAAAATTGGAATTGTTTAAATAAAATTGGATAAAATCATAATTATGAAATGGGGTTATCTTATGCGTATGACAGTATATGTTTGTATGTGTTTGTTTAGGTTCGTGCGTGTCTATATAAATTGTTTCTTCATTTGAAAGTTCTAAAAAAAAATCTGGATTACAAACGAGTTTATAAAAAAAATTATTGAATAGAAAATTTTTAACCTTTTAAAGAAAAATTTTGTTATTTAATTTCTTTTTTTTATAACGACAATTTTCAGGATCTTTTAAAATTATTAACTTCTCTCTTTATTTTTAAAATAAAAATATGCCATTAATAGCAGAATTAATCTACGTGAAGAAACCTGGGAATATCATTCGTCAATTTCTAATCGCATTATCTTAAATATTTGGACGAAATAACTTAAATACCTTTTTTCTTACCGTTGTTTTATCTAATGTCCATTTATTCTGTAGAAAAGGATTTTCTTTATCAAGGAACATTAGAGAACGTAACCATGAATAAATAATAATTTGTGTAAAAGTACAACATTGTCCTGAATATTTTTATCGGAGAACAAATAATACCATTACCAAATTATTGAATCGGCCTGTCGTAAGTGCTCTCAACCAGTATGTTTGATTTGGCTTAAGAAAAAGTAATTAATTATTTAAACACCTGTTAACATTAACGTAAATATTTTCAGGCACTCAATCACATGACAAATGATACGAATATAACAATGAGACGTCAACGAATTATTTGGACACTTGTTTGCTGAGATACATGACAGGTCCGTCATGTTCGAGAGACAAAAGTGAACTGCGGTTGAAGAAGACGATAAAGAGGGGCGAGTTCGCAAAGCGCATGCGCTTAGGGAGAAGGGATGAAGTTAATATGGGATGTAAAGAAAGGATATAAGATAATGAATATAATTGTTGGAAAGGGATGCAGGTGTTTAATCGCGTACAATTTGTCCGATAAAAGGGGAGAAATGTATAAAACTCGATAAATGTGTTCCCGTAAGTATTGACTTCAATAGAATTCTTTACATTCGCACGAATTGAATTATTGAGCGATTACTACAAGGAGTATAATTGGAATACTTAATGAATGTAGGCGAACTGAAAGGGTTGAAGCCAATCGATGGACGGGAGTCTCTTTAAACGGCAGTATGTCTTCGAAAGGGGAAGACTATCTCGACAACGAGTACTATAGTTACAATCGACGATTATTTCGATTGATAGGCTTATGGGAATATCAGAGATCGACGAAGATATTGATTTACGTTTGTTTCATTATTCTTATACTAATAATTACGGTATTCGAAGAGGTAAGCGTCAATAATTCGATTAACGTTTAACAAATTGATATGATATTTGTTAGTATATAATAAAATCTATAATAGGCTGAATAATTTATGTGATATCATGTTTAATAAAAATAAATAATGAAAACGATCTTCATACTTTAGATTCACGCAATCATCACTTCCGAAAGAGGCTTAAATTCAATAGCGAAATTATTGGAAACGGCATTGCCTACATTATGCTTCGGATCGTGTTATTACAATTTAATATCTAATGCTGCAATTGTCCGTATTTTATTAAAATCGAATGGTTTTTTTTTTTAATTTATCTCATTTGTAACAAAACATGCTCGATTCTTTAAACGGATTAATTCAATACTTAAATACGTACAAATTTCAGATGAAGAGAATTCTTCATCGTATAGACTGCGATTGGAAGAATCTTGCAAACAAGCGGGAATTATTAATACTGAAAGAGTATGCTAAAATAAGTAAAATGTGTACCATTGGAAATATAAGTATGTTATCTAGCATTCGGTAGTTATAACAGTGTTAGGTATAAATATATATTCGTTTTTTCATATTTTCAGTCTCCTTTTATTTGTACATTGGATTTTTTATATTTCCATCAGTTCAACGTTTCATTTAGTACATCTTCGGTGTAATAAGTTACAATGAATTAATTTTACCAGTTCACATTGAATATTTTATGAAACATCATATATGTTACTACTTTGGTCTTTGCATTGAATGTGCAGCAATAATCTTCCTATGCACAGTAGCAGTTGCGAACTATACGATGTTTATTGGAATACTATTGCATGCTTGCGCATTATTTAATATCGTCAGGTAAATAAATAATCAAAATGATTATCGTGCTGAAAGTGAAAATTTTCAATCGAGTATATGCAACTTGGAAGATTTTTGATTTAATACAGATATAGGATAAATGAAAGATTCAAGGATAATCGAAATAATTTTTATTACAACAATGAGAATAATAATTTATTAGATGAGAACGAATGGATTGTCGATATCATAGAATTCCATAAATCTGTTATCGAGTTTGTATCGTATTATACAAATCTTCCTGTTAATTATTTTCACAATTTGCACATAGAATTATAATATTATAATAATTGACCCTTTGTTTGTTTTTTGACCCATTTCAAGATTTGTCAATTTAATAAAATTGTTTTACGAGGCAATTAATCTGTTCGAATGGCAATGCTTATCATCATGATAGATTATTTTTACGTAAGTAATATGTTTGGTAATAGAAAAATATTAAATTTTAGAAATATACTCCAATTATCTGGATATATTCTGAGATTGGATGGGGACATTTCTTGTTAGTTATTTCAGCTACTTTCTTTTACTGTAAACAAGACCGAATGTTTAACAAAGTTGTTATATGTTATTGGATCTGTGTTTGTAATATTTGCCTCCTTTCATCTTGGACAAAAATTAATAGATCAGAACAATTACTTATTCGCAACATCGTAAGTATTTGGGTTGTAATAATGTGTCCAATAATTTCATCCAATATTCATATTGAATTGAATATATGTTTACAAAAATTGATCATTATATGATTGGATTTGTTTATCTTTTCCTCATGTGTCTATAATAGTACATTACTAATTTAAAGAAAAAGGATTGTAAGCGCCAAGTTTACGAATATGGGACGATATTTATTTCCTTTATGAGTATAATCGTTGGCCCTAAAGGCAATCGAAGCTGTCGCAATTCATTTGAGTAGTGGATCGAAGAAGATTATGTCATTGATAAAACAATCGAATAATTTTCTCCTACAAATTCTTATGTGATCACGTATATCGATGTGTCCAAATAATTTACAAATGAGTTACATTTCACCGATACGTGGAATTATGCATCCTTCTTGAATGTCAGTTTGCATGAAAAACTCGTGTCGTTAAATTAACGATATTGATAATATAATAAATTATTGAGAATTAAATGTTTCTTTTTTTTTTTTAAATGGAAAAGAAAAATTATATGTCATTTGTATGTTGTACGAAATCGCACGAATTTCTATTCAGTAATATTTTCTTTTGTTTGTCCAATTCTTACTGTGTATATATATATATATATATGTGTGTGTGTGTGTGTGTGTGTGTGTGTTATATGACATTAATATAAAGATTTTTTTCAGGTGTCAAATTCCATTTTATTTGTTATCATTGAAGACACAAAAAATAATATTATTTTTAATAATGCGGAGCATGATTTTATACAATTTATCATGGAGGGATGCAATAGTATTCTCTCACAGTTTCTTTATTCAGGTAAATTATTTTTTCTTCAGATATATATATATATATATATATAATATGATCTTTTTTAAATTCATTATATTGATTTGAAATCTATTTTTTTTTCTTTTTAGTTCATCCACAAGTCACTGTCTTTCGCTATGGTACTGTATAATTTGCAATAAATTTATACGGATATAATATCATGCGGTATTTGATCATTATGTGTTTTAGAATATTTTAAAGATGTTTATTTATTTATAAATTAATTTATTGTATTATAATAATAAATTAAAATAGAATTCGTTGAAATAAAATTAGATGAAAATAGTAATTATACAATGAGTTACTCTTATACGATTATTAAAAATACAGCTGATTGTCAAACTATTTCGTAAGTCAGTGCATATATGTGTGTGTGTGTATGTGTGTGTGTGTTTGAATGTTTGTTTATGTGAGTGCATACGTACATAAATTGTCGGTCTACTTGAATATTCAAATGAAAATAATTTGATTCCAAAAGACTATAAAAAGAACAAAAAAAAAAAAAAAACGAAAACGAAAAAAAGAAAAAAAAATTATTGAATAGAAAAATTTTTATCCCCTTTTTAAAGAGAAATTATTTCTTTCCATTCAATTTCTCCTTTCATTTGCCGACAATTTTCAGTCTCATGTCAAATCATTAACCTTTTTCTGTTCCTTTTTGTAAAATAAATATATTTAACTTTTATTCGTAGAATTATTAAAAAAAAAAAACGAACGAAAAATAACTAAATACTTTTTACATTTGATTAATTTTTAATTAATTAAAATTAAAACACCATCTTATATAAAATATTTTCCCTATATTACACATATTGATAACATAGATACTGTTCTGTTATATTGTTATATCTAATTTACGTATATTCCGTAGAAATAGATTCTTTTTTTTCTGTTCTTTTTTTTTTTTTTTTTAATTTAACATTTAAAAGAACGTCTGCCTACGAGTAAATTAATAATTTGCGTGAAGAGTGCAAATTTATCTTGAATATTTTTACCTGAGAACCAAAAAGAAAAAAGAAAAAAAAAAAAGAAAAAAAAGAAAAAAAAAGCTAAAAGAGAACGAAAAAAAAAAAAAAAAGAATACGAAGTCATCGAAGCTTCCTATTGTGAGTGCTTCATCCTCTGTATGTTTGTTAGGTTTAAAAAAAAAAAAAAAAAAAAAAAAAAAAGAAAAAAAAAAGGAAACCAACGATTTAATTATTGGAACACTTATTAACATCAGATATAAATATTTTTAGATACACATCGTTCAGACGACGAATATAATATTGTCCATGTGAAAAATCTTTTGGACTTATTTTTATTTGCTGTGATACATGACAGTTCCTGTCATGTACGCAAGACAAAAGTAAAAACTGGACGAGATCGAGGACGGAGAGTGGGGGTAATGAATTTGCAACGCGCATGCGCTTCGAAAGAAGTGGGGATGAAATACATGAAAAACGTAAGAAATGATATTAGATAATAAAATAATCGTCGATATAGTATATAGTTTGTTTTTTAATCATAAACATTTATTATCCATAGAAATGTTTTATTTAGTTTATTTATGTAATAACAAGGGAACGAAAAAAGAAGAAAAAAAAATGTATCATTTTAAAATGTGCAACGATTTGACGAGCGTATTTTGAACAAATCTTATCCTTAATAATTTCAAGACACAATCGTCGTATTTAATACAAACGACATATGAAGAAAATTACGAAATGTTTTTTTTTTTTTTTTTTTTTTTTTTTGAGTGATCGAGAAAAGTTCGTAGATAATTTCAAAAAAAGAAAAAAAAAATCGATAACTCCTTTCGTACGACAATTTAATTTGACCTTTTTCTTTTTTATTTTTTTATTTTTTCATTTTTTTTCTTTTTTTTGCAGATTGTAAAACAACGATACAAGGACGTCAATGTACGATATCAAATATCTTTTGTATGAATTTTATCGATAATCGTTATCACAACGTGACTTTTGACCTAATTGACTATAGAAGAAAGTTTTCAATGATGAGTAAAGAGATAAATTTCATTTCGAAACGCACGCTTTTTATCATTCGTTTTCAATCGTGGGTCTGTATATATTTGTGCGTGTGTGAGTTTGTCTGTGTATATATATATATATATATTTATGTGTACACATATATGTGTGTGTGTTTGTGTATATATATATATATATTTTTTTTTTAATGTGTGTATATATATACGTTTGTGTGGTTTTTGTGTGTTTGTGTAATCGTAAGAAAGATTTTCCGACTTTCTCATTCCCAGAGATCTTTTCACAAAGAATGGAAAATAATGATTTTCTTTTGATCATAATATTTTCTCAAGGATACGAATAAACCATAATGGCATAAGTTGATTTCACCTTGTTTTTATTAATTACTTTCACGACTGACGCATTGCAGAAAGTATTATTATTATTATTATTATTATTATTATTATTATTATTTAATCAAGAGATTGTTGATTAAAAAAAAATGACCAAAATGAAATTTTTTGAAGGATGAATAAAATTGCGATGTATATATACGAGATATGTGTATGTCTCTGTGTGTGTGTGTGTGTATGTGTGTGTACATATAAATTCTGATCGATGTAAATCTTTCGATAGATCATTTCCTCCATTTTTTTTTAATTCTTATTTACTTTCTTTTTTTTTTTACTTTAAATTAAAAAAAAAAAAAAAAAAAAGGGATTCTTTTAAATTAAATTAAAAAATTTTTGATTCAATGCTTTAAAATTTTATTCTAAATTTTTTATTTTAAATCGATTTAAAAATTTTTTTTCTTTTTAAAATAATGTTTCGAAGAGCTTCATATATATATATATATAT
The DNA here is from genome assembly GCF_050613455.1 of Vespa mandarinia. NCBI lineage: Eukaryota > Metazoa > Arthropoda > Insecta > Hymenoptera > Vespidae > Vespa > Vespa mandarinia. The sequence continues at coordinate 1,864,699 of NC_140834.1, read as the reverse complement.
ATATATATATATATATATATGTTATTTAGAAAAAAGATTTAGTAAGATCGAAGTTTAGAGATAAAGATCTATAGATCAATTTCGTTATTCGTATTTAATACGTTCATGTGAATATTGATATCGATCTTATTCGAGTATTATATTTTTTATATAATTTGATAATGACGTATTATAAAGATCAAGATTAAGATCTATATTAAAAGATAATGTTTGAAGGTGATCATAAACTGGATGATCAGTTGATAACATTTTCTATATCATGTAAAATTAAAATTGTTTAATGTTAAATTAAAGAAAAGATTGAAAATAAATATTAATATCGGACGTCATTAAATCTATTATGATCTATAGATCATGAATTGGATCACCACACTAAACTGTAATGATGATGAAAAAAAAAAAAAAACAATAAGAAAACAAGAATAAAAAATTGAATGATTCTAAAATTAATATTAATAACGATCTCATTTAAGATCATTTCTTAAAATATTATGATCGCCAGATCATAAACTGGATCATCGATTCATAACAGAGAGATTTATGATGATGATAAACAAAAGAGTAAAAAAATTGAATGATTTTAGAATAAATATAAAAATCAATTATTTTTTTTACGTAAACGATGATCTATAGATTATGAACTGGATCATGAGATGATAATACTGAAATATATAATGTTAATGAAGAAATCATATAAAAATTAATAATATTAACGTTAATCATATAAGATCATATTTAAAATAAATGAAGATCTATAGATTATGAACTAGATCATAATTTAATGATATTTATATACTATGATGATAAAGTAGGAAGAAAAGAAAAGAAAAAACCGATTAATTTAAAAATCTATTATATAAGATCATTTTTCAGTGTAATTATGATCTATAGATCATGGGAGTGGATTTGTTAGCTGATAATATTGATACGTATAATAATTATAAAAAAGGAGGATAAACAATTATTAATTCAAAAATTAATGATTCAAATATTATTTTTAAAATAAATGATCTATAGATATTTTTTTTTTCGAATAAATGATATGTATTAACAAATAATGATCTATAGATCTATTAGATCATTTATTTGAAAAAAAAACCTGTAGATCATGTTAATATATATTTTATGATGATAAAAAACAAAACAAAAAAAAAGACAAATAATTTAAAAATCGATCATATTAGATCATTTCTCTGACAAATTATGATCCATAGATTCTAAATTGGATCATCAATTGATAACAATGACATATATAATGGTCGTAAAAAAGAGGATAAAAATAACAATAATTGACAAAATTAATGATGCAAGATAACTTCTCAAAAAAATGATGATCTATATATAGATCATCAAATAGATCATTATTCAATAATAACAATATATAAACATATATTTTTATGAAAAATAATCTCGTATCATTAACTTTTTAATTATTCCTTTCATTTATCATCTCATTTACGATCATTATATATTTCAATATTATCACCCAATGATCCAATCTATGATCTATAGAACATAATTTGTAAGAAAGATGATCTTATATGATCGAATTTCTAAATTACTCCTTTTTTTTCCTTCCTTTCTATTTTATCATCATAACATATAATATGTTATAAAATAATATTAAATATTTATGATCTATAGATCATCATTTATTTAAAACATATCTATATATATATATATATATATATATATATATATATATACGTATCTGTATATATAAAAAAAAAAAAATAAATAAATAAATAAATAAATAAAATAAAAGAAAAGTTAGAAAACTCGTATAGATAATTACGATCTTAATGTTAGAACTGGATCGTAATGTATTATCGATTAATATAAGTTGAAGATTTAGTTTGATAAATGATCGAGAGTGCTGACTTACCAAGCATCTTGCTTAGATCGGCGTTGTGAAGATCAGGATTCTCGTCGGCCAATTTCTTGCGCTCGACCTTTGCCCAGACCATGAAGGCGTTCATCGGACGACGTATCCGTTGTTCCTTCAGGCTACGTTGCGCTGTACTGCCAGGATGGCACATCTTCACTCCTGTGGGAATCGGTGAGATTCCTTGTTGATAGTCTAAGGATGGTCCCGATGCTAACCAGGACATGTCTTCCAAACGTTGCTGTGCCGGTCCACTCAACATCCCCGGTATCTAAATTATGAATTAATTTATTTCTTGAAATTTCTACAAATTTTTTCTTTTGTTACTATTATTATTATTATTATTATTATTATTATTATTATTATTTTTATGATTATTATTATTATTATTTTTATGATTATTATTATTATTATTATTATTATTATTATTTTTATGATTATTATTATTATCATTATATTCGTTATTTGTCGTACTAAGAGATTTATTTTTTTTGGAAATTGATTTAAAAAAATGAAACATGAAAAAGACGAAGGAAAAATGTGTATTATTTATTGTTTTTATTTATCTTTTTCTCGCTTATCATATTCTCGATATTTAAATGACGAATTATTTATTATTTCATTTGTTGTTCCTATTATTATTATTATTATTATTATTATATTTGTAATTTGTCGTCTAAGAGATTTATTCGTTTTGAAAAATTTTTTTTTTTACTCTATTGAATAAATTTTTTTTTTTTTACTCTATTGAATAAAAGAGATAATGTGCCTTGTCATTCAAATTCTATATACGCTCACACACACACACACACACACACACATATATTAAGATTTAATTGAATTATTTAAAAATAAAATTTATTGCTTTTATTTGTTCTTTTTATTTTTTCTTTTTTTGTTTTGAGAAATTGAAATTAAGAATTAAATTGATGATTTTTCAAATACGATGATTATATTATTACTATTATTGCATTATATTTGTTATTTGTTGTTTAGAAAATTTATTCATTTTGAAAATTAATACAAAAGAGTAGAAACAAAAAAATCAGATCTGCGAACTGAGTCATTTATTGTTTTTATTTATCTTTTTCTCACTTATCATTCTTGGTATTTAAATGGCGAATTAATTATTATTTTTATTGTTGTTATTATTATTATTATTATTATTATTATTATTACTATTATTTTTATTATTATTATTTTTATTTTTTTTTTATTATTATTATTTTTTTTTATTTCTATTATCATATGTATTTTATTTGTCATTTAAGAAATTTATTTATTTTGAAAATTGATTGAAAAGGATAAAAAAAAAAGAAAAGAAAAAGAAGAATAGAATACGTGTCTGTCATCCAAATTCTATATATGGAGAATTAATATTATTTAAATTAATATATATATATATATATATATATTATATATATATATTATTATTATTATTATTATTATTATTATTACTATTATTTTTATTATTATTATTTTTATTTTTTTTTTATTATTATTATTTTTTTTTATTTCTATTATCATATGTATTTTATTTGTCATTTAAGAAATTTATTTATTTTGAAAATTGATTGAAAAGGATAAAAAAAAAGAAAAGAAAAAGAAGAATAGAATATGTGTCTGTCATCCAAATTCTATATATGGAGAATTAATATTATTTAAATTAATATATATATATATATATATATTATATATATATATTATTATTATTATTATTATTATTATTATTATTGATAATAGTAATGTTATTATAATCTTAATAATAATATTATTGTTATTAATTTTATTTTTATTATTATATTAATTATCAGTCGTTTAAGAAATTTTATTCATTTCGAAAATTGATTCAAAAGAGCAAAAGACATATTTATTATTCAAATTATTATTGACATAATTATATATCCCGAATTTAACATGAAAAAAAAGAAATTAGAAATGAGACAAAATTATAAAAGAGAAAAAAAATAGTTCATACTAGTTAGTATAAATTATTCTATTTTTAATTATATTATATATAATAACAATAAATAGAAATCTGATATATATATATATATATATATATATATATACAAAATTTATATTTTCAATTTAACATAAAAAAATAGAGGATAAAGAATATGAAAAGAAAAACAATAATCTTCATTTGTTATTATAAATAATTAACCTCTAATATATGCTATATATCATAAAAATAAATAAAATTTCATATATATATATATATATATATATATATATATATATAAATGAAATGAAATAAAATACATATATAAATCATATTCCTAATTTTGAATATAAAAAAAAAAGTCTTAAATCTCTTTACACAATATCAATTTAACAATTCAAATCTATCAAATATAACCTTAAAGTCGAACATTCAATTTTACCTTTGACACGTAATAACAAGTCCCCATCTCTACCAATATAACGATTATATTTCTCAAACAATAACAATAATAATAAATAGTCAAATCTAATAACAATAATAATCGATATAAATCGCTTTCTAGAAATAAACCATAAGCGTAGGTGTTAGATGGATACATATAGGGTGGACCAAAAGTCATTAGACGTATTCAAAGATTTTTTTAAAAATAGATATATAAAAATTCGATTATTCGCAATTAAGATGAGTTAGATTAATTTAATTCGAACGAATTACGAAAACTATCTTTTTAGATTTGTGATATTAGAGAAATTCTAATCGTTAATTTAATAACATTTAGATAAACGTTTGAATTTAATATTTAATATAACCTCGTAAGATTTGGCCCATCTAATGATTTTCGACCTGATTCTATGAAGAATCGTCGT
>NC_140834.1:1850000-1855000 GCF_050613455.1 Vespa mandarinia | reverse complement strand
ACGTAAGATGTAAACCGTAAACGTAAGACGTAAAATGTAAACCGTAAACGTAAGACGTAATATATAAACCGTAAACGTAAAACGTAAAATGTAAACCGTAAAAGTAAGACGTAATATGTAAACCATAAAACGTAAGACGTAATATTTAAACAGCGAACGTAAGAAGTAAGAGGTAAACCATAAACGTAAGATGTAAGATGTAAGATGTAAAACGTAAAAGTAAGACGTAAAATGTAAACCGTAAACGTAAGACGTAAAATATAAACCGTAAACGTAAGACGTAAAATATAAATCGTAAACGTAAGACGTAAAGAATTATATATAAAATCATACGACGTAAAATGTAAACTAAATGTAATACGTAAAACTTAAATGCAAACGTAATACGTAATAAGTATAACGTAAGGCATAAGACGTAAAACGTAAGATATTCTGACGATTTAACATAAATATTAATGACATTTACCGTGTTTTTTTTTTTCTTTTTTTTTTCTTTTTTTTTTTATTGTTAGTCAAATTAGTAAAACATTTCGAAGTTATTTTGAGGGCATATATTATTTCAGTGGGGAGGATTGGAGGAGGGGAGGCCTAGGGGATTGAAATAACATGACTGATTTATATGCAGAATAAATCGAATTGAATTTAATTCCGATAATATCTCTTTTGATATTAACAATAGAAAATAATTTCTAATGGGATAAATTTGATCGATTCAAAAGGATCGATATAATAAGGGTAATTTTTTTTTTTTTTTTTTTTTTTTTTTTTTTTGTAATATGGTGGTAAATGGCGTTTCTTTTTTTTTTTCTTTTTTTTTTTATTCCTTTTTTTTTTATGGAACAATCTTTCTATTTTTTTTTCTATGAACATTGCAGACCAAATAGTGAAGAATTCGAATTATTATTATTATTATTATTATTATTATTATTATTATTATTATTATTATTATTTGCGATAATTATTAATGAAAATATTTTACGTATATATTCAATTGAATATTATTTATATATTTAATCATATTTATTATTATCATTCATTTACGTTATCATATAAACTATTTCAATTCTATAATTTAATTCTATTCTAAAATTAAAAAAAAAAAAAAAAAAGAAAAAAAAAATAAAGAAAGACTCTTACGTTGAGATAAAATTCGTGTAATTTTTTTTTACCTTCGAAGAATGGTTCAAATAATTCCGTCAAGAAAAAGTTCAAATAATTCCGTCAAATAATTTCTAATCTCAATTTTATCGTTTAACAATCATTCATCGTCGTTCGACGAATTCCCCGTACGAATACAATTTCAATTATTTCAATTATTTCATTCAATTCCATTGTTCGATTCCAATCAAAAAAAAAAAAAAAAAAAAAAAGAAAAAAAAAAAGGAAAAAAAAAGAAAAGAAAAAAAAGAAGAGGAAGAAGAAGAAGAAAAAGAAAGCCGGCCAAAAATTTCCAACCTCAATTTGCCCGTAGACCGATCGTTCTTAATAAATTAACAAATCATCGTCATTGTTTCGTTTTAATGTCTGAACATAAAGGAATTGGTCTCCTTCCAGAAACGGTAAAGAAGTTCTTTGAAGAAGCCACCGGCTTGGTTGGAATCTTGATACCCTTACTTCCCCGTCCCCATACCAGTCCCCATAGCTAGTCCCAGCCCCACCTCATCCCTCACCTCACCTTAACCCCCATCAATGGCGTCATATTAATATTTTCGATACGAGTACGAAGCTCATTGCATTACCAGTTGGAAACTGCTTCCTCTAAGCTCTCACCATCTCTCTCTTTCTCTCTCTCTCTCTCTATATCTCTCTATCTCTCTCTCTCTTTCTCTCTCTCTCTCTCTCTATATATATATATATATATATCTCCCTCTTTCATTCTCTCTTCTTCGGTGCAATCACCCCACATGAATCATTAAAGAAACAATGCTGAAGGCAGTGGCGTATCTATCATAAGCGTGGGTGGTGGCGCAGCTGCGCCGAGAGCGAATCCGAGGGAATCCTGTTGCTCAACTCCGACGCAGGATACGCGATTTTCTTATTCTCGATCTATCTATTTATTTATCTATATATCTTTCTTTTGTGTCTGTGTGTATTCTGTGTGCGTGTGTGTGTTGTGTGTTGTGTGTATTGGTTTTGTATATAAGATGGGTCCTATCAACGGGACCCGTTATTGTAAAGGATCATCATCGTTTCTTCTTTCATCATGATAATTTTACAATACGTCCTATCGATGAGAATTATTTTTGTTCCTTTTTTTCTTTTTTTTTTTTTTTCCTTTTTTTTAATTCTCGTCTCGAAGCAAAGGAAAAATGGAATAAATGGAAGAAAAATGTTGATTTTTTCTTTTTTTTTTTTTTTTTTTTTTTTTATATATATATATAAAATCGTATATCAATACTCGTAAATAAATCTGTAAGGTGATGTCTTTCATTTTTTGTTTGGGTTTTTGTGTTTTTTATACTTATATGTGTATATATATATATATATTTTTTTTTTTTTTTTTTTTAATGAATTTTGTTTTTTTTTCCAATCTTTCTTTCATCACGATAATTTTACAATACGTCGTATCGATGAGAATTATTTTTGTTTCTTTTTTTTTGTTTTTTTTTTTTTTTAATTCTCGTTTCAAAGCAAAGGAAAAATAGAATAAAAAGAGACAAATGTTGATTTTTTTTTTTTTTTTTTTTTTTATATAAAAAATCGTATATCAATACTCGTAAATAAATCTGTAAGGTGAGGTTTTTCATTTCTTGATTTTTTATACATATATATGTGTATATATATATATATTTTTTTTTTGTTTTAAGTTTTCCTTTTTTTCCATTTTTTCCTTTTTAATTAAGTAGTTTTATATAAAAATGAAAAAATATTTCAGTTGTTCTCGTAAAAAAAAAAGGAAATATATATATATATATATATATATATTTATTTATTTATATATTTTCAATAAATTTTTGATAAATTAATTTCGTAAGATGAACTTTTTTAGTATCATTATTTTTATTTAATTATTTTATATTCTTTTTTCTTTAAGAAAAATTTCTCCACTATTTTTATAATTATATTGTTTTGTATACAAAAAAAAATTTCGATGGCAAAAATTTTCTAAAAAAAAATGATATATATAATATATATATATATATATATATAAAAAGCTTTGGTAAAAATGTTTTTTGATTAAAAATATTTCTTCGTATATATAATAAGAAAAACATTAAGGAGCAGTAAAGAATTTAATCGAAAATTACATTTAAAAAATTTTTTCGATGTTACTTTCAAAATTACCGCTGAAATAATTTCATGTGAAAAGAATTATTAACATGATATAGATAACCTAATCCATAATCCATTGTTTACTCTTTGATTGTATATTTTATCTTTAAGTATTACAAATTAAGTATTACAATTAAAGTTTTAAAAAATTAATTCAAATGTAAATTTAATCTTGTAACTTTCTAATCTTATTTATTACTTTTTAAATGTCAATCTTTTTTCTTTTCTTTATTTTTTTTTTTTTTTTTGATTTCTTAAAAGAGAACATTTTTGTTTTTCATTCATTCTTCTACTAATTGATTTTGCAACTTTTTCAAATTTCCTATTTACACGTTAATTTACAATTTCAATTTCGTGATAATCCTGGAAAATTTTATTTGTATTTTTCCAAAAAGACCGTGAAAAAAGAAAGCTTTCGAATTAACATCGTTTGTATGTAAAACAATCTACGTAATCCAATTAAATCCTCCTAATATCTGATGTTTTAAATGGAAGAATAAAGATGGATAGAGAAAAGCGTAAAATACAAACAAAACAATAATACAAACAAAACAAAAGAAAAGAAAAAAAAGAAGAAGAGACAAAAAAAAAGAAAACATTCAAAATTCCTCCTAAATCACGTCTCTTCCCTTTTTTTCTTTCCTTTTACCTTTTTCCTTTTATTTTTCCTTATATTTTTTCCTTTTATTTTATTTTATTTTATTTACTTTTTTTTTTCTATACGAGCGTATCGAAGAATAAGGACTAAGGAATAAGAACTAAGGAATAAGGAATAAGGAATAAGGAATAAGGAATAAGGACTGAGGAATAAGGACTAAGGAATAAGGACTAAGGAATAAGGAATTAGGACTAAGGTATAAGGAATAAGGAATAAGGACTAAGGAATAAGGAAGAAGGAATGAAAATAAAAAAAAAGAGGAAACTAACATCTTCCGATGAATTAACAAATTTATTAATTAGTAATTAATAAATGTAATTGTTAAATTTTATTTTTATTTTTATAATAAGGCCATGAAAAAGAAGTTTTCAAATTAACAACGTCAAAAACATACGTAATCCAAATATAAAAATAAGAATGAGGAATAAGTAATAAGGAATAAGGAATGAGAAATAAGAAATAAGAAATGAAGAATAAGGAATGAGAATAAGGAAAAAAAAAAGAAAAAAAAAGAAAAAGGAAGAAAAAAGGAAACTAACATATAACAAGGAATTTACAAATTTACTAATTAACAGCTAATGAATTCATTGTTAAAATATTAAAATATTATAATCGTAGTTTCGAACGTGTATCTCATTAGTTTTCTCACCGTACGAATTCAATTGTAAAATATCGATCGATTATATGTATATGCGAACGGTGTATAAACCTATCGAATTCATTTATTACATCGAAGCATGCAAATGGTACCCATTGTCATTGGCAATCATTATCGAATGCTATCTTATTTAACTATGGCACCGATAACACACAATACCTGTTCTAAAATTTCAACTGTTCGTTCCGCATACGAAGAGACGTGCCGTACGAAGGACGAATTCGTGTTATTTCGTTATAACGGATCGGATCGGATCGGATCGGATCGGTTCGGTTAGGATCTTTTTTATTAGTCAATTATTAAGTTATTGTGATACTATGGTAAGTAATATTATAATTTTTATATAGCAGATAAAAAATATTGTATCAAGTGATAAAGTCAAAAGTATAGGTTGCCATTGCAGTGAAAAAA
>NC_140834.1:1832500-1842500 GCF_050613455.1 Vespa mandarinia | reverse complement strand
ATTGTTTTATTTTTTAATTCGTTGTTATTGAAGTTTATCAAAATGGCCGAATTGTTTCACTTATTTATATTTTTTTACATTTTAGCTTGCCGATATTGGAGTTCACTAAAATTGAGAAATTTTTCCAAATTATTTATTTTTTCTTTTTTCTTTTTCTTTTTTTTTTTTTTTTTTTTATACGATAGATATTTCGATTCATCAAAAATGGCAGAACTGATTTATTTATTAATATTTATATTTTTTATTTCGTTAATATTGCTTTCTTGAAAATGACGAAAGCAAAAAAGAGACTGTTTTATTATTGCTACTTATATTATTATTATTATTATTATTATTATTATTATTATTATTATTATTATTATTATTATTATTATTATTATTATTTTATTTGATCGATATGAATATTTCAAAATAGTAAAAGTATTAAGAAAAAAAGCCTTTTGTTATTTAATTTTTTAATATACTAATATTAATATAATAATTATTTAATTTTTTATAAATATATATATATATATATTTTTTTTTCTATCATTATTATCTTGTCGACATTATGTTCACCAAAATGGCGTCCTTCCTTCAATTTGTTTATTTATTTATTCACTCATTTATTATTATTATTTTTTTTTCTGTACAAGTACGTTTACCAAAATGGCCGAAAGCATTCGGAAAATCTTTCGTAGCTTTATTTATATTAATTAATTTATCATTATATTTATTTTCATTCAAGTACATACAAAACCAAAAAATGTCCGTTCAACTGATTAATAACTAATAATCAATTAATTCATTAATATCGTCGTACAATTTATATATTTGTCTATTTATTTATATCGTCGTCATTACGTTCACCAAAATGGCGAAATTAGTAATTGAATTTTCTTCAAGTATTTTTTCATTCAATTTTTCTCTCTCTCTCTCTCTCTTATTTTTTTTTTATTTTTATTTATTTTTTTCTTATCATTAAAATGGCAATGATCACGTAAAGTAATCTTGTTCTTTTTTTTTTTATTTTTTTAATTTCCTTTTTTCCCTTCTTCATTCTCTTTTCTCTTTGAAACGATAATAAAAATTCTCGAAGATGAGAGAGTAAGAGAAAAAAAAAAAAAGAAATATTTCATCGAAGTGCAACGACGTACATACATACATACGTAGAAAAATCGCATAATGAATAAATATAGGGAATCGTTTATCGAATTATTGATGTTACAAGTCGCATAATCGATGTTTACGAATTGAGCTTCTTGTTTCAACGACGGGATTAGTATTACGAGAGCCCCGATGATTAATAAAACCATAATAGGATTTCATTTGATTTAGTATGCTAACAATAATCCCATGCAATACAATTAACTGTTTGTTATTTTTATTCGAGAAAATTATCGTTCTGAATTATATAATCATAATATGACGGCGTATAGATTTTTTTAAAGCATTTTTATTTGTATATAACAATTATTTAATTATTTAATTATTTAATTATTTGATTAATTTAATTAATTTAATTAATTTAATAAAAATTATCATAGATTAAATTAAATCCATAAAATAAAAAATAACAATAACAACAACTACAATAAACGACAACAATAATAATATTAATAATAATAATAATAATAATAATAATGATGATGATGATGATGATGATGATGATGATGATAATGATAATAACGATACGCTATTGTAAATTTAATCAATTCAATTAATTAATCAATTATAATTAATAATGTTTTGTTCGCGTTATAATTGAAATTATTTATCGATTGGCGTAATTTATGAGATCGAAATATTTCTATTATACATTTGAATATAATTGAATAATTGAATGATTTTTTTTTTTAATATAATTGATGGTTGAAATAATATTATGATAATATATATATATATATATATATTATTTTTTTTCGTTTTCTTATAATCGATATAATTAATTGATATATACATATTTATATACATAGGGTATATGTATATACACTGCATGTATATATTTATATACACATACACACATATATATATACGTGTATATAAAAAAAGAAAGAAAAAAAAGGACACCAAGTAAGAATATTTCAATAGTGATGAAAATAAATTTGGAGACTGTTCGCGTTTCGTTAAAAAAAAAAAGAAAGAAGAAAAAAAGGAAAAAAAAGAAAAAAGAATTTTTTAAAAATCCATCATCTCCATATTAACATAAAGTAGAAAAAGGAAAAAGAAATCCAAATAAAAAATATTTTGAGAATCGAACGTTATTATAAAAAAAAAAAAAAAGAATAAAAAGAAAAAAAATTAAAAAAAAAAAAAATATTTTTTTAATGAATTTATATATGGGGCTAGTGAAATATTATTGAGATGACCTGAATTAAAAAAAAAAAAAAAAAAAAAAAAATATAGAAAACGAAAGAAAGAAAAAATAAAAAAAAGAATCAATTAATCCTTCCCACTAATCCTTTTCTTGCTTATTTTATTCGAATTACAAAAAATGAACGATTTTTATAATCGTCCAAAAGCAAACTTTCTATCCAATCGAATTATTCATTTAAAATGTTTTAACTTGAATTATTTATTCCCTTTTATTTTTAATATTTCTCCAAACCAATATATACATATACATATATACATATATACATATTATATACAAATTAAATAAGAAAAAAATAATTTACTTCAAAAAATTCATTTTAAATGATTAATGATTAAGACGAATAAAAGAAAAAAAAAAAAAAAAAAAAAAAAGAACTTATTCCCCTCCTACCGCATCACCCCTCCCCCCCACCAAACCCCTTCGCAATAATTTCATCCTACTCAACCAATCATATCTTGTTTATTTTCGAATTTCTTGACGAAAAAAAACAAAAAAAAAAAAAAAAACAAAAAAAGACAAAATGATTTACGTGAAAAAATATAATAGTCATCGTCCGACGAATCTTATGTACACATATACACGTATGTATTTATGTATATATGTATGTACATATGTATATATGTATGTATGTATGTATACGTACATATATACGTATGGATGGATGAATGTATATATGTACATATGTATGTATGTATGTATTTATGTAAGAGTACATATTTACCTATATATATATATATATATATATATATATATATATATATATATATATATGTATCTGTAAGCTGGATGTTTTTAGAATTAAATATCGTGACGAAGAATTCCGCGATCCATGCGACGGACAAGAATCATCGAATGGAACCACATGGAACGATTATAATGAACATGATTCTTCACTGCACGATATTTCAACGCTATTTCAAATTTTAAATTATTTTATATATAACAATAATAATAATAATAATAATAATAATAATAATAATAATAATAATAATAATAATAATAATAATAATAATAACAATAATAATAATAATAATAATAATAATAATAATAATAATAATAATAATAATAACAATAATAATAATAATAATAATAATAATAATAATAATTGTAATAATAATTGTAATAACAATTATGATGATAATAATAATAATGACAAAATATCCATTAATTCTTTTTTCTTTCTTTTATTTTGCATTTTTTCTTTGACTTTCCTTTATGTCCTTTTGAATTTTCTTTTCTCTTTTCCTTTTTTTCATTTTTTTTCTTCTCAGTTTTTTTCTTTTCAGTTTCCTTTTTCTCTCTCTTTCTTTCTTTCTTACGATCAAAAAGTTCTTCCTAAATATTTTGCCAATCAAAGGAATATGTATATATATATATATATATATATACAAATTATATTACTATATATAACTTATTATTATATATAATCATTGATAATATACATAATATTATTATTATTATTATTATTATTATTATTATTATTATTATTATTATTATTATTATTATTGTTATTATTGTTATTATTACATATAACATTATTATTATATATTATTATATATTTATATTATACTAAATTAAATTATATGTGATAATAATCATATATATATTATACTATATATATATATATATATATATATATGATTATTATCATATATAATTTATTATTACTATATATATTATATTATACATATTATATTATATTATTATTATTATTATTATTATTATTATTATTATTACTATATATATATATATCTATATTATTATATATATATTATATATATATATATACTATATATATATATTATTATTATTATTACTATATATATTATATTATTATTATTATATATACTATATATATCTATATTATTATTATTATTATTATTATATATAATTCGTGTTATTATATACAATATTATATTATATATTATATATTATTATTATTATTATTATTACATATAACATTATTATTAAATATTATTATATATTTATATTATACTAAATTAAATTATATATGAAAATAATCATATGTATATTATGATAATAAACCTATATATATATATATATATATATATATATATATATATATATATATATATGATTATCATATATAATTTATTATTGCTATATATATATTATATATATTATTATTATTATATATAATTCTTGTTATTATATACAATATTATATTATATAATATACATACATATATATACATATATATTTATATATAGACATATGTCTATACATTTTTCTAGATAATTTATTATATATTAATTATATACAAATATTTCTAAAAACTTTATTATAAATTAATTACACACGTCCATATATATATATATATATATATATATATATATATATACATACGTATGTAATAAATTTTAATATACTATTATCTAAAATATATTGACGTGTCAAATTATTCGCTGTATAACGTAATAATTCACGACGACATATAGATTCGTGTTTAGAAATTACTCACATGTCATACATCAGAAGGCTAATCACTATGTCTCCTACTCACTACCTATTTGATTTTACGTAATTATAGATATATCCTTGAAGTTAATAAAAACGTTAGTCGCCTAACGACCGACGGGCCTGTTTATCACGAATAAAACATATATTTCGATACGTATAACATAAACAACAACTGACGGTTATTAATTATTTGCAAGGAACAGAATAAAAATGGAAAAAAAAGAAAAGGAAAAGAAAAAAGAGGAACAACAGGAAAAATTAAAAATAAGAAAAAAAAAAAAATAAGAAAAAGAATATAGATAAAAATAAAATTAATATCGAAGAGAATAGTATAATCTAAAATTATCGTGTTTGCGCTTATAGATTCCGGATGATCGAAGTTTGTTTCAGTTTCAAGGACAAATTATCGCGATCTATGATCCATGATAGATCCTAGAAAGATTCATTCAAGTGTTCTTATCTTACCATGCCGAGGAAATACGGGAATTCCGAAGGTGTATATATATATATATATATATATGATTTTTATTGTAGATAATTAGAGAAGAAAAGGAAAAAAGAAAGACAAAAAAAAAGAAAAAAAAAAAAAAAGAAAAAAAGTTACGACAAATCTATTTTTCAAGATGAAATCTTTCTTTTCCTATTTCTTTCTCCTTCATTCAAACAGAGATAAACAAAGGTTTTATTTATTTCATTTTTTATAAACTCTCACGCGAACGAATAAATTTATAAGCATATAATTTCATTGGAATTTTTATTAATCAATTAAAAATTAATCTTTTCTTATTGTTAAATCAATATTTTACTTTTCATTCATACATTTTATTTCATTATATATATATAATACTTTCGTCATTGTTTTAATTTAAATAATTAAATCAACGTTTCTACTTTGAAAATTTTTTTACTTGGAAATTTTTTCTAATTAAAATATTAAATAATAATAATTAATGAATAATAAAAAATAAATGATGATAATAATAATAATAATAATAATAATAATAATAATAATAATAATAATAATAATAATAATAATAATAATAATTCGTTCGATATTCTTTTATGAATTTTGTTTATCCTATTATTAAAATACATTATATTTCTAATAATTAATTTCGTTGATTAATATTCAATTATATAATTATAATAATATGTAGTTTAAATTAAATACAATAAAGCGTACGAATTGTAAAATAATAATTTCTGTCGTAATTATAATAATTAATTTTGATAATTAATACACGTGAACCGATATAATAATTAATCTGTTAATAATAAATTATCATAATGCATTTTCAATAATTATTTTTTGAAAATTAATATATCATGATTTAAATAATTAATCTCATCGATTAAATATATTGCAATGATAATTATTATTATTTATGTTAATTTAATCACAAAATGCGTCAATGTTTATTACAAAGGATAATAAATGAGATAAATGAATAAATAAATAAATAAATAATTAACTAAGTCCATATATTCAAGAAAAAAAAATATATATATATGTATATAAATGAAAAATAAATGTCACGTTTATTTAATCAAAATGGAAACAATTTTTCAAGAAAGAAAAAGTTACAAACAATTGATTCATTGAAGAAAGTCATAATAAAAAAAAAAAAAAAAAAAAAATAATAATAATAATAATAATGATAATTAACAATAATTTATGAAATATAAAAAGAAAAGAAAAAACGAACAAAAGTTTTTTATAAAAATTTGCAAACAAAGAAAAAGTCAATAACAATTTTAACGACTCAGAAAAAAGAAATAACAATAATAATAATAATAAAAAAAAAGACATAGTAATAATAATAATAATAATAATAAAGAAAATAATAAAATAGAATGTAATAAAATGGAAATGTAAAGAAAGGAAGGAAGAAAGAAAAAAAAAAGAAAAAGGAAATAAGAAGACAAAGAAACGAAAAAAAAAGAGAGACGAAAAAAAAGCCAATAAGAATGAAAGATCATAAAATGATAAAATCATTAATAGTGATAATAATTAAAATGACAGAAGCAAAAAAGGAAATTGAGGTAATGTCAATGTCGAGGACATTGAAAGAAAAGAAAAAAAAAAAAAGAAAAAAAAAATATGAAAAAGGAATCAAGAAGAAAACGGAGAAGAAGTTGGACGAATGAAAAATGAAAAGGAAAAATAAAAATAAAAATAAAAATAAAAATAAAAATAAAAATAAAAATAAAAATAAAAATAAAAATAAAAATAAAAATATTTTTTTTAAATGAAACAAAACGAAATAAAAATTGCAAAGAGCAATGTATAACTTTATTAAGAATTTTTTTTTATTCTTTGTTTCTTTTCTTTTTTTTTTTTTCTTTTTTTTTTCTTTTTTATCTTTCTTTCAATTAAACAAAACAAAATAAAAATGTAAAAGAGTAATATACAAAGAGGGAATAAAAATTTTTTTTAATTAAATCAGAACGAAAGAGAAAATTTTGTTAAGCGACGTGAAACGAGATAAAAGTGGAAATTAAATGGAATAAACGTCGTAATAAAGAGAAAAGTATTAACGTGGAAGAAAGGAAAGGAAGAAACAATTAGGATAGAAAAGTAAAGAAAAAAAAAAAAAGAAAAAAAAGAGATAGAGAAAAGAAAAGAAAAGAAATAAAATGAAAGACGAGAAAAGGGTAGTAGGAGAAAAAAAAGAAAAAGAGAGAGAGAAATAGCCAATAACAATGATCGATCGTAAAAGTAATCACTGGATAATAATCATTAGAAATAACAAAGATACAAATAATGAAAACACAAATAATGGAATTACAGCAAAAAAAAAAAAAAAAAAAAAGAAAAGAGAAGAAAAAGAAAAATGGTAATCGAAAAAACGTCGTCGTCGTCTGGCGTCGTCCTCGTCGTCGTCGTCATTTGGCGTCGTCGTCTGGCGTCGTCTGGCGTCGTCGTCTGGCGTCGTCTGGCGTCGTCGTCATTTGGCGTCATCGTCTGGCGTCGTCGTCATTTGGCGTCATCGTCTGGCGTCGTCGTCATTTGGCGTCATCGTCTGGCGTCGTTGTCGTCGTCTGACGTCGTTGTCATTTGGCGTCGTCGTCGTCGTCGTCATTTTGCGTCGTCGTCGTCGTCGTCGTCGTCGTCGTCGTCGTCGTCGTCGTCGTCGTCGTCGTCGTCGTCGTCGTCGTCGTCGTCGTCGTCGTCGTCGTCTGGCGTCGTCTTCATTTGGCGTCGTCATTTGGCGTCGTCGTCGTCGTCGTCGTCGTCTAGCGTCATCGTCGTCGTCGTCTAGCGTCATCGTCGTCGTCGTCTGGCGTCGTCGTCTGGCGTCGTCGTCATTTGGCGTCGTCGTCGTCTAGCGTCGTCGTCGTCGTCGTCTGGCGTCGTCGTCGTCGTCGTCTGGCGTCGTCGTCGTCGTCGTCTGGCGTCGTCGTCGTCGTCGTCTGGCGTCGTCGTCGTCGTCGTCTGGCGTCGTCGTCGTCGTCGTCGTCGTCGTCTGGCGTCGTCGTCGTCGTCGTCTGGCGTCGTCGTCGTCGTCGTCTGGCGTCGTCGTCGTCGTCGTCTGGCGTCGTCGTCGTCGTCGTCTGGCGTCGTCGTCGTCGTCGTCTGGCGTCGTCGTCGTCGTCGTCTGGCGTCGTCGTCGTCGTCGTCTGGCGTCGTCGTCGTCGTCGTCTGGCGTCGTCGTCGTCGTCGTCATTAGGCGTCGTCGTCGTCATCATTAGGCGTCGTCGTCGTCGTCATTAGGCGTCGTCGTCGTCGTCATTAGGCGTCGTCGTCGTCGTCATTAGGCGTCGTCGTCGTCGTCATTAGGCGTCGTCGTCGTCGTCGTCATTAGGCGTCGTCGTCGTCGTCGTCATTAGGCGTCGTCGTCGTCGTCGTCGTCGTCGTCGTCGTCGTCGTCGTCGTCGTCGTCGTCGTCGTCGTTTTTGTGCGAAATTGAAAAAAAAAAGAAATTAGAAAAAGACAAGAAAATAAAAGATGAAGAAAAAGAAAAAGAGTCAGAAAAAAAGAAAAGAAGAGAAGAAAAAGACGAAAAAAGGGTATAAGGGAAGGATCCTAAAAAGAAATAAAGGAAGGGATCCTAAAAAGACGATCCAAGGGGAAGGAACAAGAAGTAGAAAAAGGAAAAGAACGAGAGGAAAAGGAAAAAGAAAGAAGAGACGATAGAGACGTAAAAGCGAATGGGTGTCGTGTGTATCTGTATGTGTACGACAGAGAGAGAGAGAGAGAGAGAGAGAGAGAGAATCAAAAAGAACGGAGCTATCAGCGCAGAAGGAAATACATGGAACATTGGAGCATACGAGAGTAGCATAAATCATAGGACATAAAGCATAAAAGCGCATCCCACACGTCATTTTCTCGCTTACTCTTAAATGTATATATATATATATATATATATATATATATATATATATATATATATATATATATATATATATGAGAGGGGTGTCATCTTTGTTTTTTTTTTATTACTCTATCTCTCTCTCTCTGTCTCTCTGTCTTTCTCTCTCTGTCTCTGTCTCTTTCATTCTTTCTTTCATTCTCATACTTCTGTCTTTATATTTCTCTTTTCTTAATCGTTTCTTTCAACAGAATGACAATTTTATCGTCCATTTCTTTTGTATCTTAATAAGAAACGAAATTGGATTTAATTTGAATTCATTCGAACGTTTTAATGGGCCACCCGTTGGAATTCGTCGAGATAAGAGATAAAGATTGAAAATGAGGTAAGAATATGAAGTATGATTGTATATAGGAATTAAAATGCAGGACGGTATGTATGTGTATGTATATGTGTATGTATGTATGTATGTGTGTGTGTGTGTGTTGTATGATTTGATATAGATAAAAGAAAATAATAGAAAAGAATTGTATAGGGGATAAAAAAAGTGTGAAGGAAAGGGACGGATGATGAAATATGATAATGAACATTGGTAAGAATAAAAGAAATATAATGTTACTAAATTAAATAACAGTAAGAAAAAATATATATATGTATATATGTATATAAATATATAATATATAAATATATAAATATAAATATAATATAATATATAAATATAATATATAATATATAATATATAATAATATAATTATAATAATATAATATATAATTATAATATTATAATTATAATTTAAAGTAATTATAATTATAATTATAATATAAATTATAATAATATGTAATTACATAA
>NC_140834.1:1825000-1827500 GCF_050613455.1 Vespa mandarinia | reverse complement strand
GATAACGCAAAAAGATCGAACGATTTTCTCGTTCCATTGTCGCAAAGGAAGAGAGAGATAATATTTTCCTTCTTTTTCGATTTTTTTTTTTAATTTTCTTTTTTATTTATTTATTTATTTTTTTTTTTATTTTATTACGTTGACCGATCGACGTCGACATTTATAAAATATTCCGACCTACAAAATCGATTCGCGAGAAGAGAAAATCAACGTGTCATCGGGGCTATTCATTCGTTTCGACTTCCATTGTTATCGAACACTTCGTCGAGGTTCTCGATAAATCAAAATCGCGGTCGCGTGAATTCATCATCCGCGAACCGTTATAATCTCGTTTAATACGTTCAAAATTTTCTACAGTCATCGATAATCCCTTTTGTACTGTAATCCGATCGTTGATTCTTTTGGAATTCGATTACGTCATTCGATCGTCGCGTCGAATTCGAACAGATATTTTTCTCTTTTTTTTTTTTTTCTGCGTTGGATTAACAAACATGACAGATTTTCGATTTTCCATGTCATATATTTATATATCACTTTTTCTTTTATTTTATTTTTTCTTTTTTTTTTTTTTTCTAATCAAACTATCATTTTGTAAGATCGATTTTATTTGCTTGCAATACGATGACGTCACTCGTTGAATCCGGATAAATTATTTACGTTGGATTAACAAACATGGCGGATTTTCGAACGTATTCGATTTTACATAACCTACATTCTTTTGTTTTGTTTTGTTTTGTTTTTTTTTCTAATCAGGCAATCCTTTTGTAAGGTCGAATTAAAGTGTTTGTAATTCGTTGACGTCATTCGTCGAATCCAGACGGATTATTTATTAGGTTAAAAAATATGGCGGATTTTCGAACGTTTTCGAATTTATGATTGCGTTTTTCTGTTTTGTTTTCTTTTTTTTTCTGTCAGTTTTTACTTCTCTCTTTTTTTAATTTATTTTCATTCGATCGCCCAATCCTTTTGTAATATCGCATATATTTGTTTCTAATTCGATAACGTCATTCGCCGGAATCCGAATGGATTTTTTTCAGGTAGATAGGTTAACAAATATGGCGGATTTTCGAAAGTTTCTCATAAAGAACGTTTTTATATCTTTTTCTTTTTAATTTTCCTTTTTATTTATAATTATAAAAGGAAGAAAGAAAGAACGACCAAATTTCTTGTATCGATGTTGTTAATAAAAAAAAAAAAATTAATTTTGATCGTTCGATAATAGTCGATTAGAATACATTAGAAAAGAGTTCATTGAATTTCTCAAATTAAAAAAAAAAAAAAAAAGAAAACGTAAGAAAACGTAAGAAGGAAAGCAAAAATTATGATAATAAATTTATATGGAAAATAAAATAAATAAAAAATATATTACCAGATATTTACGTTATATATGAAACGTTGAAAAAGAAGGAAAAGAAAAATTGAAAAAAAAGAAAAAAAAAAACAAAAATTTAATCTGATTATTTAAAAAGTATTATAAATATATTTACGTGGCTCCATCGGAAAATTTCATTCGAATGAAGCGCGTAAGATAATAAAAAAAGAAGAAAAAAAAAGAAGAAGCAAAGAAAACGATTCAAAAAATCGACGAAAAAATAAACGAGAATACGAACAAGACGACGTTGTCGTATATATATCATTTCAAAAAAAAAAAAAAAAAAGAAAAAAAAAAAAAAAAAGAAAAAAAAAAAAAAAAAATACAGGAAGAAAAAAAAGAGAAAAACAAAACGTTAACATAAAAAAATTTATCTCGCTATTAATAAAATTACTATAAATAAACGGATTATATTCACAAATGGACGACGTGAGATAAGAAATTCCAAAAGAAAAAAGAAAGAACGAATGAACGAACGAAAAAAGAAACGAAACGAAGGAAGAAAGGCAAAAAAAAAGGAAAAAAAAAAAAAAAAAAAAAGAAAGAAAGAAAGAAAAAAAGAAAAGAAAAACAATCCAATAACTCGACAATTGTATTTGAATGTAATATTCGATGAATCCAACTTGAATAAGATAATCGTCGATAATTTTCAGAATGAAAGAGAAAGAAAATAAAAGGAAAAATAAAACAAAGAGAGAGAGAGAGAGATATCTATTATCCAATTACGTTTATGGATAATCCCGAAGTAGATGTCGCTATTCTCCGAACGCGGGAAAATACAAAATGTCTCGCGAACGTCATCGATACGGGACTAGGGCTCGTGTCGGAGGAAGAAAAAAAAAAAAAGAAAAAAAAAGAAAAGGAAAAAAAGAAAAAAAATTTTCTTTCATAAATGAGATCGAAGATCTCGATATAAAGCAAGAGGAAGGGGGGAAAAGAGAGAAAGAGGGACAGACGCAGAAAGACACAAAGACAGACAGACAGATAGACAGACAGAGGGAGCGAGAGAGAGAGAGAGAGAGAGAGAGAGAGAGAGATAGAATGCGGATGAGTAAGACAAGGATGGTTGAGTGAAAAGGGTGGGAACATTGATGGGACGGGGTGGGACGTAAAGGGTGTGTGGGGGTG
>NC_140834.1:1807500-1817500 GCF_050613455.1 Vespa mandarinia | reverse complement strand
CACACGTAAACATAGAGAAGGAGAGAGAGGGAGAGAGAGAGAGAAAGAAAGAGTGAGAGAGAGAGAGAGAGAGAGAGAGAGAGAGAGAGAGAGAGAAAGAGAAATAGATAGAAATTTATACATCGTAAGATAATAAGAAAATGAGATATAAATGCATAGATATTACAAATAGTAAAAAGAAAGGAAAATAGAATTAAATGAAGGTAGAAATGTAAAATAGTATTGACTTATTATTGTTATGCATCTTTCGATTTTCAAACAATGTGAAAATAATAGAGACAGATTGAAATACAGAAAGAGAGACAGAGAGACCGAGAGAGAGATAGATAGATAGAGAGAGAGAGAAAGAGAGAGAGAGAGAGATCGACCAAGCGAGAGAAAGAAAGAGATAGACAGAGGTGAATAGATAAATAGTTGCAACTTTCTCTCTCTCTCTCTCTCTCTCTTTCTCTTTCTCTTTCTTTGTATTAGAAGTTATTCGTCATTATTCTATCGAGTTCTTTGAGCACAGTCAGCCTAAACCCATGCGCACGCGCTCCTATCCCCATGAATTTACAGCTCATTACCGATTTCATACCACGATCGATCCGTCCTGTTGGAAACGTAAACGGTACTCGAGGATATAAGAAAGAAAGAAAGAGAGAGAAAGATAAAGAATAAGAAAGAGAGAGAGAGAGAGAGAGAGAGAGAGAGAGAGAGAACGAGCGAGTGAATCAGACAGATAGATAGAGATAGAGAGAGAGAGAGAGAGAGAGAGAGATAGAGAACGAGCGAGCGAGTGAATCAGACTGATAGATAAAGAGAAAGAGAGAAAGAGATAGATAGAGAGAGAAAGAGAGAAAGAGATAGATAGAGAGAGAAAGAGAGAAAGAGCTAGATAGAGAGAGAAAGAGAGAAAGAGAGAAAGAGAGAGAGAAAGAGAGAGATATAGACCGTTTGGTCGGCGCGTGTCGATCGGCTCGATCGAACCCACGAGACGACCCGAACCTCAACGAATCGTTTAGTGAAAAATTCACGACCTCTTACGACCTTATCTCTCTCTCTCTCTCTCTCTCTCTTTCTCTCTCTTTTTCTCTCTCTCTCTCTCTCTTTCTCTCTTTCTCTATCATTCTTTCTCATTCTTTCTTTAGACGTTCTCTTCAGGATCCTCTTTTCAGGATCGACGATCGATCGATGGATCCTCACGATCGTCATTTTTACGAAATTTTCATTCGACCTTCGTCATCTCGACTTTCGTTTTCCCTTTTCCTTTTCCTTCCTCTCTCTCTCTCTCTCTCTCTCTCTCTCTCACTCTTTTTGTTTCTTTTTTTCTTTTTATCCCCTTTCCTCTTCTTCTTCTTTTTCTTCTTTCACTTTTTCCCTTCTCTCGGGATTTTTCGAAACGTTCGAATTTATTAATTCGATCGGCACGTTCGATTTCGTGATACGAACGATTATTAAATTGGAATTAATTAAAATAATTAAATTTTTGTTAATTATTGTGCCAATGACAATTGTACTTAATGATTTTATTAAATTGATAATGATTATTTAATATTAAATAATTAAATAATAAAATAATATTAATAATTTTAATGGTTAATAATTATTGTAATATTCGTTATTCTCATATGATTGTTTAGATCGAAATAATTGATAGAAATATTTCAATACTCGTTCTGATTAGAAATTAATTAGATATTAAATGTATACGATTATCAATGAAACAATGTTTTTTTCGATAAACTTTGCAATTTCGATATTTTCAAAAATTGCTCAAATTGTTCAGATCGATTTAATTAGATAGAAATATTTGAATATCTGAATATGATTGGAAATCGATTAGAAAGAAAATGTCGAATTTTCAATGAAACGGATTATTTCGATAGAGAGTGAATTTTTCTTTTTTTTTTTTTTTTTTTTTTTTTCTATAACTTTTGACTTTTGATTTAATTTCATTCAGATCAAAATCATTAGATAAAATAATTTATTATCTGACCTGATTAGTAATTGATTAGAAATAAAATGTTTGATTTTCAATGAAACAAAGTTTTCTCGTTAGCTTAGACAATTTGAAAATTTCCAACGTCAATGTAGGATGGAAATAATTGATAAAAAAAATCTGATTATCTAATCTGATTAGAAATTGATTAGAAATAAAGTGTCTAATTATCAATGAAACAGAGTTTCTTGATAGATTACACAATTTGAACATTATTAACATTGATCTAGGATTGTTTAGATTTAAATAATTGATAAAAATAGTTGACCTCACTTGATCTGATTAGAAATTGATTAGATATAAAATGTTTTATTCTCAATTTAACGAAACTTATTGATAAGGATTAATAATTTTTTTTTTTTATGAATTTTCAATATCGATTTAATATTATATAGATCGAAATCGTTAGATACAATGCTCACTACTTGATTTGATATTCATTAGATATAAAACGTCTAATTTTCAATGAAAATGAAATATTTCGATGGATTTAAAAAAAAAAAAAGAAAAAAAAAAACTTTTTTTTTTTATCTTTTATGATTGACGACGTCTATCTAAGATTGCTTAGATCGTTAAAATTGATAAAAATATCTGACCACTTGATCTAATTAGAAATTGATTAGAAATAAATTATCTAATGCTCAATGAAACAAAGTACCTTGATAGATTTCACAATTAGAAAATTGTCAACGTCGATCTGTGATCGTTTAAATCGAAATAATTAATAAACATAGCTGATTATTTGATCTGATTAGAAGTTGATTAGAAAAAAAAAAAATGTCGAATTTTCAATGAAAGAGAATCCATCGATAGACATAAAAAAATGTTTTTATAATTTTCAACAAAGATTTAAAATTATTTAGAACGAAATAATACGAAAAAATGCTTGAACACTTTGACGCCATTAGAAATTCATTAGAAAATGAAATCTCTTATTCTCATTGAAACAATGTTTTCTCGATGTTATTCCTAATTAAAAAAAAAAAAAAAAAAAAAAAAAAAAAGATTTTCATCATCGATCTTAGATCGTTCAGATCGAAATAATTGATAAAGATATATCCGAGTATTTGATACAATTTAGAAATTGATTAGAAACAAATTTGATCATTCTAATTGTAAAAGAGTAAAATTCTCGAGAGGATATCTTAGACATTCAAGGTCAGTTAAAACTATTTTAGAAATAAAATCAACTAATCGTTGAACTGACTTAAGTTATTATTTATGCGATATGCTAATTGATTAGGTCACTAATACTTATTTATTCTTACGAAAAGATATTAGAAGTGGTTAAAGCAATGAACGAATGACTCGACAAAAAAAAAAAAAAAAAAAAACCGTACAAAGTCCGATTTATCGTCGGTAACGTTGACGATAAATATTTGATCGCTATCGATTCGAATTATTGATCTATGATCTAATATCGATCTATACGTAAAATCGTCTTCTATGGTTAACGTATGATTAGTATCATTTTCATCTTTTGAATTACATTGTGAGATCGTAAACATGGCTACTGTTAGTGAACATGATCGATTTAAAATTTCCTCCGAAGGAATCCTGTCAATGTTTAGATTAAATATCGATCATGATCTATAGATCGAAGAGAAAAAGAAATAAAAAGATATTAACGTTTTGCATTGCCTTCAAATTGTATACATTGTTAATGAATTATTATTGAAAAATTATGTTCCTACGTGATATATCGATCGCAATCATATAGATCATGATCGAAAGAAGAAAATATTATCAGAATGTTACTTTCAAATTTTATACACTGTTAATGAATATTATTATTGAAAGTTATATTCGTACGTGGTATACGGATTGTGATCTATAGATCATGATTTATGGATCGACAAAAGGAAATGATATTAATTATATGTTACTTTAAAATTTTATACATTGTTAATGAATATTATTATTAAAAATTATGTTCGTTTCGGTATATATCTATCGCGATCTATAAATAATGATCTATGGATCGACGAAAGGAAATGATATTAATTATATGTTACTTTAAAATTTTATACATTGTTAATGAATATTATTATTAAAAATTATGTTCGTTTCGGTATATATCGATCGCGATCTATAAATCATGATCTATGGATCGAAAAATAAAAATGATATTTTAATGGGATAATACAATGTTCTATGAGAAATAAAATTTTAAAAAAATTTTATAGTTTTCTATTATTATTTCATCCACCCCCCCCCCCCACCACCACCCGTTTCCAATAGGTTTCAAATAAATATCTAATAAAAATCTAATAAATATCTAATAAATATCTATAATATATAAATAACACTTTCTTGATACGTATCAATCGACGTAAACTAACATGCACGAATTATTAAAGAAACTTTCTAACGATATAATATGGAAATCTCGTAAATAAAAATTTTCGATAAATAATTAATTGTTCATTTTAATTGATTATTTTAAAGTTTGCAAATAAACGATCAATTACGTATTTTTCATATTTTCTTTTCTTTTCTTTTTTTAATGTTTCTGTACGAAGAAAACAAATAAATAAAGTTAATTAACTTTAGAAATTCACGTATTATTTAAATAATTTTCTAATTAATTAATCTAGAAAAAATATTTATTATCATTATCAATCATCATAATTTTGTACAATAATAACCGAAAGCGTTAATTAAATCAATTGATTAATATTTGAAGTCTTGAAAATTCTTATATAAGTCTATAATAATTTCAAAATAAGTTCTTATCATTCCAAATCAAAGATTTCCATGATAAAACATAAATTCTACAAATTATCATCAATAACACGATCATAAATTTTCACAATAAAAATATAATATTTAATAATGACACGATTAAAAGACACTTGCGAGTGTTCATGCAAATTCATACTTTTTCTTTCTTTTTTTTTGTTTTTTTTTGTTTTTATCGGAGATTGATAATAACGTTGAACTCGGATAAAAAAATTTGTTCAGTTATTTGGATGGTATCAAAAACAATATGTAACATTTATTTCGCATTTTTTCCATATGATTATTATATCTTGCATACACACACACACACACACACACACACACACACACATATATATATAGTTTTCTTTTTCAAGTACACATCCAAAAGTAAATTCCATATATCATTTATGTTTGTCTCATAATGTGTTTTTAAAATTCGATATTGTTTACTTAAGTCTGCTTCGACGCGATTTATTGCGTGCGAAATTGAAATTTCAATAAATTAGTTGAAACTGTTAACCTTTTATGACACAGACGAATATTGAATGCGATAGAAAGTATTAACTCAAAAAACAAAACAAAAACAACAATGCAACTCCAACATTCTTGATTCTATAATTATCGTGTAATGGTTTCACGATATTCATACATCTTAATACAATTCGTATTTGCGAATTGTTGTACCATCAATATATAGTACGACAATTAAATAAGTTTGACGTATTATTATTCTTTCATTTTAAGAATTAACGCAATATGTGTTAAGCCGTGGTTAAGAAATTGTACGAAACGTATGTATTTCGACAATATTTGAGAACTATACCTCGAGAATCCTGAATAGAGATAATTATTCCGAAGTTTAATTTTTCGAAAAAAAAGAAAAGGAAAGAAAAGAAGAAAAAAGTTCCGTATATGAAAACGTGTTAAAAATCATTGAAGAAAAAAAAAGAAAAGAACAATTTCAAAAGATCATACTTTTGTGAAATTCGTGAAAATTAAAGATCCTTTCATCGGAGATAAATTGAAGAATTCTTTTGATTACGTCGCGCGATATCGAACGATCATTTTCCCGTATATAAATAAATCTCAATTGATAAACGTTATCTCTTTTATCATCCACGTCTAACATAGGAAAATACATGACGCTTGTAGTTTAAATTGTAATTTAAATTTCAATTAATAATAAGTAAACAATATAAAATAGTTATTGTCATTGCATACATTTCGATATACCTATTACAATGCACATATCATGCATGCATATATATTTTTTTGTTGCACGTATATTGTTATATTTTGGAATATATTCGTGTATCATATATTTTCATATTTTATATACATATATATATATATATATATACATATATGTTATTCGCATATTTTGATTTATTTTACTGGAGAAAAATTCTCGAATTTATTCGTGATATCCAAATTAAACAATTCGAGCACTAACTATTAATTAATAGAATAACAAATAGTTCACATAATTTCTTTTTTTTTTTTCATTTTTCTCGGCATGAATCTTAA
This sequence comes from Vespa mandarinia, assembly GCF_050613455.1. Classification (NCBI taxonomy): domain Eukaryota; kingdom Metazoa; phylum Arthropoda; class Insecta; order Hymenoptera; family Vespidae; genus Vespa; species Vespa mandarinia. The sequence goes on along the minus strand of NC_140834.1, from coordinate 1,811,268 downwards.
TCATATAAAAGATTCATACACAAAGATGCATTAATGTAAAAGTATAAATAATTATGAGCGAACTACGAAGAAATATAAATTAAAGATCATACGTAAACTTCGATCGAACACTTATAAGCTTCAAATTCCATGGTAGAAATTAATGATAAATAATACATTTGTTAACAGTAGATAAACATTTACAGGATTTGAATTATGCGTTAGAAATTAATAACAAAATGTACAAATGAATCATTCCTTTTTCAAATTCAATCGAACACTTGTAAGATTCCAAATATTGCGATAGAAATTAATAAAAAAAAAAAAAAAATACAAGTTAACATTCGTTTGTTAATTTTTGATCGAACACTTACAGGCTTTCAATTCCACGATAGAAATTATAATAACAAAATGTACAAATTAATCATTCCTTTTTCAAATTCAATCGAGCACTTGTGGTATCCAAATTTTGCGATAAAAATTAATAACAAAAAATACAAGTCAATATTCGTTTGTTAATTTTTGATCGAACACTTACAGGTTTTCAATTCCGCGATAAAAATTAATAACAAAAAATACAAGTCAATATTCGTTTGTTAATTTTTGATCGAACACTTACAGGTTTTCAATACCGCGATAAAAATTAATAACAAAAAATACAAGTCAATATTCGTTTGTTAATTTTTGATCGAACACTTACAGGTTTTCAATACCGCGATAAAAATTAATAACAAAAAATACAAGTCAATATTCGTTTGTTAATTTTTGATCGAACACTTACAGGTTTTCAATTCCGCGATAAAAATTAATAACAAAAAATACAAGTTAACATGCATTTGTTAATTTTAATGGAACACTTACAAAATTCAAATTATAAAAAAAGAATCAACGTTGACACTTAAGTACGAAAAGTTTACGTTAACAATAATTTGTCAAGGTCAATCGAACACTTGTAAGATTCACATTTCCTCTTGTAAATTAAAAAGAAATAATTGAAGTTAACAGTCATTTGCAATCGTCAATCGGACACTTATAAGATTCAACTTTCGCGTTAGAAATTAACAAGAAATAATTCAATTGAACAGTCACTAAGCGGCGTCAATCTAACGTTTATATGAATTCAAATTTCGCAATATTAATTAACAAAATAAATTATCAATATAAAATATTATTAAAAAATTTCAATTGTATTATTATGAGCTTGAAAAAGTGTACAATTGAAATTATCGAAGAGAAGAAAAGAAGAGAAAAACAACAAGCTAATAACCATTTTGTCGAGTTCAATCAAAAATATTAAAAATTTGTTAAATAAAAGAAAAGAAGAAATTAAATTAAATAATAATATTTAATTAAATTTAAATTAAATAATACTAATTATAAGTTAACAATTACTCATTAACTTTCAATATAACATTTGCACGATTCAAATCAAATTCAAAACTTATTGAAAATTACAAATAAATAACAATTAAATAAAAAATAAAAAAGTTATAAATTAAATCGTACACTTGCAGGATTAATATTCGAAAGTAATAAAAAATAAATAAATAAATAAATAAAATAAGTAAATAAAAATTAACAATGATTTTCCGTATTCAAAATCGAACACTTATAAAAATTCAAATTCGAAAATCCAAGTTATTCCATATAGATATAAAAAATCAATGATTTATTTCATCGATTTCGATCCTACACTTATAATACTCAAAAACTTAACGAAGAATAATTCAAAACAATAAATATAACTTAACGATAATCTTTGCCGACGTTCATCGAACACTTACGGGATACAAATTACGCGCCACAAATGAACAATAAAAAGTTCTAATTAATAGATCATTCGTCGATTCCGATCGTACACTTATACTTAAAAAGAAAAAGATAGAAATAAGTGAAAATTTCGTATATCCGAACGAATTTTAACGAAATGTGTCGAACATTCAACGGTTAAAAAATTATAAAAAAAAAACAATGGTACACGTTAGAAAAATATTTAACTTCACTTCGAACACTTATAAAATCCAAATTCAACGATGTAATTACGATACAATCAATAGAGATTAATAGAAAAAAAATTTCATATGGAAAATTCATTAAATCAATTCGTTAGAAAAATCATTGAATTTAGAAAAATCAAAAAATCATTAAATCAATTCGTTAGAAAGATCAAAAAATCATTAAATCGATTCGTTAGAAAAATCATTGAATTTAGAAAAATCATAAAATCATTAAATCGATTCGTTAGAAAAATCATTGAATTTAGAAAGATCATAAAATCATTAAATCAATTCGTTAGAAAAATCATAAAATCATTAGATCAATTCGTTAGAAAAATCATTGAATTTAGAAAAATCATAAAATCATTAAATCAATTCGTTAGAAAAATCACAAAATCATTAGATGAATTCGTTAGAAAAATCATTGAATTTAGAAAGATCAAAAAATCATTAAATCGATTCGTTAGAAAAATCATTGAATTTAGAAAGATCAAAAAATCATTAAATCAATTCGTTGGAAAAATCACAAAATTATTAGATCAATTCGTTAGAAAAATCATTGAATTTAGGAAGATCAAAAGATCATTAAATCAATTCGTTAGAAAAATTAATAAGTGCGAGATTGAACGTTCTAACGCAAAAGAAGGCAATTTTCAACTTCGATCAAATTAATTGTAAGATTCAAATCTAAGACACGTCTAAGTCGATAAATTTTGCGGACGTCAATTTTACAATTACGAGAATCAAATTTTCGTGAGAAAAATGAAAAAAAAAAGAAAAAGAAAAAAGAAAAAAAAGGGAAAAAGAAAAAGAATTATAATTAAAAAAAAAAAAAAAAAGAAACAATTGCGGATTTCGATCAAAGTATATATAAACTTATTGGTATATTGAAAATTATAAATAAACAATAATTGATTATCAATTTTTTTTTTATCAAACTATAAATTTTAAATTTATAAATTTATAAATTTCAAACTCAAGGCGCAACCATGGAACTACTTGCCGACGACAATCGAACACTCGCAAGATTCAAACTCAAAATGCACATTATTAACAACGATATATATATATATATATATATATATATATATATATTTGTTTAATAATAATTTGATCGAATACTTTAAATCGATTTTAATTCAACGACAGAAAATTAACAACTTAGATTATAGAGTTGAAACGATTAATTTTGCCGACGTTAATCGATAGAACTTACGGTGATTCAAATATGGCGATTAAATAAAAAAAAAAAAAAAAAAAAAAAAAAAAGAAAAAAAAATGTAACGAAAAATATTTCTAAATTAACGATAAATTTGTCAATTTCTATCGAACTCTTTAAATAATACAAATTTCTCAATTAGAAATTAAATCAAAATCAATTGTCTGCGTCGATCGAATTTCTATTTAATTTCAAACAAATCCAAACGAATTGAAACGACAATATTATGATTTTAATTTTTTCTCGTTTGATAAAAAAAAAAGAAAAAAAATTCAAATTCAATAATGAAAATTAATTACTCAATGGAATATCAATTGAATAAATGTTATTTATCGATATCGATCGATAGTCGTTTATAAAATTCGAATTCAACGATACAAATTAAAGGAAAGGGAAGGAAGAAAGAAGGAAAGAAAGAAAGAAAAAAAAAAAAACGATTAAACGAAATACAATTCAATTCTTATAAAATATAAATTTAAGAACAAATTGACGAGTAAAAAAAAAAATTTTAACATTCGTCGACTACGATCGAACATTTAAAATATTTAAATTCAAAACTCTACGGATTAACGA
>NC_140834.1:1795000-1802500 GCF_050613455.1 Vespa mandarinia | reverse complement strand
AGAGAGATTATAACGTTTACTCTTGGATTCTCTCTTTATAATTGTTGCAATAATATTATTTATTTTAAATATTGTACTTTATCTCTCTCTGTCTGTTTGTCTGTCTGTCTGTCTGTCGTATTTTTTTTTTCTCTTTCATCGAGATATAAATTTTCTTTTTGTCTTTTTTTTTTTTACTATTTAATTAACTCAGCGCAATAAATATTACGATATGATTAATATAATAATCGTTATAATGATATTATTTATTTACTATGTTGTCGTGGTCATTGTTATTTTAAAATTAATATTACATTTGTAATTAATATAATTAATATTAAAATTGATATTATATTTTATAATTGATATTATTGTTTTCAAATTAATACATATTATACGTCGTTGTTTTTTTAATAATAATATCATTTTTTAAATTAATATCATTGTACATATATATCCTTCTAATATTTTATATTTAATAATTTATCAGGCTAAATGTAATATTTGTATTGAATATAAAATTATAAAATTGTTACAATTATTTAATTATATTATTAATCAATTAAACGAAACGTTATATCTATATTGGTAGAAGAAAGTAAAAACAAAAATAAATAAATAAATTAATTAATAAATAAGAAAACATTATGTATTTATTTAATAATCCATCGAATAGGACTCAATATATCCTGATTCAAAAATAATACGATAAATATGAAAATCAATATTATTTATTTAATAATCGATCAGATAATAAACAATGCGTTATATCAAAATGATACGATAAATAATACAAATTATTTATTTAATAAAGAATTATATAAAATTCAATACAAAGTAATAAAGCCGAAGTAATAAAGCAAATATTAAAAAAAAAATAATATTATGCATTTATTCAATAATAAATTAGACTCAATTTAATGAAAAAAAAAAAAAAAAAAAAAAAAATGATATCAAATTATCGATCACACGAAATACAATATCATGTATTATTACGAAATAATACGTACGAATGACAAGAAAAAAATTAATTATTTATTTAATAATTGATACAAACGAATAATAATCGAATAATACATTATTTTCAATGTGACAAAATAGAAATAATTATCAATATATTTATTTATTTATTTAATTATATAATACGAAGAAAATACAATATCATAATTGATTATATTTAATTGCAATTAACGATGAAGATTATTAATGGAATAATAATTTTTTAAATAATATCTTTATTATAAATATTATACGAATGATCGAGCCTTTGAGAAATTTTCTGCGGATTCGTAATACCAAGTTACATAATTGAGAGCGTAGGAAGCAGATTGATTAGCACACCAAGAGAAAGGTGAATGTCCATATAGATTGGTCGTCTAAGCTTTGTACCAAACGTATATATACAAATACAAATACATATATATATACATATATACACACACATATATATATACACATATATAAATATATGTAGTTATGTATGTATATACAGTGGGAACGCTAAACGAGTTGCTTTGAGAACCACGTGGGTGTCATCGTAAGCACGTGAAAAAAAAAATAAAAAAATACAAATAAAAGTAAATAAAGAAAAAAAAAAAATAAAAAAATATTATCGAACGTACAAACGTTGAAACTAACAACTGTTATACAATTATTCACCATGGGAGTCCGTAAGACGTCATCAAACGATTATTTAGAATTTCTACGATATCTAATCAACTATTTACTTACTTACTTACTTGATTCATACTGATCGTAGAAATAAATTGATATTTAAATTTTGTAATATTTTAACTTTCTTTTTTTTTTTTTTTTTCATACAATCGAAAGTACTGCAGATGAAGGAAAAAAAAAAGAAAAAGAAAAAGCATAGTTGGTACTATGCAGTTTTTTGTTTTGCTTTTTTTTGTTTGTTAATACGCATCTTCGTGTATGAATCTTTTATATGTTTAAGATGCATATCGAGAAAAATGATAAAAAAAAAAAAAAATTATGTGAACTATTGTTATTCTATTAATCAATAGTTGTTAGTGCTCGAATTGTTTAATTTGGATATCACGAATAAATTCGAGAATTTTTCTCCAGTAAAATAAATCAAAATATGCGAATAACATATATGTATATATATATATGTATATAAAATATGAAAATATATGATACACGAATATATTCCAAAATATAACAATATACGTGCAACAAAAAAATATATATGCATGCATGATATGTGCATTGTAATAGGTATATCGAAATGTATGCAATGGCAATAACTATTTTATATTGTTTACTTATTATTAATTGAAATTTAAATTACAATTTAAACTACAAGCATCATGTATTTTCCTATGTTAGACGTGGATGATAAAAGAGATAACGTTTATCGATTGAGATTTATTTATATACGGAAAAATGATCGTTCGATATCGCGCGACGTAATCAAAAGAATTTTTCAATTTATCTCCGATGAAAGGATCTTTAATTTTCACGAATTTCACAAAAGTATGATCTTTTGAAATTGTTCTTTTCTTTTTTTTTTCTTCAATTATTTTTAACACGTTTTCATATACGCAACTTTTTTCTTCTTTTCTTTCCTTTTCTTTTTTTTCGAAAAATTAAACTTCGGAATAATTATCTCTATTCAGGATTCTCGGGGTATAGTTCTCAAATATTGTCGAATCGTTTAATAATCGTATCGAATCAGTCAATGGCGTCCATCCAAACTTTTCGTATTGTTCGGTAACATCTTAAAAATAAAAATTTGCAAATACATATGTTTCGTACAATTTCTTAACCACGGCTTAACACATATTGCGTTAATTCTTAAAATGAAAGAATAATAATACGTCAAACTTATTTAATTGTCGTACTATATATCGATGGTACAATTCGCAAATACAAATTATATTAAAATGTATGAATATCGTAAAACCATTACACGATAATTGTAGGATCAAGAATGTTGGAGTTGCATTGTTGTTTTTGTTTTGTTTTTTGAGTTAATACTTTCTATCACATTCAATATTCGTCTGTGTCATAAAAGGTTAACAGTTTCAACTAATTTATTGAAATTTCAATTTCGCACGCAATAAATTGCGTCGAAGCAGACTTAAGTAAACAATATCGAATTTTAAAAACACATTATGAGACAAACATAAATGATATATGGAATTTACTTTTGGATGTGTACTTGAAAAAGAAAACTATATATATATATATATGTGTGTGTGTGTGTGTGTGTGTGTGTGTATGCAAGATATAATAATCATATGGAAAAAATGCGAAATAAATGTTACATATTGTTTTTGATACCATCCAAATAACTGAACAAATTTTTTTATCCAAGTTCAACGTTATTATCAATCTCCGATAAAAACAAAAAAAAGAAAGAAAAAGTATGAATTTGCATGAACACTCGCAAGTGTCTTTTAATCGTGTCATTATTAAATATTATATTTTTATTGTGAAAATTTATGATCGTGTTATTGATGATAATTTGTAGAATTTATGTTTTATCATGGAAATCTTTGATTTGGAATGATAAGAACTTATTTTGAAATTATTATAGACTTATATAAGAATTTTCAAGACTTCAAATATTAATCGATTGATTTAATTAACGCTTTCAATTATAATAATTATTGTACGAAACTGTAATCATTGTTAATGATAATAATATCTTTTTTAATTAATCGATTAGAGAATTATTTAAATATTATATGAATTACGAAAGAAATTGAATTTTAATATAGTTAAACATTGAGAAAATATTTTTTCGTTAATGTTAATAATTTATTTTATATATTAATATATTTTAATTATATAATAATAAATGTTATAATATTAAATACTATTGTATATTATATATACATTCATTTTATTAAAATAATAATTATATTCATAGATTAAATATTGATTGTTTATTTAAATTATATATTCATAGATATATTAAAAAGAATATTATATTTATATAATATACAATTATAATTTATTTAATATACATATTATTTATTAGAATAATAATTATATCTATATATCTAATATATATTTGGATATTCAATTATATATTAATATATTCATAACAATAACATATATATAAATATATATACATATATATTATTATGATATATTTATCAATAATATTTTAATTAATAGAAATAATCAACTTATAAAAATTTATTTATATATTATTAAATAAATAATCCATTAAGAATTTAATTTATCATATGCATATATTATATATATATTTCTTTTTTAATTAATCGAAATCGTATCATTTTTATTATAAATTCAATCGAAGAAATCAAAAAAAAATTTCTATAATTTTTCATAACTAGTAATAAACATATATTATGCTGGAAACTATGAAACTGGCGTTTTTGTTTAGTTATTTATTTTCACTCAACACCCGTTTCATAGTTTCCTACCTAATATGTAAGTATTACGTTGGAAACTATGAAACGGGAGTTTTTGTTTAGTTATTTATTTTCATTAAATGCCCGTTTCATAGTTTCCAACCTAATATTAATAAAATATTAAACAATTAATATATTAATAATTGAGATATTTACAATAATAATAAATGTATATTAATAAATTAAATATGTATATATATATATATATATATAAAATTTTTTAATACAATTATAATTATGTTTATATATTAAATTTGATTTTTTATATTAAAATTATTTTTTTATATATTAACCAGAATACCGTAAATATATATATATATATATTTTTTTTTTTATTATTATCAAATATTCAATAATAATATTTTACAACGAACTATTAACCCAGAAACAGTTCAAAAGAATTCATTTCTACGTTCTGTTAACATTCCACTTTTTCTTTTTATACGGATATTTGCGTAAGTATAAAATTATAACCAACAATTTAAATATTCGACGATCTTTTAAATATTCAATTTCTACGCTCGGTTTTACATTCACTATTCCGTGTCATGTGTTACGCTGGACGAGTGAACACGTGCAGCACATATACACACAACCACACACTTACACACACACACACACACACACACACACACACACATATATATATATATACTTGTACACACATTCGGTATTTATTACATGTATATGTAAACGATTATGTAGCACTTTTTTTCCACACATAAATTCATGTTAATTGATATGGCTCATTAAAACTTCCCGTAAATTGATAATTCTATTTTCTTGTTAATATTATCTAACATAATTTAATTTTATTTTTGTTTCTTTCTTTCTTCCTTTCTTTTCTATTTTTTTTTTTTTTTTTTTTTTTTTTTTTAACGAAGAAAAAATATTTTTTTTTTTTTTGTTTATTCTTTGTTTCTTCTTTTTTATTTTTGTACACAAAGTTTAAAAACAAATCTTTTACCCTAAGATTAATGGATGAAGGAAAACGTTAAGAAATTGAAAAGTGAAAAAATGAAAATTTTGAAGAAATGAAAATTTTTTTTTACTTTTGCAAATCGATTATGTCGTTTCGATTAATGATGTTAAATTAATCATAATGAATATTTATTCTATTAAAGCGAATTAAGATCGGTACAGCTTGTAGGATAAATTCTTTTATTTATTTATTTATGTATATATATATATATTTTTTTTTTTTTTTTTTTCATTAATAACAAATAATATATCGGATAATTTAAGAAAAAAAAATCCAATATTAATAATATTCGAAAAGAATTTGACAAAATTTTTTATTTCGTTTGAAAATATAAAAAAACAAAAAGTAAAAGAAAAAGGAAGAGAAGAAAATCATTGAAAAATTAAGAAAAATAATTTTTTTGTATAATCTTCGTTTCGCTTTTTATTTATTCTTCCGTTTCTCTCTCTCTCTCTCTCTCTCTCTCTCTCTCTTTTTTATACGGACGAAGGAAAAAAGATTTTTCTTCTTTTTTCCATAAAAAATAAAAAAAAAAATAAAAAAAAATCTTTTACGTAGATCCTAGAAAAAGAAGGATTAACATTTTATCGAAAAATAATTTCAAAAGAATTTTTCTTTTTTGCTTTTTAATTTATTCCTTTGGTTTTCTTTCTTCTTTTTTTTTTATTTTTCTTATTTTTTTCTTTTCTTTTTTTATTTATTCGTATCGAATTTGTATCTGAATTGTGTATTTTATTTACTTGTTTATTTTCCTTCGATCGTTTTGACTCAAATGTATTTTATTTGTCAATAAAGTATAGAGTTTATTTATTTATATATATATATATATTTTTCTTTTTATTATTTTTTTTTTCTCTACACATGTACGAAGAAAAAAAAATTTTTTTTTGGCTTTTCCCCGTCAAAAAAATCTTTTACGTAGATTATTCTTCTAGAAGAAAAGATCAAGATTTATATCAAAGAATAATTTTGAAAGAATTTTTCTTATTTGCTTTTTAATTTATTCCTTTGATTTTCTTTCTTCTTTTTTTTTTTATTTTTTTACTTTTTTATTTTTTTATTTTTTTTTTTTCTTTATTTATTCGTATCGAACATGTATCTGTTTTCTTTATTTATTCGTATCGAACATGTATTTTGTTGATTTGTTTATTTTCCATCGGTCAATTTCCCTCAGAATGATTATTCGTTAATAAAGAATAGAGTTATTTCTTTTTCTGATGTTTTTTTTTTCTTCGTTTTCTTTTTTTTTCCTTTTTTTTTTTCTTTTTCTTTGCATTTTTTATCCACCCCACCAACCTTTTTTTTCCCTTTTCTTTTTTTTTTTTCCTTCGTAGAACTTATAACTGTTTTGATAATTCGTCATCGTCACTTTTGTTAGACGATATTTCTTATAACGAGACGCACTGGACGTTAACGAAGCGTTAAAGCGAGGCAACCGTGTTACATAATTTACCTCCTTGTAAGAGGTATAAGAAATATACCGGGTGTCCTCTTTTAAAAGGTTACGATTAAATATCATCAATCTGTATTGGTCTTAGAAAATAAATATTTTTTTTTTTTTTTTTTTTTTTTTTTTTTTATTAATAAAGAAAAATTTACAATCAATTCTCGCAAAGAATTATAAGTATTTTTGCTGACGTGATATATTGACATGAGTTGTAAGTTCAAGACGACATTGACGATGATTAATTGACCTAATTAAAAAAAAAAAAGGAGAAAAAAAAAAAACAAAAAACAAAAAAGAAATTAACAAAATCTTCTTCGTAGATCAAAAATCTAGAGAACATTTTTAGCCTACGTAATCTAGCTCTGAAATTACTAGACAATTTATTTGCTAGGGAATTCGAATGTTTACCTAGACGAATATCGTAGCGTTCACTGAAGTTAATAATTTTTTCCTTGAAGGAAGTATTTCTTCGTAGAAAATTAATTGACCTAATTAAAAAAAAAGAAGAAAAAAAAAAACAAAAAAGAAATTAACAAAATCTTCTTCGTAGATCAAAAATCTAGAGAACATTTTTAGCCTACGTAATCTAGCTCTGAAATTACTAGACAATTTATTTGCTAGGGAATTCGAATGTTTACCTAGACGAATATCGTAGCGTTCACTGAAATTAATCATTTTTTCCT
>NC_140834.1:1772500-1790000 GCF_050613455.1 Vespa mandarinia | reverse complement strand
GTAATACAGACCTTTTCAATTTTTTATATTTGGATAAATAATATATTAATATATACGTGTGTGTATATATATGTATTATTATATTATATATTATTCTGTTATATATATTTGTTATGTAAAATTTAATAATATAATAATTTTTAGTAGAAAATATTTATATGTACTAGGATATATAAAAGTATATATATATGTATGTATCTTATATGTACATATATACTTAACTTTTATATTTATATAAATTTAATATATTTTGTTATTATTATTGTTATTGTTATAATTATTATTATTATTATCATTATTTTATTATTATTTTATTATTATTATTATTATTATTATTATCATTATTTTATTATTATTCTATTATTATTATTATTATTATCATTATTATTTTATTATTATTCTATTATTATTATTATTATCATTATTATTTTTATTATTGTTATTATTATTACTATTATTATCATTATTATTTTATTATTATTATTCTTATTATTCTTATTATTATCAATATTTATTACATCGTATTACACCAAATTATCATTTCATTTAATCAAAATTCAATTATTATTATTATCAAAATTAATATGATATGTTAAAATAATATATTACATATTACAATTAAAAATACAAATATATATATATATATATATATATATATATATATATATAGATATATATGTATATATACATACCTTTTTCTTTTCATAAAATAATATAACATTACACGTTACAATCACATGCATTAACACACATACATTTAACTCATATACATTAAAACATATATATTACATGTATGTATACATACTTTTTGTCTTTTGATAAAATAACAAAATGATAATATTATCGTTACAATTTACATTCGAATATACTATGCACACATACATAAAAACCATACATTATTATTACTATTATTATTATTATTATTATTATTATTATTATCATTATTGTAATTGTTATCGTTGTTATTGTTATTATTATTATTAACATAAAATGATAATACGATTGTTACACATTTCACGTTTATACATTATATCATCTTCATCATCATCATCATCATCATCATCATCATCATCATCATCATCATCATCATCATCATCGTCATTATTATTATTATTATTATTATTATTATTATTATTATTATTATTATTATTATTATTATTATTATTATTATTATTATTGTCATTATTATTATTATTAAAAAATAATAACACTTTGTATTACAATCATTAAGTATTACATATTATGCATATATGTACACACATTATTATTACACATTATTATTATCTATTATTATTTCTAATACAAAATGATAACATAATCGTTAAATGTTACACACACATTATTATCATTATTATCAATATTATTATTATCATTATTATTATTATTATTTTTATTATTAATATTATTGTTAAATACAAAATGATAAAACGATTGTTAATCATTACGCAGATTATTATATTATATAGATAGGCACGTATAATTATCATTATTAGTATCATTAATATCAAATGATAATACACTTATGTTACAAATTATACATATGTACATTATATACAAACGTATACACATTAGATACACACACGTTATTTATTATTTATTACTATTATTGATACAAAATAATAACACGATCGTTATTCATTATAAACACATTAATACATTATTATATATTACATACATTACGTACATTACACATAAGTATATTACAGATGCTTACATTACACATCTATATATATATATACATACCTACACATTGCACATAAACTCATATTAATATACAATAAATAAATATATCAATAATAAATTATACGCAACATATACTCGTATAAATATAGATAAACACATACAGACATATATATATATATACACATGCACACACACACACATATACACATTACGAATACATTATTTCGTTCAAGTGAACGTTTACGCGCATGCGCAGAAAATACGATAAATAATACAACATAGATTACAATAAGGAAGACATATACGCGCATACATACATACATACATACATACATACATTCAATAACTAAACAACTAAACAAACAAACAAACCACCAACCATTCAACCAACCAACCAACCAACCAACCAACCATCCAACCAACCAACCAACCAAAGCAATCGTCCATTGCCTGCGTATACACACACATATACATGCATACATACATACATACATATATAGTGTAACATCTATGCATTTATACATGCGTCTGTATGTATTAGTGCGTGTGCCAGTGGCGTTTCTAACAAATTAACGGGCCGATATCTCTAAGGCTGCTGCCTTCTGGCTCCTCCTCCCGGGCTCTCTTACAGGACCGTCCATACACACATTCTCTCTCTCTCTCTCTCTATCTCTATCTCTATCTCTATCTCACTCACTCTTTCTTACTCTCTCGAACGAACGAACGAACGAATCGAGGAGCCAGAGCCAACCTCTCTCTCTCTCTCTCTCTATCTCTCACACACACACACACACATACACATACAGAGAGAGATCATTTTTCCTTCTAGCACCCCACCCTACCCCACCCCACCCGAGCCCACCTCACCCCAACCCATCTCTCTTCATCTTCTTCTTCTTCTTCTTCTTTCCACTGCGCGATCCACCCGTCCAACCCCTCCACCTCCCCAGCCCGCCCCATGTCATCTCCCACCGCCTGCACCATCACGTACCCCTTCTACCCTCCACCTCCTCCACCACCACCTCCTCCCCCCCCGGCCCCCACCCCATTCATGTAGTATTTGCAAACTGAATAATAAATACGCGGGTCCCGGAGTTGGGAGATATGCGCGCACACGTTCCTTCGATCTTTGCGTTCCGCCTTCACGCAGCTCCGCTGTACTCTTGCCGCTTAGTATCTCGATCGGGATTGGTCAAGAGTACCACGATGGGACGGCGAATATTCTCACTGTCTCTCTCTCTCTCTCTCTCTCTTTCTCTCTTTTTGTCGAGAGATCTCTCTCCTCTTGGTACTTACTCTCATTCTTTCTCTCTCATACGCACACGTTCTTCTTTCTCCCAAGAGAGAGAGAGAGAAAGAGGCGAGAGAAGGGAGAAGAGAGAGAGTGAGAGAGAAAGAGAGAGATATCTTTCCATTCGGTACTTTTTTTCTTTCTCTCTCATACGCACAATCTCTCTTTCTCTCTCTCTCTCTCTCTCTCTCTCTCTCTTTCTCACTCTCATACGCACATGCTTTCTCTCTCTCTCTTTCTCTTTCTCTTTCTCTTTCTATCTTTATCTATCTCATACGCACACGCTCTCTCTTCCTTTCTCTCTCTCTCTCTCTCTCTCTCTCTCTCATTCTCTCTCGCTCTTTCTATCTTTTCGTATTGGGACCTATTTACTTTGTATACGTTATATGTACTTATTTATACGTACACTCATGTACTTTCTGTTAGGACCATACCATGATCTTATGGTTTGGTGAACGATAATGGTGTATGTGTGTTATGTATGTGTGTGTGAGAGAGAGAGAGAGAGAGAGAGAGCAATGGGATTAGAGTTTCTTTTTCTTTGTTTATCTTTTACTTTGGCCTTTCTGCTCCAGCTTCTATATATCTATATTTTTCTTTCTTTCTTTCCTTCTTTATTTCTTTAACTCTTTCTTCCTTTCGTCGGTTGGTTTATTTATTTATTTTTCCTGTTTTTTTTTTTTGGCTCTTCGTTTTTGTTTTTCTCCCCCCTTTTTTCCCTCTCTCTCTTTTTTTTTTCCTTTTTATCATCCCATCTGTCGGATACGTATCCATTTTTTTTTCTTTTCTTTTTTTTTTTATTCCTTCTACACCATTGTTCGTAGATTTTCTCTTAACTCAACTTTTAAGCTTTCTTTCGAAATATTTTCTTTCGATATGTCCTTCCAAATTGTCCGTATACATTTTGTATTTGTTTATGTTATTTCTCTTATATATGTGTGTGCGTATGTTTTGTGTGTGTGTGTGTGTGTGTGTGTGTGTGTGTACGCGTTCCTTTTATTTATTTATTTATTTATTTTTATACCTATTAGAAATTTCAAAATAATAATTATTAATATCTGTTAGAATAATTAATATTAAAATTATTAAAAATATTTGCATAGAAATTCATCGGAGATATTTTCAATCGTTTATCTAATATTTTTTTTTTCTTTTTTTTTTTTCTAATAATTGACACTGTTCATTTCTTTTCTATTAAATTCCGATCTTACGTTATTCGTGTATTCCTTTTTTTATTTTTTCTTTTTTTTTTTTTTTTCCTTTATATATTACATGGATACATTAATATATATATATATATATATATATATATATATATGTCTACGTAATGATCTTTCTTTTTGTACGTTTATTAACTTTGGATTTTTTGATTTGTTATCAAGAAGAATGTTCATAATTCTAATCTTTCTTTCTAATTATTTTATGTTTACATATATATATATATTTTTGGTTTTTCATTGATCTAATTATCTAATTTTTTAAAGAAGACATATTGCCTTCTTCTAATTCTAATCTTACGTTCTAATAATATTTTTTATATATGTACGTATATTATGGACATCATACTTTTAAATTATACTTTTATTTTAATTTTCTAAATTTATGAAACAAAAAAGATATTTTTTTATATCTAATCTTCTCCTTACTAATAATCTTAAATAATATACATACATACATACATACATATATATATATATATATATATATATATATATATACGTATATATTGAAATATCTATTATTTCTTTCATCAATCTATTTCATTTTTTAATTTATTAACAAAAAATTTTTGTTAATTCTTATGCATATTTTGAGAAAAAAAGTGAAGGCAAAACAAAAAAAATTACTCGAAATTGGGAGAATCCAAAAGAAAAAGACATAATTTATTTTTGATTTTTGTTAAAATTTTCAAAATTATTTCAAGATCAACTTAATTATTCTTTTTTCTATATATGTATGTGTCTATGTGTAATTTATATTCGTAAATATATATATATCTATTTATGTATGTATACCATATTGAATTTACATAATAATAATATATTGTATAATTATATTCTACACACACACACACACACACACACACACACACTCACACATATATATATATATAATAATGATATATCGATTATTTATATTGCGTATATGTATGCATGTATATATGTGTATGCATATCATTAGGATCATTTGGATCATTACGATCACTTAGACAAAATGAACTGAATAATAATTAAATAATAATCATTTAAAAAATATATGTTAATAAAATACTTTTTTTTTAAATAATACATATATGTGTGTACGTGAGTGTGTGTGTGTGTGTTTATTGACATTATTATGAAAATATATATACGTATATATATATATTAGGTTGGAAACTATGAAACGGGCGTTTTTGTTTAGTTATTTATTTTCATTCAACGCCCGTTTCATAGTTTCCAACTTAATATATAAATATTAGGTTGGAAACTATGAAACGAGGTTCTTTTTTTGTTTAGTTATTTGTTTTTATTCAACGCCCCTTTCATAGTTTCCAACTTAATATATAAATATTAGGTTGGAAACTATGAAACGAGGTTCTTTCTTTGTTTAGTTATTTGTTTTTATTCAACGCCCCTTTCATAGTTTCCAACTTAATATATAAATATTAGGTTGGAAACTATGAAACGAGGTTCTTTTTTTGTTTAGTTATTTATTTTCATTCAATGCCCGTTTCATAGTTTCCAACCATATATATATATATATACAATATAAATTAATAAATATATATTTATACTAAAACATTATATAGACATACATATATAATCAGATATATATAGTTGTTATAAAATTAAGATTCCGCATGGTCGATATTATTAAGAAGATGATGTAAATTTTGTTATATCTTTATATAAATCGTGATGATAAAACGTAAAGTTTTACGGGATAATGTAGGGTTCGGGGATTTTAACATGATGGAGGAAGTGCGGCCGGGGTTAAGGGAGGTTGGGTGTGGAGAGAAAAGGTAGCACCCTCGGTAGATTAATAAATCAGATAGAGAAGGAGGTTTACAAGTCGACAAAGAAAAGGGCACAATTTCTTATTCGCCTTACTCGTCCTCAGTTCCAACGTCCTACGCAAAACACCGTACATACACAACCATATATATATATATATATATATATATATATATATATATAAATATATATGTACATACGTACATAGATAAATACATGGATATCTCTCACCCGTTGCTTTTCTTTCTTACCTATATGGTGCAATCGCACACGTGGTCGTTTACACCTTCTTCCTGTGTAACCATGGGATTCCATTACAACATTTCCGTTTTCTTTACATACCATCCTTAGGTCAGAAACAAACCTATTTTGCGATTTTAAAATATATCTTTAAGACTATTAAATATAATAGTTATATCTATTATATAATGTAAAAACGTAAATATACATATATATATATAAACTTACATATGTATATAAATAAATATATATATATATATATATATTTATTTATTTATATAGTATGTATTTGTTCATATGCGTATGTATAAATATTCACGTGTGTATATAACATTTAATAATATAATATATATTATGTTATTAATGTATTTATAAATATATATATATGTATATACATTTGTTTACTTATTCGTTTTGTAAATGTATATATGTATAAATATATTTACGTGTTGTTTAATAATGTAAGCATATGTATATATTTGTTTTTTTATATTGTATATATATAATATATTTATATGTTTATCTATGATATTTTATATGTTTATTATATACATAATATATTTATATATATTATGTAATATACTAATATAAATATATATTTATTTATTTATATTGTATATATCTACGTATATATATATATTCGTAATAATGTGAATACACACATTTATATATATATATATATATATATATATATATATATACTTATATATATCTATATATTTATATATATATATTAATATATATACAAATAAATGTATATTTTATTTATTTTGTATATATATGTACTTACATATACAATATATATATATATATGTATTCATATTGCAAATATATGTACATATATGTTTACATTATTAAATATTATATACATAGTTTTATTTACTAATGCACGTTATATTCATATATATGTGTACATATATGTTTATACTATTTAACAATGTTTACACACACATATATATGTATATATTATTACATATATTTGCACATATGTACATGTATATATTATCTAAAGAAAAAGTATGTTTTTTAAATGATAATTATTTAATTAGTATTCAAAATGTTATCGTAATAATTTTAATCATACGAATTGTCATAATGATTATCATGAAATTGATATGAATCAAATTAATTCGTGAAAATCATTTAAGTGATTGTTCGTTT
Organism: Vespa mandarinia; assembly: GCF_050613455.1. Taxonomy (NCBI): domain Eukaryota; kingdom Metazoa; phylum Arthropoda; class Insecta; order Hymenoptera; family Vespidae; genus Vespa; species Vespa mandarinia. Next base: position 1,782,629 of record NC_140834.1, on the reverse strand, counting down.
TATTGATCCGACGTTTAATAATAATATCAGCTTGAATGAAATGAAATTTTTCTTATTTTTTTTTTTTTTTTTTTTTTTTTTTTTTAATTTGAGAGTACAGTAATTGCCTTTTATCATTCACAAAGAATTATCAGACAAAATTTTATGTCAAATGTTTATTACGAATTTGATTCTTTGTAATTGTATACACACACACACACATATATATATATATATATATATATATATATATATGTATATACACACACACGCACGCACGTACGCACACGTACATACACACACATTTTTTTTCTGTTTCTTCTTTTTGATTTTTTCTCTCCTTTTCTTTTTTTTTTTTCTTTTTTTTTTCCCGTTCAATTAAACCTATCGTACAATCGCATTATTATTATTTGAAAATAAATAAAATGAACAACAATTATAATGACTTAATATTATCAAATCGTATTCTCTAAATTATTACCGACGTTCGATTTTCATTCTTACTTCTCTTTCATTTCTTAAATTTAAACTTAATCATGTATGTACTTATCGTACTTATTTATCATGATATTACGTACGAAGAAGAAATAAAGAAAATGGGAAGAAGTGGAGGAGAAAAGAAGAAAAAAAAAGAAAAAAAGAAAAAAAGAAGGAAAAAGACAAAATGGCAAAAGGAAAGAAGAGAAACTGGCAACAATTGAAAAGAATCTAATTGTCGAATTTTTTTTTGTTTTTATAATCAATCCATCCCAACATTCGAATCTACTTCTTATTCCTTTCAATTTGTTTGTTTGTTCGTTTTTCTTTTTTCATTTTTTTTCTTTCTTTTTTTCTATCGTATCCCTTTTTTCCTTAAAAAAAAAAAAAAAAAGAAAAAAATAAGAGAACAGGAAAAAGAAAGAAACAAGGAAAAAAAAACATTTCACCTTTTTTCATTTTCTATTTCGTTCGTTTATCTATTTTTTTCTATCACAAATCTCTAACTTGTAATAATATAACGTTGTATTATCACCATCAAAACAAAACATATAATATCATCGAAACGATTTATTATTATTTCGAATGGAGGAAATGTCTGTCGTCGTGTAAAAAATCATCATGGAGGACGAGCGATGACTAATCGACGCTCGTTTTGGTTAGTCACGCGCAAATTACTGGGCAAAAAGAAGGACAGAGAGAGAGAGAGAGAGAGAGAGAGACAGACAGACAGAGAGATAGAGAGAGAGAGAGAGAGAGAGAGAGGGAGGGAGATAGAGATAGATTTTTTTCTATTTTTTTTTTCCCTCTTTTTTTATTCGTTCAACGTTGTCTAAGAGATTGTTTGATGACTGTTAGATCTTATAGATCCTATCATCGTTTTCAACCGATGTTACCACTAAAAACTACCTTACGGTATGTATTATAGAAAATTATAGTGATTTTCTTTTTCTTCTTCTTCTTCTTCTTCTTCTTCTTTTTGTTTTTGTTTTGTTTCTTTTTTTTTTTGTTTTTTTTCCTCCTTCTCTTCCATTTTTGTTCTCGCTCATTGCCAATCACGAGTACTTTTCAAAATGAACCTTCTTTGCATTCCCGTTCATTCATTTTGATCTCATTTATATATCGAGCATGTAAATGCTTTTTTTTTTTTTTTCTTTTTTTTTTTTCATTTCTTTTTTACTTTTCTTTCTTCTTTCTTTTCTGTTTGTTTGTTCTTTTCTTTTTTTTTTCTTTTTTTTTTTTTTTTTTTTTTAGAAAATAAATACATAAATAAGTGAATAAATAAATTCTTTGGCCAATAATAATAATAATTTAATTTGACTTATGTAAAATTTTTTTCCTTTTCAATACTTTCTTGACATAACGAATATATCAATGTACAATGAAATTAAATTTATTAATGAATCACAATCATATTAATCATGTTCTTCAATTTAAAATACAATTAATCGCGTCATAATGAGTTGAGTAATCTTAAAAATTTCATGATCATTGATAAATCAATTAATATTAATAATAATCTCAAAAGAGATATTTATTATTATCGATCTATCTTGAATTATTTTATCCGAACGATTTTTAAAATACAAATGAATACATTACAATGAACTCGACTACGATCATTATGATTTAATGATATTAAATGAAAATCAATCGATCAAATAAAAATGACAATGGAAATATTTTATCATATTAATTTCTAATTAATTCTTGCAATTTAAAATACAATAAACTCGTCATGATAAATTTCAAACGAATCCAATAGCTTTTTCATGGTCTTTCGAGAAAATTCAATGAACAACAATAAAACATTCAGGGTAAATATTTAATCACTTATGTTTATAATTAATTTGATCAATTTAAAATAGAATAAACATCGTTACAAATTAATTCAACGATCACAATAATTTTCATGATCATGATAAAACGAATAAATACCATGATAATAATTTTAAACTCATAGAAAAATCAATTTCAAATTTTATTCATCGAATAAATCCAAATAAATATTAACGGTTTTAAGTGATTGTCTTGACAAAAAAAAAAAAAAAAAAAAGAAAGAAAAAAATAATTATAATAATTAATAATTGATATTTTTTATATCGAAGTAAAAGAAAAAAAAAAAAAAAGATGAAAAAAAAAAACGGAAACAGATAATTGATTGACGATTGTCTTTTTTTCTTTCTATTTTTTTTTCTTTTTTTTTTTTTTTTTTTATCTTTCATTCGTTCTTTTTTACTAATTATAGCACATATAATTAGTAAAAAAATAATATATATATATATATTTAATTAATAAAAGTAAAAATATATATATATATATTTAATTAATAAAAATCAATAGATGTCGTAAATAAAATAATAAATGTCGTCATATTTGATCTAAACAATGAAACAATGTTGATCCAATCGAAAAATCACTTACGATCATATTTATCAGCCTATTCAATAATCACGAATAAGAATAAATACAAAATGATCAACTTTTATATAACATTTTACACAAACATTTTGCATTAACATTTTACATTAACATTTATAAAAACTATAAACTCTAATACTAATTCTCCCTCTCTCTCTCTCTCTCTCTCTCTCTCTCTCTCTCTCTCTCTCTCTCTCTCTCTCTCTCTCTCTCTCTCTCTCTCTCTCTCTCTCTCTCTCTCTCTCTCTCTCTCTCTCTCTCTCTATGAATGCATTAGATTCTCTTTTCCTTCAATTAATTCATCGTATCAATCTCTTCTAATAAATTACGTGAAATTACAAAATAAATCAATTTCAAAGATTACATTCTAAAAAAAGAATTCAAATATTCCATCCTAATTCTTGTTTATTTATTTATTTATTTATTTATTTATTTATTTATTTATTTATTTATTTATCGCAATAATGAAAACTATAGTAGACGCGTACGAAATATTTCCATTGGAATGAAAAAAGAAATGAAGAAGAAAAAGAGGTAAAAAAAAAAAAAGATGATAAAAAAAAAGAAAAACATTTGCTAATAATAGAAATCACGTATATAATGAAGAAATCAAATATATGCATCTCTCTCTCTCTCTCTCCCTCCCTTTCCTTCCCACTCTCTCTCTCTCTCTCTCTATCTCTTTCTCTCTCTCTCTCTCTCTCCAACGAAGTAGGTATGACATTGAGAAAAATATTTGAAAAAACTATTTACAGGAGGAAGAAGTAGAAGAAGAATAATTTAAAAAAAAGAAAAAAAAATGAGAAAAAAAAGGAGGACAAAAGAAAGAATAAAAAAAAGAAAACAACAACAATAATAATAATAATAATAATAATAATAATAATAATAATAATAATAATAATAATAATAAATAATAAATAATAATAAATAATAATAATTGTTTCAGCGTTAAACTGTCGAGCGTGTCACTTTAAAAAATAATCACTCCGTTATTCTCTCTTCCGGTATGGGGTCGGATATACCATAAAGGTAGAGTAACAAAGACAGAGAGAGAGAGAGAGAGAGAGAGAGAGAGAGAGAGTCAAACAGAGAGTAACAAGAAGAAGATAGATAGATAGATAGAGAGAGAGAAAGAGAAAGAGAGAGAGAGAGAGAGAGAGAGAGGAAGAGAGAGAGGAGGGGGGAGGGAGAAAGAGATTTTCCAGGTGAATTATTAAGAGTTCGCCAGGGTTTATAACAGACGAGTAAAATGAGAACGTCGGATACGTGAAAGCAACCAGACAACTCTCTTCATAATCTTCCTTTTCACCTATTCACATCTATTTCGTATTAGGTTCATCGTATATTATTATTTATTCATTTTCAATGTTAAACAAAAGTTAAATCATTATTTCTGAATAATTCGAAAATATACAAATTTCGAATTTATTAAATTTGAAATTATTAAAAATCTCCTCTCTCTCTCTCTCTCTCTCTCTCTCTATGTTTATATTTATCTTTGTCTTTATTTATAGGTCTATCCTAAATCTATTTCTTTTTTTTTTTTCTTTTTCTTTTTGTTTTATTTTTATTTTCATCTCTCTCTCTCTCTCTCTCTCTCTCTCTCTCTCTCCTTCGCTCTCTCTGTCTCTCCTGCTTATTTAAAGAGAGAGAGAGAGAGAGAGAGAGAGAGAGAGAGAGAGATCTCAAGAAGAGTTCACGTTGGCACGTTACCAGTGTTGTATGTTGTAAAGGTGCCCTCGGTCGTTCTTTCGTTCTTTCGTTCTTTCGTTCTTTCGTTCTTTCGTTCGTTCGTTCGTTGGTTCGTTCGCCGCTTGCCTCGCTCGCTAGGAAATAAGAAATTTTCTTTGAGAGATGCAAGCCTTTTGCGAGGGAGGAGGCCTAGCCAAGCGAACATAGTTAATTTAGATTGTATCGCGTGAGAAGCAGGAAATGACGAAATATCCTGGACTCTCCTGACTTTATACGCGTTTGCCTCTCGCGTATGTGGCCCCCTCAACTACTACTACTACTACTACTACTACTACTATTACTACTATATACTGTGATATATATATATGTGTGTGTTTATGTCTCTCTCTCTCTCTCTCTTTGTGTATGTATTACTTCTTATATGCTATTTTCTTCTTCTTCTTCTTCTTCTACTACTTCTACTTCTTCTACTTCTTCTTCTACTTCTTCTTCTTCTTCTTCTTCTTCCTTCGAGGCTGCTACTCTCCTCGTGACCGAGGTCGCGAGCTCTCTTACTCGATTCTTTTTACAATATTCTTGAAAGAAAGAAAAAGAAAGAAAGAGAGAGAGAGAGTGCGTGTGTGTATGTGTGTGTGTGTGCGAGAGAGAGAGAGAGAGAGAGAGAGAAACTATAGGCACGCAACGACGATGATGAAGTATTTTTTTTTTCTTTTCTTTTCTTCTCTCTCTCTCTCTCTCTCTCTCTCTCTCTCTCTCTCTCTCTCTGTGTGTGTACGTGTGTATATTTCTTTCTCTATCATTGAATTCCAACATTTCTGTCTTTTTTTTTTTTTTTTTGTTTTTCATTAATCGATTCATAAATTATTAGAAATTTTTCGATTGAAAGATTCAATTTGTTAATTCTATTTGAATTATGAGTTTTAAAGTGAGAGAGAGATAGAGAGAGATAAAGAGATAGAGAGAGAGAGAGAGAGAGAGAGAAAGGGGGGGGAACAGGTGGGTGAGAGTGAATAGCTAAAAGATATACGAATAAATATGTACTATGATTGTACAGGGTGTGTCACTACGAATACGATTTAATAATTTTCACTACTTTATTGGTTTCATTAAGAAACATTTTGAATGAAAGTTATTTCATTTGAATAGGGGAATGTTGTATTATTTGAGATATATTTCGTTCTAGAAGCTCTTGTCGAGATGTCGACGTAGTAATGATTTTTTTTTTCCATTTATTTTTTTTTTTTTTTTTTTTATGGAAATCGTTATTTTACGTCGAACGTTGTTGGGAATATCAATTCAATGGGAATTCAATGAATAACAAAAATATATCTTTCAATCGATATTTCATCGAATTAGGATACCACGAAGTTTAATGAAACGTGTTATGATAACGTTTTAATGATATAACGATGAATAATGATGAATAATGAAACTATTTCGTTGAAATTGTTTTTCAAATATTTTAACGATATCATCGAATTGATCGATAATATTGATATAGGGATTCTTTTTCTTTTTTCTTTTCTTTTTTTTTGTTTTTTTTTTTTGTTTTTTTTTTTTCTTTTTTTTTTTTATCGTATGTGTACTATAATTTGACATCTTTGACGATTTATTACACTATGACAAATAAATTTTCATCGTATCTATATTATTGGTTTTATATTATGTTGATTTTTCTTTTTTTTTAAATTTGTGTAAAAAAAAAAAATAAAGGAGAAGTAATTACAAAACGATAATATTTTATAAATAATTGTTTGGGTAAGAATTGTTTGATGTAAAGAAAAATTATTTATAAGAAATTATGTTATAATGAGAGCTGACGTAGAATTAAATACGAATTCTTATCATTTTAGAATATTTATTTAGAGAATTGTATTTTTCGAATGGTGCTAATGAAATGTTTGATATCAAAATTTACATTTATAAATAAAAGTTGAATATACGTTTAATTAGAAATTCATTTTAAAAATATTAAGATAATTTTGATTTGAAATTAAATTTTACTCACTAGAATAATTATTTTGGAAATGTAGATTTAAAATTGCGTACAAAATATTACTATAGAATTTTTATCTTTGAAATCAAAATCAGAAATATATTTTCACGATGGAATATAATATTTCATTGTAAATGTTATCTTTAGAATGGAAGATGAAATATTTATTTAGAATTTTATTCTTTTTTTTTTTTTTTTTTTTAATAGCACACACATACACATACACACACACACACACACACACACACACACATATATATATATATGTGTATATATATATTTCTTTTTATTAGAAATTAATTTTTGAAATATAATAGAATATATTATTATTGATTCATATTCAGAATGAAAACAACGTAATTAAGGATCATCTACACATATATTATTTCATACATTATCAAAGTTATTATCATTCGCATGAATTTCATATTTCATGTCGTCCCTCCCCCAATTCGATGAAATGATCAATTAAAAATCTACGCATTAGATATTCCCTCTTTCCGTAATGACATTCTCTACAATTTTATATAAATATCGATTTCCATTATATATAAAAAAAAAAAAAAAAAAAAAAAAAAGTAAAAAAAATAAATAAATAGGAAGAAAAAAAAAATTGTTACATCGATATAACGATAGTATCGCCGTCGAACGAAATATTCTTAATAAAAATCCCACGATCCTCGATTTGAAATTATCTCAATTATTATTTGAAATGTTTCGATGAAAAAATAAAAGAAAAAAAAAAATAACCAACAAGTTCATATTCTCCCGTACAATTTGAAATGATACACCCTATATATATATATATATATATATATATATATATATATATATATATATATTCACTGGAATACAAATATCATTCGATCCAATAATATTATCCGTTTGGTTATGTCCGACCTTTTGACATTTCAAATTCAATAGCCGTTCTATTAATTTTTCCGAAATATTATTAAAACCTGTTATAGGTCTACGTTTATTCGTAAGCGATATGTATACGTAAGTGCATGGATGCATTCGTGCATATATCTATATGCGCGTGTATCTGTGCATTTGTAAATGGATAGAATTTCTTTTGAATGTGGGTGAACAACAACAGGTCTCTATTGAAATTCTTCATAACTCAAGAAAGTCGCTTTTCTCCGTTCCACTCCCATGGTGCTTGGTCACCTGATGAGATTTACTATGGCCAATTAACCCTTTGAGAACCTTACGGTTGTTCACCGGGCACATTACCACTTCCGACGTTAGCGAATAGTTATCGCTATGTAAACCAGTTGATTTTGTTCGAAACGAAACGAAACGAAACGAAACGAAACGAAAAGAAAAGAAAAAAAATGAAACGTCGTTTGAACGTCATTGTCTTAATTTTAGATAAATCGAAATATCGTATCCGGTCGTAATCCGACAGAATTGAAAATAAATTTTGAACGAACGAACGAAATTTAAAAATTCAATCGTACGTTAATTCATCGATCTAACGATGAATACATTAATAATTAAATAATTTTTGATAATATATTAATAATTAAATAATATCATTGTGATCGTGATACGTATTGGGGTAGTAAGCTTACTATGATCGTTTTAATAATTATTGGAAATTAAAGAATTGTTTTTTATCTATGTCATAATAATAAGAATAATAATAATATCTGATTGTGATGATGATGATGATGATAATAATAGTAATAATAATAGTAATAATAATAATAATAATAATAATAATAATAATAATAATAATAATAATAATAATAATAATAATAATAATAATAATAATAATAATAATAATAATAATAATAATAGTTGACAATAGCTATCGTTTTAATGGAAATGAAACATCTCGATGAACAAGAGATTGAAAAATATAATAATAATAATAATAACAACAACGACAACAACAAATGCAATAACAATAATAATGATGATAATGATAATGATAATGATAATAATAATAATGTAATTGGAAATAAGAATATTATTTATTTTTATTAATCTGTGCACTTTATATTTAATTTTGATTAATCATTTTTTTTTTTTTTATAAAGTTAAGAACAAAAAAGAAATATATATAATGATAATGTATAATAATAATAGTAACAAAAACAAAAATAGCAACAATATCAACAACAACGACAATAATAACAACAACAATAACAACAACAATAACAACAATAATAATATAATAATACTAATAACATAAAATATTGATATATAATAATAATAATTGTAATATTAATAATATTATGATAATAATAATAATAATAATAATAATAATAATAATAATTATAATATAATGATAATAATAGTAATAATAATAATAATAATATAATAGCGATAATATGTAATAATAATTATATTATTAATAACACAATATTAATATATAATAATGATGATGATAATAATAATAATAATAATAATAATAATAATAATAATAATAATAATAATAATAATAATAATATAATAATATAATAAAAATGATTATAATGATGACGATGATGATGATAAACGATAATAAGTATATATAATATACAAGAGAATATTTCTAATTACATTGAAAGAAAAAGTGTAAAAAAAAAAAAAAAAAAACAAAACAAAAGAAAAAATTGATTATACAAATAATATTTATTTCCCGAAATATTATTTATCGATCTATTTATTTATTTCCCATTTGTCGTAAAATAAAACGTTTCTCCTTGAAATTTCGCTTCGTTTTAAAAATTTTAAGGAAGAGAAAAGAAAAAAAAAAGAAAAAGAAACGAAAGAGGAAGTATGACCAATCTTAAAGTTGACCTTCGCCATGTATTCATAATATGTAGATGTTTGTAAAAAAAAAGAGAGAAAGAGACAAAAAAAAATATACATATATATATATATATATATATATATATATATATATATATATATATTAATAATATGAATGATATAAAAAGAGAGGGACAATACATTTAATTCTTCTTTCGTCTTTCGTTTTTCTTTTAATTGCGAAAGGGATTAATTGGGTCAAAAAAAGAAAAAAAAGAGAGAGAGAAAAAAAAAAGAAGAAGAGGAAAAAAGAAGGAAAGAAATAAAAGAAACAACGTACTCTTCACGTGTTCGATCATGCTCAACAAATGATCCTTACCATTACTTCCGCTCTCTCTCTCTCTCTTTCTCTCTATCTCTCTCTCTCTCTCTCTCTCTCTCTCTCTCTCTCTCTCTCTTGTCATTTGAAAATTACGAGCTTATAATTCTTTGTTCACGCATCAACGAATGAGCTTGGCTCTCATTTTCAATTTCCGCTTTAATTTCGTGGACGATGTATCGTACGTTTATCTTACGAAACGAACGAACAATATCGATTATATTTATAAAATAATTTAATACGAATTATTTCTTTCGTTTTCATTTATTTAATTTTCATTTTTCTTTCTCGTTTAATTCATTACGACGTACATTCGTATCCCTTTCACAGGACAATTATTTACGTTACTTTTGTTTGTTTTTCATTTTTCTTTGCCTATTTTTTTCCCTTATTAGTCGTCATTATTTTCTTCTTTTTTTCTTTTCTTTTTTTTTCTTTTT
>NC_140834.1:1767500-1770000 GCF_050613455.1 Vespa mandarinia | reverse complement strand
TTATTCTTTTGTTCTCAGGTCAATACACTTCGATTAGATCTTATCGACGACGTTGGTGTTTTCTTTTTTTTCTTTTTCTTTTTTTGTTGTTGTTGTTTCTTTTTTTTTCGCGAATGATCGGAAAAAACATCGTTTTGAGTAAAAAAATCGATCGGAATTGGGATCGAGATCGAGATCGGTCGGTAAAAATGTTTCCTCTTCTTCTGCATTTTTTTTCACTTTTATTTGAATTTTTTCTTTTATGTATATTTTTTTCTTTTTTTTGTTAATACACTCGAATTAATCTTACGAGGGATGTCGAATGTTTTGAAATGATCTTTAAGGAGATCGTTATTTTGAATGAAAAATGATCGCGATCGAGATCGAGATCGAGATCGATTTTGCGTGTAATAAATTTTTACTTTCCTTTATTTTTTTTTTCTTTTTTTTTTCCTTCCCTTTTCTTATGGAAAGAACTCTCATGAGAACGTAAGTTTCAAAAGATTGTAAAAAATGGTTTTGTGCGAAATAATCGATAGATCGAGATCTAGATCATCCGATAAAAATCTTACATACCTTTTCCTATCTTCTATCTTAATTTTTTTTTTATTTTTATTTTCTCTCTTGTTTTTTTTTTTCTTTTTTTTTTTTTTTATCAAAGTTGAAATTTAAACTTTAAGATCACTTTCGAAATTACATGAGATATGCATGATCGAGATTTAGATCGATCGTAAAGAAAACATTTCGTCAATATTTGTTTCTTTTTCATTCTTTAATTTAGTCATTTTAAAAGATATTAAAAAAAATGTAGATCTAGGATTGTTTTTTTTTTCTTTTTCTTTTAATATTAACAGTCAAAGATAAAAACATATCACTTTCGAAATAATATATAAAGAAAAGTTCTTTTTATAAAAATGATCAAGATCTTGGATCTCGATCATTTGAGAAAAGTTTGTCATACGTTTCTTTTGTCACCTCTTTTTCGTTTTAATTTTATACTCAAAGAAGGAAGATCATTTTTGAAATCAAAATAAAAAAAAAAAAAAAAAAAAAAGAAAAAAGAAAAAAAATTGTCTTATAAAAATAATAAAGATCGTAGATCTAGATCGCACGACAAAAATCTTATCATTCATTCATACTGTTTCTTTTTTTTTTAAGTTTTCTTAAAATTAATACTGAAATATTCAAAGAAGGCTCACTTTTGAAATTATATAAGAAAGAAAAAAAAAAAAAAAGAAAAAAGTAAAAAAAAAGAGAAAAAAAGAAAAAAGAAAAAAAAAAGAACTAAGGAAGAAAAGAAAAACGAGAAATTATTTCAAAAGAATGATCAAGGATCGATCGATCGATCGATAAAAATGTTTCTTTGACATTTTTTCTCTTTTCTTTTCTTCTTTTTCTCTTTTCTTTAACAATATCTCTTTTCTCTTTATTCTTCCTTATTATTTAATTTCGTCAATATTTTTCCTTCTCTCTCTCTCTCTCTCTCTTTCTCTCTCTCTCTCTCTCTCTCTCTCTCTCTCTCTCTCTGTCTCATTCTTACTTTCTTCAAAAGATCGCAATTATTAATCGTAAATGTATTTAAATAATATCGATGTTAAATATATTAAATATGTTAATATTAATGTTTAATGTAAATATTTTCAAAATTTTCAAATCAAAATACGATATAAGTATCGTCTCGGATTCGAGCATGTAGCTCGCACGTTGTTTTTCACTCTAGATAACGTCTGAAGGAAAGTCAGGAAAGACTCTTAAATCTCTCACCTGTGACCCAAGTTGTTTACAACGGTGTGACCGTCGTCGATAGCGAACGCACTCGGAAGTTCAAAGGGGATACTAGTTTAACACAGACACATAAATACATTACACACATATATACACTTACGTACAGGCAGAGAGAGAGAGAGAGAGAGAGAGAGAGAGAGAGAGAGAGAGAGAGAATCATCTTTTTCCGGAGCATAACTGCACGGTCTACTTACTCAAAGTGAACTATGATTTGTTACTTTTGACTTGTTTATTATTCTCTTTGAAATTGTTAACAAAGTCATTGAACGAATTCATCTATTTGTGTGTATCTATGTCTGTCTGTGTGTGTCTGTGTGTGTCTGTTGAATAATTTTTTTCTTACATATACAAGGTGTCTCATTTTTATCGATATCTTCATACATATCGTTTTCATCGAGGAATGTTTGAAATAAAAATTATTGACTTTTAAAAGAGGAATTTAATTATTGTTATGATTATTTTATAAATGGACGTTATCATTGAGATATCGAGATAGTATCATTTATTTTGATAATAAATTTTCGTCGTACCTATATTATTGATTTTATATTGTGTTGATTTTTTTTTTTTTTTTAAATTTGTGTAAAAAAAAAAAAGAAAATAGGAGAAATGATTATGAAACGATACTATTTTATAAATAATCGTTTGGAAAAGAATTGTTTGATGTAAAGAAAAATTGTTTTTAAAAAATTATGTTATAATAAGAGCTAATGTATAATTAAATACGAATTCTTAT
>NC_140834.1:1760000-1765000 GCF_050613455.1 Vespa mandarinia | reverse complement strand
AATAATAATAATAATAATAATAATAATAATAATAATAATAATAATAATAATAATAATAATAATAATAATAATATAATAATAATAATGATAATAATAATAATAATGATAATAATAATAATAATATAGTGATAATAATAACAATAATAAAAACATTATAGCAATAATATGTAGTAATAATTATATTATTAATAATACAATGTTAATATATAATAATGATGATGATGATGATAATAATAATAATAATAATAATAGTAATAATAATAAAAGGAATAATAATAATGATAATAATAATAGTAATAGTGATAAGTACATGATATTGATGATGATGATCATTATCATATACAAAATAGTGTATCATATACTTCAAAGGGTCATTCTCATGAAATATATGTCCTTGATTTATATTATCTATATTTTTTTTTTCATTTTGAAGATTTTGAATCTATTCAATTTAATCTGCTTGCAATAATGGTAATAATAATAACAATAATAATAATAATAATAATAATAGTAATAATAAGTATATGATATTGATCATGATGATCATTATGATATACAATAGAATGTATCATACTTTAAAGGGTTATACTCGTGAAATATATGTCCTTGATTTATTTTATCTATATATATATTTTTTTTTTGATTTATTAAATTTAATCTATTTGCAATAATGATAATAATAATAATAATAATAATAATAATAATAATAATAATAATAATAATAATAATAAAATTACAATTATGATGATGATAATCATTAATAATAACGTGCGACGATTGTGATATAATGATAATAGTAATAAAAACAATAATGACTATAAAATAAATATTAATGAGATCACATATGATGAGATTAATTAACAAATAAAAATATATAATATGATATTATATATATATATATATTTTTTTTTTATAACATTGGTGTATCATATATACTTCAGAGAGTTATGCTCGTAAAAAATATGTCTTTTAATTATGTTAATTACTTTTTTGAATATTTTGATTATATTCCATTTAATCTAATCCTAATAAAGTAATAATAACAATAATAATAGTAATAACAATACTATTACTACTATTACTACTAGTAATAATAATAATAATAATAATAATAATAATAATAACAATAATAATAATCGTAATAAAATAATAAAAACATATATATATATTTATACATATAAAATAAAATATAAAAATGTAATGATTTTCAGATTACAAAATTAGAAAAGAAAAAAGAATAATAAAGTATTCCAAGTATTTCGTCAATTAACAATTCGAATAATTAAATGTCATCTCAATTGATGGTATACAAAAATTAACATAAAAGATTTACGAATTTATTACGTATTTATTATAAAAAAATATAAAAGTGTAGTTGATTTCTACGTTCATAAAGAAGATAAGAAAAAGAAAAAAAAGAAGAAAAGAAGTGACAAAAAAGAAAAAAAATATGAAAAGAGGAGAAAAAAAGAAAAAGAAAAAAAGAAAAAAAGAATAATAATAATCGTGTAAATGAAAAATTGTTAAAAAAAAAAAAAGGAAAAAAGAAAAAAAAAAGGAAAAAGTAAACAAATGATACGAAAATTTTTTATTAATTTCAATTAACGATCATAATAATTAAACGGCGATTCACGAAATCAATGAGAAAAAATTTACATGTATATTTACTCACACATATACGTACATACATACATACATACATACATATATATATATATATATATATATATATATATATATATATAAACAAGCATATATAATGCAATATACAAAAATGTGAAGGTTTCCACTATGAAAAAAAAAAAAAAAAAAAAAATAAATGAAAAGGAAAAAAGAAGAAAAAAGAATTCCATCAATTAACGATTAGATTAGAATAATTAAACGTGACCCCGAAGGTAGATTTACATTAATACCGTACATACATATATACATATATACACATATATATATATATATATGTATATGTATATATACATATATATACATATAGATACATAGATACATACATACAATGTCTGTTTCAAAGATCTCACCGATTAGAGGCGGTAAGACCCTCGTCGCTCGTTATCACGCAAAACGGTACCCTATTTTCTGCTTCCTTCGTTCTCACGCAACAAATTAGGTACCGATACGTGGGATTATAATGTTTCGAGTTACAACCTAGGAATAAGATCATGATCATCTTTCTCTTACGTATGTAAAAAATTTTTCAAATATTATATATATATATATATATATTAAATTAATTAGTTTTATTTAAATCAATAAAAAATATTCGAGAATTCGTATTGAATAATACAATAATATTATTTTTAATTTGTCACAATTATTATTGTATATGATTAATTTATTATTAACAATTTATCCGAAGGAAACGAAAAATTGTTAATACGTATATACTGGGTGATACGTTTTAAATGATATCACTATTACAAATATCTACGTTATTATTGATTTCATCGACGAAATGTTTCAAATAAAAATTGATTTGGTATTAAAAGAGAAATGTTAATGTTGTTATAGTTATTTCGTAAATGAACGCTCTTGTCCAAGATATCGACGTAGTAATGATTTTTTTTTTCCTTTTTTTTCTTTTTTTTTTTTTATGGAAATCGATATTTTACATCGAACGTTGTTGGGAATATCAATTCAATGGGAATACAATGAATAATAAAAATATATCTTTCAATCGATATTTCATCGAATTAGGGTGCCACGAAGTTTAACGAAACGTGTTATGATAATGTTTTAATGATATAACGATGATAATGATGAATAATGAAATTATTTCGTTGAAATTGTTTTTCAAATATTTTAACGATATCATCGAATTGATCGATAATATTGATATAGGGATTCTTTTTCTTTTTTCTTTTCTTTTTTTTTGTTTTTTTTTTGTTTTTTTTTTTATCGTATGCGTACTATAATTTGACATCTTTGACGATTTATTACACTATGATAAATAAATTTTCATCGTATCTATATTATTGGTTTTATATTATGTTGATTTTTCTTTTTTTTCAAATTTGTGTAAAAAAAAAAAATAAAGGAGAAGTAATTACAAAACGATACTATTTTATAAATAATTGTTTGTGAAAGAATTGTTTGATGTAAAGAAAAATTATTTATAAGAAATTATGTTATAATGAGAGCTGACGTAGAATTAAATACGAATTCTTATCATTTTAGAATATTTATTTAGAGAATTGTATTTTTCGAATGGTGCTAATGAAATGTTTGATATCAAAATTTACATTTATAAGTAAAAATTGAATATACGTTTAATTAGAAATTCGTTTTAAAAATATTAAGATAATTTTGATTTGAAATTAAATTTTACTCACTAGAATAATTATTTTAGAAATGTAGATTTAAAATTGCGTACAAAATATTACTATAGAATTTTTATCTTTGAAATCAAAATCAGAAATATATTTTCACGATGGAATATAATATTTCATTGTAAATGTTATCTTTAGAATGGAAAATGAAATATTTATTTAGAATTTTATTCTTTTTTTTTTTTTTTTTTTTAATAGCACACACATACACATACACACACACACACACACATATATATATATATATATATATATATATATATATGTGTATATATATTTCTTTTTATTAGAAATTAATTTTTGAAATATAATAGAATATATTATTATTGATTCATATTCAGAATGAAAACAACGTAATTAAGGATCATCTACACATATATTATTTCATACATTATCAAAGTTATTATCAAAGTTATTATGAACTTTATTACGTCGATGAAACGAATCGATAAAAATCTATATACATTAGATATTCGTTATATTTCGTAACGACGTTCTCTACAACTTTTATTCTACCGGAAATATCGAATTGCAAATTTAAAGGGGGAAGAAAAAAGAAAAAAAGAAAAAAAAGAGGAGGAAAAAAAAAGAAAAAAAAAAAAAAATAGAACAAATAAAAATTAACGGAAGAGAAAAAAATCATTAAAATTTCAGTATCCCAACGAGAGTCAGGATTTACGAGACAATCGTAATAAAAAAAAAAAAAATTCCGTGCTATATGAAAATTACATTATCTCTCAATTTATCATAATAACCGAAGAAAATTTCATTTCAAAACAAAAATTCATTCTAAGATCAGATATATATATATATATATATATATATATATATATATATATATATATATATCTCTAATCATGGACAATAAAATGACGTACCTTGATATATAACAGAATAATTATCATTAAAACAATAATGGAACATCATTATTGTGTTGTTCCTATTCGTATTATTATAGCTTTATGATTTTCAACCCGCGTACCAGATACTACTACCCCCACCCCAGCTAACAACTTTTTTTTCCCTTTCCCCTATCAATTTATCTCTCTCTCTCTCTCTGTCTGTCTTTCTCTATCTTTCTCTATCTCTCTCTCTCTCTCTCTCTCTCTCTCTCTCTCTCTCTCTCTCTCTCTCTCTCTCTCGCATTGCCAACATCGCGGCTGTAGTATCCAAGAGAAAGAAGGAGTTTGCTGGGTGCTGTGTAGGGAATGGAACGGATGTCTGGTGTGTAAGGAACCGCTAAAATGGTGTTCCCTCTTATCCGAAGATCTAGAGCGGCGATGCGAAGAGAGCCACGCGGAGGACTACTATACGTAAAGGTAAAAGGGGGCCTCATGACTGGTTGGTTGCTTGGTTTCCTTGGTTTCCTTGGGTTTGCGTCTGGTTTCTCCTCTTGGGTTCCTCTTGGGTTCCTTAGCTTCGTTCCTCGGTTCTCTTCTTTTCGATTCTTTTTTCTTTTTTCCTTTTCTTCTTTTTTTTTTTTCAAATCTTCCTTCCTTCCTTCCTTCCTTCCTTCCCTTTTTTTTTTTCTCTTGACTTCGTTCATACCACACACACACACACATATATATATATATATATATATGTATCATGGATATTGCACTGTGTGTCCCATTGTATATCTAATTTTCATGATGCCGTTAACCTAAGAAGGTCAAA